>NC_137982.1:10077073-10132073 GCF_963924665.1 Micromys minutus | reverse complement strand
TGTTGTAGGCAGCTTTGGGGACAGCTTATGTCTCAGGTGTCTGCCCTGATTTTAGAATGCGTGTATATAATATTTAGAGCATTGCTACCATTAAGCCTGGCTACTTCTGGGTTACAGTGACATAGGATAATACACTTCATAAAAACACAGATGAATATGAGGACTGTAATTTATATTAAATGAAAAATGTAATCCATTTCCATATACACAGATACTCTGTGTTGGTGTAGTTAGAAGAGTAAGTGTGTAAACAGTGTTTGCCTGCGCTGTTGCGGTCAGCAGTGACTAGATAGAGACTGAGTTAGTATTTTCTAAGTATATCTCATAAAGCTTATGAAAATAAATAGTAATTCTTCTTTAAATGCTCAGATTTCAGTGATTGACAGTATCGTTTAGGAAAGAAGGTCTGAACAAAAACTGGCTCATCTACCCAGGATTTCTTTAATTTTCTTCATTTTTTTCCTGTTCATTAGAAATTATTGTTTGGCAGAGAAATATGAGTATAAATATTTAGTAGCAATATGTAATGTATAGGCTTAGATAAAGGCCACTGCTGTGTTCATCTCAGTGCTGGATGATTTTTTTACCTCATCAAAACACTTAAGAGTTAAGTAGAGTCACACAAGATGATGCTGATAAAGATACAAAGAGATGTACTTTCTGTGTACAATGTATACTGTGTACAATGTATAGGAGTATACATTGGTATACCTTAGAAAAAGTATTTGTAAAACCTAATGTATTTATCTTCAAGTATTTAATAGCTTAGAACTGAGGAGCTAGGGTTGTTTGAGGAGACACACATATATGTGCATATTCATGTGTGTGTGTATGATGACAATAGTAACACCCCCTGTCTTTCTTCTCCTCTGTGTTAAATTTTGGCTAATGTGAATTTTAAGCCATGCCACAGAAGACAGGACATCAGATCCCTAAACTTTCATAACCAGTCGTATCCCCTTGTCACCTCCTTTACTTTTTTTTTTTTTTTTTTTCTTCTGTCTCTTGAAGTAAATCTAAAATATATTACCCTCCTGCCTTTTTTGTTGTTATTGTTTGTTTTGAGACAGGGTTTTCTGTGTATTCCTGGCTGGCCTGAAACTCATTGTGGAGACCAGGCTGGCTTTAAATTCACATACATCTGCCTCCCAAGTGTTGGGATTAAAGGCACACATCACCCCCTGTTATGTTTTAATAAGTACCCCCAAGAAAGCAAGTTATTAAAGAACACCATAATTTAGTTATGGATCCATTATTATACCAAATATTAGCAATAATTCCTTGATATCACATATCCACAGATTTTGTTTGGACCAGCATGAAAACAAAATATGTCCATTGCAATTGACTCTGCATTTTAGTCTTTTTAAAGTTATAGCATTTTATTCATATTCTCTCTCACTTGCTTTTTTTCTTTCTTTCTTTTTTTTTTTTTTGTCATTGAACAAGCTGTTGTATTTGTCCTGTAGTTTTACACTTTATAGATTTTATTGGTAGCATTCTTATGGTGGGTGTACTTGGATGTGTTCTTCTGTCCTTTGATTTCCTGCAGTCTGATGGTTTATAGGTGAATTCAGAATCAGGTTTCATTGTCTTCTGTGGCAGGAGCACTTTATGTTGTGTTTCATTTTTAAATAAGTTGGTGCTGACATCTGCTTCTTTGTCACATTTGCTAATGTTGGCAGCCGTTAATGCTCAAAGCTTACATCTATTAGTTTTTCTGGGCTGTAACATAGAAATGTGCTGCTGTTACTACTTGGGATCATCTATGAGGAGGAACTCCTCCCTATTTCTTCTTTTGGCTACTTGTTGGTGTTGTTTGCACCACTGATCCCAATAGAACGAAAGTGCAAACAGTAGGTTTGGGATATGGCTCAGAGATGGAGCATCTGCTTAGTGCCACAATTGCATGAAGGTTGGGATGGTCAACAATGGGCAATTTGGTTAAATTATGTCATAACCATGTGATAGAATTTAATATAATAATTTAACGCCATGTTTTAGGATGTCTAATAGCATGGGAAATGTTCAATATATTAATTTTATAAAGCAGTTTATAAAATAGTATGGCATCTATATGGATTTTACCTCCATGTGTACTTTAACATAAGTGAAAAATACCCAAAGAATCATGACCCAATATTTATGTTAGAATGCTTAGCTTTCAGTAAAGGAGTTAGGATTTAAAAAATTTTTCTTCTTTATGCTTTTTCTGTATTTTTTCATCTTACTCACAAAGATCTTAGATTCATTTTACAGCAACTTTCCCCCTTATTATTTGTTCAGATGAAGGAAATATGGCCTAAGGACTGGATCTATGCTGGTAGGCTATCTTGTTCCATCTTTTTCTTTTTTTTAACCCATGAATTTAACCTGGAGGATGGTTGTAATTGCAGAGGCACAAATAGATCACTGCAATCTAAATTAAGTGTTATCTCCCCTAATGGGTTTTTGTGATAGGTGTGTTTCTTATTATCTTTGTACAGCCAGATGCCTCACACAGGGCCTGGCATGGAGTAGCATCAGTAAGTAAGTCCATTGGAATGATCAGGTACTGGCCTTACGCTTTGATGGCTCATGTCCAGTTGTTGGCAGTCTTTTATTCTGTAGATTTATCTTGGTGAAATAGTCCCATCTTTGTTTTAGATAACTAATAACCTTCAGCTTGATTCTGGTTTGGGTATCATATAGACTAGAGCATTTCAAACTCCCTTGGACATTTAATTGTCTTACAGAACTCTCACATAGTGACTTGATGTTATAATCTCCCTCCCTCCCTCCCTCCTCCCTCCCCCCTTCCTCCCTTCCTTTAGTATTTGGAGTCTCACAGTATAGCCAAGGTTGGCCTGGGATTCACTATTCATCTTACTGGTCTCTAGTTGGCAGTCTTCCTGCCTCTACCTCCCAACTGCTAACCTTACAGCTGCACATCATGGCCTGGCTTGGTATTATTTCTTTTCCTTTTCCTTTTCCTTTTCCTTTTCCTTTTCCTTTTCCTTTCCTTTCCTTTTGTCGTAAATCTTTCTTAGAGATTTATTTATTATATATAAGTTCACAGTAGTTATCTTCAGACACACTAGAAGAGGGCGTCGGATCTCATTACAGATGGTTGTGAGCCACCATGTGGTTGCTGGGAATTGAACTCAGAACCTCTGGAAGAGCAGTCAGTAGTGCTCTTAACTGCTGAGCCATCTTTCCAGCCCCCAGTATTTTTTCTTGATTACAAATCTTGCACATTTCTTGGATCTTGTTCTGTATGATGCTAATTTTTAGGTGTTTTTCCCCCTTTAGGAAGACAACAGTTGTGTTCTATACCAACTAAGCCTTTCCATCAACATATTAAAATGTGCTATTTTCTGAGAGATATTAAATAAAACAATTGAATTATTAGAATGCTGCTGTTTGGTTATTGCTATAAAACATTATGGGCAATACTATTTTTAAAATGGAAGAGGTGGAAGGAAAATAACATTTAATACATTTTCCTCATTGAGGCTCTGTTATATGACATTTAGTGGTTCAGAAATGAGGTTTTCTTAGCACTTATTTGCTGTTCTTTGTTCTGTATTCTAAAGACACAATAATGAGCAAACAAAGTCTTCTATGACTTCTATACTGATTCCTAAGAGCCATCAGCAATGTCCTGTATATGTATAAAGAAAGGCTCTGCAGTCAAGTGTCCATTTGTTCTTATATGGTTTTAAGCTAAGATGTCACACTCAGTGAAAGAACAAAAGCATTTGTTGAACACATACCCAGTGCCAAGTGCTTTATTAAGAATTGTGACAGGCTTCACTCAACTTACTATTCTCACAGGGTCTTGGGGAGGCATGCTAGAGCTTTGATTTTTTTTTTTAATCAGTGAAAAAAACTATGGTCTAGAGATATTAATCAGCTTTCTCAGGATAATAAAGCTAATAAGTGAGTGGCAGAGAGTTTTCAAACACCTATCCTAATTACAAAGGATTTCTTTCCACTGTGGTAGAGAATGTGCCATAGCTAGAGCTGATGAATTTCCAGAATGATAAGTTTGCAGATTCAGCAGATGCAGTCTGGTTTTCTTGTACAGACTGTATTTATTACACTGTACTTTACGGAGCTGCAGTGTCATAGGAGATGAAAGGATAATGTGGGAGTCAGTTTGTTAGGCAGAAGAAGAAGGTCATGTTAATGTCCTTGAGTGACTTAAAGTGCGGTGTTACAATATTTAATATACACAATTAAAATGGACACACATGAAGAACTCACAGTATGTGTTACTTTAGTGTGTCATTACTGTGTTTCATTGATGCTGAGACAGTCACCTCACCCTCAACATACATTTTAGCATTTCTGAAATGAGGCTGCCTCTTAATTCATAGCCCAGGCTGTCCTGAAACTGACTCTATATCTCAGTGGGCCGTTGCATTTGTGGCTGTCCTACTGCTCTGGCCTCTCAAGTGCTGGGATCACAAGTATGCTGCCAGACCACAAAGGATATTTTCTTCTTTCACAAAGCACCTAAGGTCATGGCAAATCTTACTACCGGTTGTGCCTTAGATTTGGCAAAATGTAATGATATATATTACGGTGATGCCTATCTGTACACGTCTGATTCCCTGAAGGCTGCGTGCTATTTCAATTGTCCACCTGTTATGAGCTTCTTTATGGGTTCAGATGCAAGAGACCAGTGTTTTGCACTTAAAATTGCTTTTTGTAGGTCCTTGTTCTTCTGTTACACTAAGGAACCTACACACAGCATGCTAGATACATACCTGTAGTATACTAGATCAACTTTGCTTTTGCTAGAGAACCTTGCTTTTGCAATCTCTTCATTTTTACTTACTGTGTAATGTAACTAGTTAGAGTATTTTTGAAGCATTAACTAATATGCTTTCAAGCTATGCACATTACTGTTATCTTTTGGAGAATTACATATTGTATATGTGTGTGCATGTATACATATATATGTATACACACATATATACATACATATATATATATATATATACATATATATATATATATATATATATATATATATACACACACACACAAAGTAGTCATCAATTTTATTTTTGAGACATTTGCTTACTTTTTAAAATATACATTTAAATGAATCACTGGTGTATTCAAATTCTGTTTCTAATTTTGATAATTAACAATAAAGAGACATTGTAGAAATTAACATTTTAAACACTTATTTTAAATTTCCTAGCAAAAATAAAGAGAAAACTTCAACTTCCTTTAGGTTTTGCTTTCAACGCATTTCTTTCCACGAGTGCCTAAAGAACTTGCTGATAGGAGGTTTGGTGTAATATGGAACATATGTGTCTTTGATTTTTACATGTTTTACATGTTGTTCTAACTGATGTTATGAGAAGTTTTTGCATTGGCAGCTGAAGGTTGTTTAGTCTTATGCATGTTGCAAGTTGCCTTTAGTAATGATATTTTATATATTACCTTTCACAGTGTTTCTTACATAGTATTTAAATGTTCAAAGCCATAGAAAACACGGCTTCTCATGTAAAGAAAGTAGGTAGCAATTGGAATACACATTAATTAACATTAAGGAAATAGTCAGGACCACCAGAAAATTACAATTTGGAAAGCTTTACATCTTTTTTTTTTTTTCAGAAATAGAAATAAGTGTATGAACGAGGTTTAGAAGCTTTATACAAACTAAAAATAAAACTGAAAAAAATCTGCATTTTAAGGAGTGCAGTGTCTTTGTAGTTTTGCGCATCCTCTTGCAGAGCATTGACAAAAATATGAAATTGATTTGGTTGAAGGGTGTTAAAGAGCCGACAGCCAAATGTCACACACAATGAATGGCTGCACTGTTGAGAAAATCAATAGGGAGGTTAAGCTGGTCTTGTGAAAGACTTGGCAGGCTGCTCTGTTCCAGGAAGATATCTGTCTTCTGGCCTTGGTTGCATGATCAAAAGGAAAACTTGATAGGTTTAATGAAGGGAGATACTGTAAAACTGACAACAGAAATATAGACACTGTGGTAAACTGTAGTGCACATCAGTGAGTGGAGCTATTAGATCCATCTTCCAGCCTGAAAAAATATTTATGGGTAAAGATGTCAAAAATATTAACATTCTTTTACTTCTTCATTGATTGCTCTATCATCTGATAAATTTGCCAGAAGTAAATAAAGGTTTGCATTTAGCTAAGTGTATAATAATATGTTAAATGTGCAGGACACAATAATTACCCCTTTAATTAGTAAACTCATTTTCTATATCTATTCATTATAACATTTAAAATCTAAATCAAAATTGTATCATCACTCAAAGTATATTGGAAGTATTATGAAAGACCAAGAGCCTAGGTACAAAAGGTCAGCCATTGACTTGTCGGGGAAAACAGAGCCTATCCCTGCAAACCCAGGTGGGATTTATGATTCATTAGTCTGCCCCACAGGCCATTAGCAGATATTTTATAGGAGTACCTTCTTCTACAATTTTATTGATAAACAGTATGTTGACCTAAAAAATACTCCACTGTGATCATTTTGATCATAGCTATATATTATGAAGTGTGATGTTTTAATGCATAGCAAATTAGACTAAGATCATTTATAGATTATGTTTCTTTGCAGTTTCCTGTACTCCACTCCTGATCTGCTGTATGGCATTGTTCTGACTGTTATTTTTATATATTTCAATTTCTTATTGCCTGTTCTTATTCGATGAAAGCGGTTACTTCTCGGGTGTTTGTGTGTGTGTCAGTGTTCTTGATGCTGATCGAAGCGCTGCAATTAAAGGCATTTGTCTCTAGTTTAGAGATCTAGAAACCATTTTAATGCTTTTTCAAAATTGGCAACCCCATTTTATTTTACTATCCATCATTAGATGTGACATGCTCTTTGTGTGTGTCTCTGGATGTGTTTAGGAAAAAGGAATCAGTTTAAAATTCCTAAATGTGATAATCAGTTTAGAGAAGATGATAACCTGTTTAAAAACAAATAATAAAGAGGGAAGAAGACAGAAGAGAGAAGCTGTCTGGCAGATTTTCCACACTGGACGCTGTAATAAAAGCCCCCTACTCTGCCGGGGTGGCGTTTGCAGGGCCGCTGCCATATGTTGCTCTGCTTTTCGCGGGGATTATGCCATCATTATTGCTGATAAAAGCTGTTTACTGCCTTGGCAAAGGAATGATGCTTGGAGCAGTTCTGGAAACCGCCATTCAGTTTACAAAAAAGTTCATTTAGTGCCAGATGCTAGAATCCTAGGCCTTTGTTATCTTTTCCCATGATTAGATCCATCCATTGTTTATTTCTCTTTTTCCTTTTCTAATAGGACTTGCCTCATACTACCTGTTTTTATTTGGGCCGTTACTGTGGGAAGTTAGCTAAACGAGTGCATTTTCCACATTAGCCGATCAGTACTGAAGATGGGTCATTTGGCTTTCAGAACTGCTGACCAGATTTGGAACAAGCACCGCAGAGTGGAGTGAATTCCCAGGCTCTGTGCACGTGTATGTGCTCTTTTACTACCATTGCATGTCCAGGAAAGCTTTGTGTAGTCTTAGCGTGACCTATTGGCTAACGTACTGTCTCTGGAAGCACTGGTCAGCTTACCATTGTTAGAATTAAAAAATGAAACAAAAATTTCTATTTTTTCAGCAAATGCTAAGTTTATAGTTATAATCTTTTCTGGGACTATCCTCTCTCCAGTTATTTTCCCAGAAATTTTACACTGCTTTTAACACAGCACTTGGTAGTGACTACATGATTGGATTGAATTGCCAGAGGAACTTGTAAATGCAAATAATAACAAAATGTTTGTGTTAATTAGTGAATAATACCGCATAGGCCATTGGTGCATACTTAATACTGTAGCTAGTAGAAAGGAAGGAGATTGTTCTTGTTTTTGGTGGGTCTTTGGGTCAACACTTCATTAAAATATGCTTATATTTTCCTGTCTGTCATTTCCTCTCCATTTGCTGGACTTTCCTGTGGGGGGGGGGTGTCAGCTTGTTTGTTTATAGTGTATGATGTGCAGGGACACCCAGAAGTCATGCCTTCTGCCATGTTTGATTTCGGCTCCAGCTGTCCTCCTCATACCTGCTCAGTCCTGCTCTTGCCTTGAATTGATAGTTATTTTAACTGAAAAAAAATAGCTTTTATAAGTAATGTTGAGAAGTTAGGGCTTCAGTGGTCACTTCTAAGTGTTGCCCGCAGTTTCCCCAAGAGTAGGCATTCATCCCTGTGTTTCCTTTCTCATTTCCAAGAGAGCAAAGCCCCCAAATAGTACTAACACATGTCTTTTAGTGTAATTCACTTTTAAAAGAAGATGCCATTAATGTACTAAGAAAGCACATTTATTTAGAATGTGCTGACAATACCTAGCCCTAGATGCCACAGGTGATCCTGAGATTCAGATTCTTCAGTTATTTTAGGTAGGAAAGAAAACACTTCCTTCAAATCTATCCAAGTGTAATGTTTAATAATACAAAATTTTAGTGTCAGATTGAAGTTGTAAAATAGTAACCTAGATAAAAGATTAAATATTCCCATTAAAAGTTGAGTTCACCATCAGTGAGATGGTTTAGCAGGTATCAAGGAGACGTTAACTCCTGCAAGTTGCCTTCCTATCTCATGTGTACACGTACCCTACCATAAATCTAATTCAGGAAAATCTAAGATCATTTGAGTTTATGCGTTATCCATTTATTTTTCTTTCTAGACTTTTTTTTGAGTGAGTGCTTAAGTTACCCATAAGTTATTATAACTTAAAAATTAGTATTGAAATAATGTGCATAGTATGTTAAACCATAAAGTACATTATTTTAGAACAGATAGTTTAATGCTTAATGTTAATATGTTGATAAAGAACATTAATTCACTGCTTTATATACATCTGTCCCTGCTCCCACCACCCCCCCACACACATGTAGGCACACTCTACATTTGATGGTACTGAGGAGAAGATTTTTATGTCACATGTGCCTACTATTTAGATCTATGAATATTTTAATTTTATTTTATTTGTATTTTTCTGAGACAGAGTCCTTGTCACCCAGGCTAGCCTGGTTTACCCAATTAGCTGTTATTACAGGCATGTCCCACTATGCCTAGAAGAATTTGTTTTTAATATTGAAAATTTCAGCTTTCAGATAGCCTTTGATTCCCAGATAATTACCTCTTAAATGGTATTGGCAAAATTGTTAGTGAAAAAACTACCAGGTTAGCCATGAACATCCTTCCTTCCAAGTACACACTTGGAGGCTTTAGGGGACGAATGTTCTGGGTTGCCTGGCTCATAATCTCAGCTGCTTCCCAGAGTCACACTGGCCACAAAATTGGCCTTTCAATTCTTTAGCTGTGCTAGTTTCTCCCAGTGTGTGGGCATTTGACTCTGTGTCCTCAGGCAATTGAAAGTAAGTGACCTGGGCTCGAGGAGCAGTGTGTCTGGTTTCACACTGCCTTGGTTCCAGACTCCCAGTTTTGCTGCCTACTGCTCTTAAGACTTTGAACTAGTCATGGAACATCTCTGAGATTTGCTCTCTGATTGTGCGAACTGTACATAGTATCTATTTATGAATGTTAGTGAAAGGGGCCTGGACATAGCTACTCAGTATGTCCCTCTTCTGTCGTCAGTGAGTTAGGCTTGCATTGGCATGAGTGATTAAGCCAGACAAAGTCCATTGAGTTTTATTTTTGAGGCCAAGCTACATGGGGTACTTTGACATGAGGGCGGGCGGTCTTTCAGTGGGGCTGGTTTTCTTAGGCACTCATCCACCAACAACTCCATGGTTAACTTTGCTGTATGATTTGTGGCCAGAAAGAGTGAGGTGCCATCAGCAAGGCATGGGTGGATGGAGCAAGTCCAAACCTGGACACAACAGGTCAGATTGTTAGTCTCATTTCATTAAAACCAGTCCAAGAAGATACAACCTAAGATACAAGTTTACAACTTTTATTTTATAATCAAACCTGTGTTGCTTTCATTATCACGTTTTTGAAAATTTCCATTTTGATTATACCAACAATTAAAGTTTATAAATGTATCAAAATGTCTAAAGCACTTTAATAACCAAATAAATAGATTTTAGTGTTCTTGATGTAACTCTGGGCTTCTGTTGGTGTGTCATCTCAGTATTTTAATTGATCCAGTTTGCTTTATTTTCAAGGTCAAGTGTTTTTCTCCCCCTCCCCCCCCCCCCACAAATCTCATAGAGGCCATTTTAACAGTATATAAGCCACTCCTTGCAGGACAGTGCCACTTCTGATAGAGTGTGTGGGTCTGTCTGTCTGCCTGTCTGTCTGTCTGTCTGTCCATCTGTCCTTCCTTCCTTCCTTCCTTCCTTCCTTCCTTCCTTCCTTCCTTCCTTTCTTTCTTTCTTTCTTTCTTTCTTTCTTTCTTTCTTTCTTTCTTGTGGGGTGCGGTATTGTTCATTTTTATTTTTGTTGTAAATCTGTGGGGAGAATGTCACTTTCCCCCCTGTTTAGATAGATGCATCTAGAACCAAATGAGGGCAGTAAAGTCTAATAGAAGGCTTTACAAATGAAAGTTTTGTTTGTTTGTGCAGTACCTTGTTCCCCTTTCATGTACCCTGGGAAATCATACTGATCAATAGTTCCCATTTCAGTACAACTGCAGCAAGCATTACAACTGGATAAAATTTACAACATTGTCTGCTGTAAATTTTAATTGGAAAAGCCTTATAGCTTTACTCTATCTTTGGAGGTTTAAAACTATATGATTTTTTTTAAGTAAAAAAATTTACAGCATAATATCATGTCATACAATTTTTATGGACATATAATATAAACAGGGCCAAATCTTAGCCTTATTGAAAAAAAAACTATAAAAATATATTTTAATGCTTAGTACATTCAACATTTTTTCCTATAGAAACAGTAGACTTGATAATGTAATTTAATGAATGCTATAAATAATTATGAACCCTATCAGGTGAGAATATTAACAAATAAATATACTAATAAAAGGTCTATTCTGTGGCCTTTGTGTCCCCAGTGAGGGTTCCTTGTGTGCAGAGCTTGTGCTCTGAAGCAGACAAGGATGAGAAAAATGTTGCTCTCTGCACAGCATTCTTCCTGTCACAGGTCAGGCTCAAAATGCTGTGTGATACAGTTATTGACTCTAATCTGGGCATAAACACAAGTCCTCAAGCACCAGCCCAATTAATAATTTGCATAATTAACACGCATATTAAATAGGGACTGGCCTTGCATCTGTATTTGCAGTGATCGGGGTAATGAGGGCTAACGGAGCGGCGCCTCGGGCCTGTGTTAGCAGACGTGTGGCAGTAGTAATTTTGGGTTGGATTGACAACTGCTAGACAAGCAGTCCCAGCATAAAGCTAAACCCCGTTTGGCAGTATTAATCGTTGACAAACTGCTCTTAAAGCTGTAACATTGTTTCTGTCAGTTGTTTGGTTTGATGTCACTGTTAGACATAATAAATCAATAGTGTCAGAATTTGGTAATGTTTATAGCTAGCAAGGTTTATTATTTCATATGACTGTCATGTACAAATGGTGGTTATCATGGCTGCCTCTAAATTATCAAAGACAGAATATTGCTTTGAATATACTTCTGTAATTCTTGTTTCAATGAATTCTTTGCCATCTGGAAATGCTTTTAGTTGGTATGTCTGCCTCATTCCATTGTGATTTTCACGTTCTGTGTTCTTAAGAAGGGTATACAGCTAGATCTCTTGGAAGTTAATTATGGCTTTAAACTAGGACAATAAACTTAGATGCCTCAGCTTCACCTTTACTCAGAAATAGCTGTCGCACACATGGCAGAGGGATAGTGTACTGGGGTTTCTCAGTAGCATTTGAATGTAAGAAAACTCTAGGTATATATAAGAAAAAAGGAGCATGCACAGTAAGTGTATGGAGAAAGGAAGATATCTAGAGATGCAGGTAAGGGTATGCTAATGATTTCTACAAAAGATTTACCTAGTCACCCTTTATCCTGACCTCTAGTATCATGAATTTCTCTTTGTTCCTATTTTTAAGATATTTTTTTAAAAGTGATCTCAGTGATTGATATTACTTGTGTTGTTATTTGGTTAGAAATATTCCCCTCCATAGTGCTTTTGGTGGAGTAGAATTTTGCACAATATATAGACATACATGTTGCTTCTATAGCTTTCACGTGTTTATGAAAAGCACAGTAAAATAATAAAGGATACTTGCTACTACTCCTTTCATCCTTCTGCATAATGTTGGTATTTTAAGTTAAATACATCTAATTGCATTGTTTGAGTTAAGGAGCTTTATGAACCTCTTAAACTTTCATAAGCAAACTAATAGGCTCTTATTAATTATGGGCGCAAAAAGCATATTAATTAAAAAAGTAAAGTCATTTGGTGGGAAGCCACCTTTAGTTTACTATAGAATGATCACAACTTAAAGGGGCATGCATAAATACTACAAAAATTCTTTGAGTTCCTGGTCAGAAATACACAAAATTATGGGGAAGGGACACTTGTAATCCCAATACTTAATTCATGAGCTTGAAAATCTGCTTGGGCCATATTACCAAATCTGTCTCAAAAAGCTGAGGGGCCCAGTAGTGATATAAGTAAAATTACAATGGCAGTGGTGGCACACCCCTTTAATCTGAGCATTTAGGAGGCAGAAGCAGGTGAGTTCAAGGCCAGGCTGGTCTACAGAGTGAGTTCATGTCTCAGGGGGAAAATATAAAAGGAAAAAAGATTTCTGTTTATTTTGTCTATGTGTATACCATGTGCATCCATGTTAACACAATGCTACAAAGACCCAGTAGGTGAACAAGAAGGGACTTTTCAGGATATAATTGAAATGTTGCATTAATATGATCATTTTTTAAACACCAGTAAACTAACATCACTGCATTTTAAGTAAATAAAATTCCACTCAAAACCATTATTTCTAGAAAGTAACTATATATTCTGACTACTAAGGGAAAAAAACCCTTTAATGGTGGCAAATAAATATTACTAAGCCCATAGTCAGAAAAGTATATGTAATGAATGCTAATTACATAGCTTCAACATGCAAAATCTACAGTAAAAGAACAAAGGATATTTTTTAAGGACTTAGGTTAGAAGGAATTTGGTTAGCTTTCTGCATATTCTGAAATGAATAGCTAGTGATTATAGTAGGTCAGCTTAGGTTGTAAGACTGTTCCTTCTTCCCATGAAGATGTGTGCTGCTTGTGTTTGGTTATAACCATGGTCCACGGAGTCTCCTAACTGGAGTGGAGAGTGGTGGGGAGGGAAATGATAGTTACAGATAGTCTAGAGTCACAGATGTGGGAAAACAAACAGGATGCTCAGATTGAAATTTTTTTCAGGACTTGTTAAGTTGTTCCATTTATTTATTTATTTGTTTGCTTGTTTATTTTTTTAAGATAGGGTTTCTGTAGATCAAACTGGCCTCACCTTCACAATGTTTTACTTGCCTCTGCTTCTAAAGTGCTGGGATTTAAGGCTTGTACCACCATGTCCTCCATGTGGATCTTCTTTGAAGAGACTTTATTAACCATCTTTGTTAACAGATCTTTTCTTTTATCCTTGTGTTCCTTCCTTTATAAGACCTAACACAACGTTAATTTCTTCTATAGGTCCCATGAGGGAAGAACCATATATATCTATTACGGGGTAATGGGCCCTGTGCATCTGCTGAGGTTCAGGGTGGGAAAGGGGTTTAGTATGACTCTAGTTGGAGCTTTGTGCTAAAGCTAGTGCTGCTGGAAGGGCTTACTGAAGTCAGGTTGTGCTCAACCCGCTTGAAATCTAAGAGAGACATGTCATATGATGTCCATTGTCTATTCCAAAGGCATCATGGATTTTGTATTTCTTCTGAGTCTCTTTTCCCCTCTTTTATAGCCTCTGAGACATTGTAAACCCAACAAACTCTGCCACCAGTGTGACTAAAGACATTGTTGGTGTGGTGTGACTAATTTCTGTGATAGAGAAACACATTATTTTGATTAAAAGTAAATAACAAAAAAATAATAAAAAAGGCCAGATAATAATAACAAATGTTGGTAGAGATGTGAAGGAATTGGAATCTTTCTGTGTAGCTGAAAGAAAAATAATGGAACCTAGTCTGACAGCTTTTCTGAAGGTTACATATGGACCAACTGTATAACCTAGCAATTTCATGGTTTTGTACATGCAAGAGTATTGGAAATGTCTAAACCAAACCTCATACATAGGCGTTCAGCAATATTATTCATAATAACCACAAAGTAGATATCGCTCTATTCACCAGTGAAGATAAACACATGGTGGCATATCCAAACAATGGAATATTATTCAGGGATTAAAAGGAACTAAGTGCTAATTATGTGGCACAGAATACATACACTTGAAAGCATATTGCTGAGAAAGTATTCATCAAACCTCATCAAGCCCCACATATTATATGATCACACCTATATGAAATGTTTCAAATGGACAAATCTGTAGAGAAAGTAGGTTTTAAGTATACTTAAAACTGAAGTAGGAGAGTGCAGAGAGGGAAGTGGTATTGAGGGGTTGTGAAGAGTGCAAGGGGATGGATGTTTAGGGGAGGATGAGGGAAATGGTAACCAGTGTACACTGAATTGTATACTTAAATATTAAAGCATTCTTTAATAGGCAACTTGTGTCTCAAATTAATTTTAATAAGTGGTCTAGGAAAACTACATTGCTGCCTGTGGATAGCATTCTACTGATCCCAAGACACACATTTTTATTTCTTTAAAATTGGGACGCCTCTGAGAATCAGTGGTACCTTCACTGGTTGCCAGCCAGTTGAAGCCACATCCTGGTTAGGTTGCCTAGGTATGCAAATGTTTGGTGTTTTTCCTGCTGACATCACTAGGTAAGTGCAGCCTTTTGATGTTTTAGTCACCTTAGCATTTATGAACCATTTAACAACTGTTTCCCAGCTGTGCTTGGAAACAGTCTCCTGACATATTGAAATAACAACAAAGCACCAGCATAAAATTCATGGAATGGCTATCAGGGTCTTTGAAGAAGATTAACGGTGAAGTACTTATAAAAAGAAATGCCATTTTCCTAGCATTTGTGATTACATGGAACACGACAGGGTGTTGAGAACTTGGCTCTTTCAATGATCTGAATGTTGCATATTGCTTTTAAGACTGTATGAACAAAATTATCTCATGCATTTCTTTCCATGTTTACACAATAGTGATCCATAGTTAAAAAGATATCCAAAAAGTTCAAAAGGACTTTCTAAGAGTTTTGAAGATACAGTCTGAGAATCAAAAAAATCTGCTGTAGTCTGATTGACAGTGTAGCTTGTATGCACTAAAGTTACAGGTGTGTGTGTGGGGGGGGAGGGAGAGGGATAGGGAGGGGAGGGAGAGGAAGAGGTTGTGATGGGGAGGGAGGGAGTGCATACCTCTTCCTACACAATTTTTCTGTTCTTTTAAAAGTTCTGCCCATGTGTTTTGTTTGTTTGTTTGTTTTGTTTTTCTTTTTCTTTCTCTCGCTACTATTTAGACATTCTGGGGGATTTTTGTGTGCATGTTTATATAATCTTATAGTAAGGTCTTTTTAAAGCTGTGAAGTCAGTATTTTGATTGTCACCTAAGTGGCCACCCCACCACTCTGACAGAAGCAGGTGAGGATAGGAGCAGAGTTTGTAGATCAGGAGGGGGCGTTTCAGGGTGTGCTTCATGAAAGCAGGCTCTAAGAGACAGTAAGGAGACTAAGTATTTCACGGTGAAAACCTGCTACAGAGACACTAGACTGAGCTCCCACAGCCTTTCAGATTCTGCTGCATTGCTGGCTCCTCTTGACAGTCACACAGGACACCACAGTTCTTAAATTTATGACCTGGAATTGGCTTTTTTAAAATCTTGTTTGTTAGCTTTTTTTTGTACTTGAATATAACTTGAGATGCTGGGCTGACAAACTCCTCAGAGAAGTATTTTGAGTCACCTGCTAGATTATAGAAGCTAGATCTAGGAACGACATGAGACATCATCTGAGATAAAGGTCCTGTTTAGGAAAGAAAAATAGTCTCAGAAATTAATGACCAGCCTGTGCTCATGTAGTGCGCTTTCTTTCTGTCACCTGCTCTTGCAGAACAGCAACGCTAGCTGGTCCTGTTTGCTGCTGTTCTGCAGGATTCCTGTGCACTCACCTGTACTATAATGCAGCTACTGCAGGATCTGAATGCAGACCCTGCATCTGCAGAGAGCACCTTAGGATGGATTGATTTCATCACTGCCAGGCTGTTTCTTCCTTTTCTAAGAAAAGGGCTGTGCTCTGGTGTGTGAGTCAGGAGCAATTGCTGACATGTGAGTGTGATCTTATATTCAGCCTGCACCATGCATCTTTGTGAAAAGAAATTCAATAATCCAAGAGAAAATAATTGTGTTTCTTGGGGAATTTCTCCAGTATCTTTGGAGCTGTATTTGTTCTAAATTATGGATTGCAGCCTTATCTGCAATGCTTCGTTAGATAGACGGAAATATCAGCTGCTTTCCACAGTAATTCCTGTTTAGGGTGATTTATAAAAATTATTATTACTATGTTTAAATGGTAATCTGGATGTTTCTAGCCTCTCTAAATGAGCACGGACTCTGTTTCTATAGCCCCAGAGGGACTGCCAGTAATAAGGAAGAACTGAGCTGACTTTTTTTCCCTCTTATATAACATTTCCCTTTTCTAAAGACCCCAAAGCACCTTATAAATGGGAGGATAGTATTACCTGTCTGGAGTGCCAAACTCATTAAGCCAGATCTACTATAAAAGAATTTAGGATCAGAAAAGATAACGATTATCCAGTTTTACGTATAGAAGAGCATAGAACTGTCATTAGTCGGAATTCATTTCCATAAGTGGTTGGTGTGAGCAGGCTCTGAGGACTTAGGAAATACTGTGTCAGGAAGAAGTGTGCTGTGTGCTTTCCAGCCTCCCCACCCCCACTCTATCCACCAGAGAAGACACTTCACCTCATTTTTTCTGGTTACAAAATGGTCTTTGCTGATCCTTAAAATATTCAAGCAATACCAAAAAGCATAAAGGAAGAAAGAACAATTTATTGAAGTTTCTGCTACTCAGAGATTTTTTTTTTCTAGATTGTACTTAAAACTTTTCTACTTATTAGGTTTCAAAACGAATTAAATATGCTAGTGTCTATCTGATGTCTATTGTTTAATAAGACATGGCATATATTTGTCTTCCCATGTTGGAATGGTTTATGTTGCCCTATTGACTTGGCCAAATAACCTTACCAGGTTTGTTTCATAGCTTTTTTTTTTTTTTTTTTTTTTTTTTTTGTATCAGGGACTCCATTTAAAGTATGGCTTTGGGACCTGAAGTTCATTTTATTCATCCAGCACTTCCTTATCTAGCACATCCACATGCTCGTGTATTTAGTACCATGCCTGTGTCCTAAGAATGTCTGCCTTCTTGTGGAGTTTGCAATCAGGTGGGGAGGCAGTGTTGAGAAGGAGAAGATGGTGAGCACAAGCATCTCCTGACTTGGCTAGCTGGATAGCAGGAGAGGAGGAGTTCTCTGACTCAGTTTTATTGGAAGGAAAGTTGAGGTTCAGACCTCTGCAGGTACCCTAAGAAGATTACAGACACTTGGTTTTGGCCTCTATGCTTTGGTTTCAGATAACAAATCTCAAATTATGGATGCTATTTGCAACTTTGTTTACATGACATAATGGTTCTGCTTAAAAATTGAAAAAAAAAAAAAGAATGTCAACAGTTACTTTTCCTGAAACTGTCAGGGTTCTTGATCCTAGTATATACTTTGGTGATGCCCATGACCCCTGAATTCTTCTTTTGATGACTTGTAGGCTGTCCCATTCAATATTCTTCCTTTCTTTCTACTTCCTCCACCCCATTCATAAAGAAGTGACTACATTTGTACAATTATAAGGTAAGCACAAATTATATTACACCTTTGTAGTCACCAAGTAATTAGGATGGCAAATCTAGGGTCCTTTGGCATTAATATAGACCATTACCATACTTCTAAGCAGTCATTTGACAAAAAATCACTATGATGGAATTCCAAAGCAAACTAAAAGATGTCGTTTAAATATTCTAATTGATGGTTGTCATTTTAATTTGATGTCTCAAGGATTTTTCCCTTAGGATGAGTCCTTGGTTTTATATGAAATAGGTTTTCTGTTTGTGCACCTTTGTAAAAGCAAGGTCTCATGGATCCCATGCTGGCCTCCCTACATAGCCAAGAATGACCGTAAATTTCTGATCTTCATTCTTGCACCTCCTGAGTACTGGGATTAGAGCATGTAACACCATGTCCAGTTTCACGTGGTGCTAGGCATTGGACTCTGGTCTTTATGTAGGCCACTGAGCTATGTCCTCAGCCCTATTTTTTTTTTTAAGTCAGTTACTCAGAAAGATAGAAGGCATGGACAATAAATTTTTAGGATGTATGTTGCTGGAGGAAATAGCTGTTCAATAATAAAACCAAGACTCTAAAAACAAAGCAGTTTAACAGGTTATAATGTTGGGCCCAAGTCAGCCATAATAATAACGATATGGGCAAGAGGCTCTTACATGTTTCCTGTATTCCAGGCACTGTGCCAAGAACTTTGTATGAATTTGTTCATATAATTTTTATAAGAATCCTCTAAGGTAGATGCCATAATTATACCCATTATATATAGTAAACTAAAGCTATAGATACTATGTTGATTTTATTAAATTTCAAAGCTCAGGTTATGCACATGCATTTGAAAAATAGATGACAGTTTGAGAAGCCTTACCTGTTTGTACACTTAAAAATGCTGGCTCTCCATGGCATGGCTGAGCTGGTGGTGGAGTAAGACTTCTAAGACAGGAAGGACAATAATTCTATGCACAACCATTTCTTCGGCGATGAGAGAGGATCTGTCCATCCCTCACCTAGAATGATTTAGAATCTAGTTTTTAAGGACTTAAGAGATAAAAACCAGAAATCTTTACAAAACATTAGAACCTTTAAATGGAAGAGTGTTTGCCGGGTGAATTACTCTTTGCCTTAATTGGGAGAGTAGTAGAGACATCTGACCCTTGCCTGTCTGTATTCAGCTGTATATAGTTGGAATTCATACCACATGTGTGGTCCTGAAAAGCGCAGACCTTGAATTTAGCTTGGGGTGTGTTACTAGTACCCCCAGGCATCTAAGAAATGAGCATCTGTTCCTTTGGAAAGTACTTTAATCACAAGTGTCAAAGAATTCACATTATTTTTGAGGAATATAGGTTCATAACTATAATAAGATAACATTGGAGTAAAAGGGCCACTGTGATGGTAAGTTAGCAGAAACATCACATTGCAAAATCAGACCCACAAAGACATTTGTGTAATAAGTTACAGCAAGTAAAATAGTATGCTTAAAGAGATGAAAGATTGAAAGCCTGTTAGCTGAATGAGATATTGTTAAAATTAATACGACAATGTGAGAAATAGGAAATTCTCATGTCATATATATTTAGAGAGTGAGAGAGAATGTGAAATATGGATTAAGAGCATGGAGTAAGAAAGCCCAACGTTTAATATGTGGTTCAGAAGTTGGGGATATGTATATAGTAGACTAGAGAAAAAGCTATGTCCTAGGAGATATTTATGTAATTTGAGAGGGTGTTAGAACTGATCAATATTGCTAATCAGATGTCTAGTGATTGTCAGTAGACAAAATGGAAACCCATTTCTACAAAGTCATTGTAGTAAAGATGTGGGCTCCTAAAGACTCATGAAACAAGGACTAGACTTCTCACTAGAAGTTGGGATTGGAGCACAACTATATGACTTCAAAGTAACGAGAGGACACAGAAGCAGGCTCAAACAGCTTGTGATTGGGAACACCTGAAGCATGTGCAAAGTAAAGATGTTTCCACAGACATAACTGAAGGCATTAGTTGTAGGGTTGTGATTTAAAAAAAAAAAGTAAGGTCCTTTTACTGTCTAGAAAAAGATGAAGATTCCTGTGGTGAAGGAAATACGAATGATGGCCACAGTGAGCACTTGCCCTGCATGTGTAAGGCCCCACTGAATCTGATCTCTAGAACCACGAAAAACAAAACTAAAATGAAAACAGTAAGGTTGTTTACATACCAAGTTGATAACGCTTTGTTGAGGACACAAAAGAATATAAACTTCATTGTTAGTAAATTTATGAACTAGCACCATCATAGCTTGGGAAGTGGTTTATAGTCAGTAAAATCAAATGTGGTATGTGGTGTGTGTGTGTGTGTGTGTGTGTGTGTGTGTGTGTATGGATGGATGTGTCCCTGTCTATGTCTGTGTCCTACCAACCTGACAATTTTCCTTGTATAAACCCTAGAAAGCCCCATGTATAACAGAGACACAAACAAAATTATTGTAAATAAAAGCTAGATACACTTAAGTCATGGCTGAATGCATCAGGTTTTAAAATACCTGTATATAATTTTATAAGCTTATAAATAGATTTTATTATGGCAGTTTTCCAACAAAATTTTGATTTTGCTGTTTTTCTTTCTCATCCTGCACCCTCCCTTGTACCTTCCCATTTTAAAAACACATGTCCCTAGTTTTATTTTACTGGTGGTATATGACATAGCAGTGAGTATGAATGAGCTGCTGCCATATTCAACAACACAGATAACTGTCACACATGTAAGGAATGAGATATGCAGAGGACATAGTATTATACCACATATTCAAAATTAAAAACCATAAAGTATAACAGTATACTGTTAGGACTGGGTACACAGTGATTTTTTAAAAATAAATCTCAAAATCTTAAATTAAAAAAAATTTGCTACTACTAATGTCTAGATTATGATTTTCTCTAGAGGAAAGCTTCAGTGAGCAAGTGAGTCACAAGAGCCATTTGAATATTTTGACTTTTCCATACTTGCAAGCTGTAACCATAAAGAAATGTGAGTCTCAGAGACTTACATAAAAGGAATTAAAATATCAAATTAATAAACATTTTATTGATTACAGTTGCCAACAATGATATTTTAGATTTAGCTGTTGGGTTAAATAAAATAGTTTACTGTTTCATTTGAAAAACATTTTAAACAGCAGCTACAAGAAAATTGAAAGCTATGTGTGTGGAGTTTCTGTTGGATGGACTTTAGGTGCTAAGAACAGGACTGATCTGGAGGCTGCTGCAGGAAAGCATTGAACTAGATGGTGCTGACATGGGTATTGCTTTATAACTACCTATTTATCTCATAAGTCACTGTGAATGTGCATGTGTAAAAACACATTCTATTAATGTGCAAAAAAGGTGTAAAACGAAATGTGTAAAAACCCGCATTGCTGTGACAATAATTGATCAAAGCAACTTAAGTAGGAAAGGGTTTGACTTGGCTCACGGTTTGTGGTGGTCTGGAAGGCATGGCAGCTGTAGCATGAGGCTGTAGTCGCTTTGCATCTGTTCTCCAGAAGCAAGATGCCTGCGCATGCTCAGCTTACTCTCTCCTTTTTATACAGTCTGGATCTTAGCCCATGGAACGGTGCCACCCACATTTAAGTTAACCTGGTCTAGATGATCCCTTATAGACATGTTCAGAGATTTGCCAACTTGACAATCAATATAAACTGATTCCTTAAAATTAAATACTTGTAAAAAAAAGTATTTATTATCTTAAAAAAGTAAAAATACTTGTAATATATTGTTAGTAAGTTTTATGTGCTAACAGTAGATATATTAAAATAGTTACATAGCTTCCAGAATAATTAAGGAAGAACAATGAAATGATAGGAGTGGAACAAAAAAATACAATTCGTTCAATCTGGGAACAAAAAGAAAGAAGAGAGAAGCAGCAAAAGTAAGACAAATAGGAAATGTAAAATGAGTTGAGATGTAAGTCCAACTATCTTATGAGTTTAAAAGATAAATGGTATAAAGAAAGTAGAAAATCTGAAAACAGACTGTTTTCATGAGGCACACCTATAAAAAGACACAGAAGAGCTGCTGCCAGTGACGGGAGCACCATGCCCAGCATGGGTGGACAGGCAGCAGGGCTGGCCTGAGATCAGGTACAGCAACGCTGGCAGTGAAGGCAGAAAGCATTTCTAGAGGTAAAGACAGTATTATATTGTTATATGGCTCAGGTTGCCAAGACAACTCTAACGGTTCTAAAATTATTTCACGTAATAGCTTCAAAATGCAAAACAAATTGTGATACTACTTCTAGAAGAAATAGATTTATGTTTCAGAAGAAACGAGCAAAATCATGTAGAAAGCTCTAATGCTCTTAACAGACTTGACCCTGGTACACATGTGGAAAGTGTGTCACCAGCAGCTGCAGGCCGTGTGCTGTTAAAAGGTTCTAAGACCATTTAAGACCTGACCATAAGTCAGACCTCAGCAAGCTGAATGGAATCAGTACCACTCCAGCCATATTCTCTTATGGCAAAACATGGTGAGAGATGAACAAAAGAACACTGAGGGAAACTATCTTAAATAGGATCAACATGATAAAAAGCTGCTGCTTATACCAAGACTTACGACTATAGCAAAAGCTTTATATTGTTTTTCATCTTAAAAGCTTACATTATAAATATTAAGAAGGGGCAAAGTTTATTAGTTAAAACCTGCCTTAAGAATTCAATAAACTACTGGCTATACCTAAATAAAATTGAAAAACATGAAATAAAAATTAATTGAAATAGAACAAAGTAAGGAGAAGAAAAATCAGTATAAATCTCAGCAATGCTAAAATTTGTGCTGTGGAGATTGATAAAATTCATAAAGCCTATGTAAAGATGATCAAAGAAGTAAAGAGACAGGTACAAAATATTAACACTAAATTTAAAAAAGAAAATAAGACAGCAGAGATTTAACAGAAAATACTATATATACTTTATTAATACATTTGACATGTGAGATAAACATGTAATATTAATAGAAATATAGAAATTATTTGTACATGCTGTGTATGTGTGTCAGTGATAAGTATTTACCTAGCATCCCTGAGGATCCATACCCAGGACTACCAAAGCTAAATCCAGCAAATAAAGTCAAAGATCAAACAAGTTAAAAAATTTTACAAGATGTAGAAAGTATATATAATATTAGATTAAATAACCCAGTTCTTTAAAGTCTTACTACTGAAAAAAAAATCAATGCCAGACGTTTATAATTGTATTCTAAACAAAGTAATGAATTATTCATATCTTATATAATTCTACATTGTTGTGGACAAAAGTATCATCTATAATGTGCTATATATTTCTTATACAGGTGTGATATGTGATAAGAAATGTATAAGAAACAAGGTGTATGGGTATAAGAAAGCAAAAAATACACAGGTATGGGCCTGTGTCACTGATGAATTTAAATGGAAAATTCTAAACAAACTTGTCAGTTGGGGTTTAGCAGTCCAAGTAGATAGTCATGTGGTATATATATTGAGACTAGGATTAGTTTGTGTCATGAGTGTAAGATTGGTTTATTAAAAACTTAGGGCATAGTGTCTTTGAACAGTATAATCATGTAACTTCACCTGACAGTTCTGCTCTGCCCAACTGCAGCAGAATGTGCATTCTTCTCAGGTGCAGTGATAATCAACACATAAAAATGAACCTGGGTTTTCACTGCACAGTGCTGAGAAGAATGGAGCCACAGAGGCTTCCCGCTGCTGGAGGAGCATGAGGTGGTGCAACTCTCGACACTGTGTAGTACCAGGACTGGCAAGGCCTTTAGATAGTACTTCTACACTAAGGCACAAATGCAAGTGTGTGTACATGTCTAGATGCATGTATTTGAATGTTTATGAGAGATTTATTAATAATAATGAGCAAAACTGCACAAAGTCTGCCAGTTGTTGAGTAATACAGAATTGTTTCCTTTCTTGCATTTGAATGCTATGAGTCTGTAGATGAATGCTGATATCAGCTAGTAAGAAACTGGAGGCTTACTTCCAACTGTGATTAAAATCCATTTGTATAGCTGGCAAGAGAGCAAAGCAGCAGGCAAAGGCTAGTGTCACCAAGCCCAGGGACCTGAGTTAGGTCCCCAGGACCCACATCATGGCGGAAAAAAACCTGACTCCCAAATGTCGTCCTCTAACCTCCATATGCGCTTATTGGTAGCTGCATACTTACATACCACAAAATAATAAATGTAATTTTAAAAGTTTATAAATAAAGCTATGCCTGGTGGCACAAATTTATAATCCCAGCATTTGTGGGGGTGGTATTGCTAAGGCAGGAGGATTATGAACCAAGTCAGCCTGAGCTACAGAGCCTGAGCCTGTCTCATAAAACCAACTAGCCAACTGATCAGTAAAAATCTTTTGTACGTCAGATCAATACACTAGTTACTTTTATGAGGTATGCTTGACTCCTAGTGTGTATCTCTAGTAGCTACTGCTAAAATATTCTAATTTTTAATGTGTATTTTTGTTCTATAATGAAAAATTTAAAAATATTTTCTGAGCGTTTCTCTGTATTATAATGTAAGTGGTTTTTATATTAGGGATATCAGCTTTAGGCCACCTAGAACTACATATATATCAGGCTGACCAGGAGCTGTGAGTCCTGCCTCAGACTGGGATTGAATATGTGCTCTTAGATGATGTCTGATTTAAGGATCTTTTTTGGCAGGGAGGGGAGCATGGTATTTTGCTGCTTTGTCGCCTTGTCTGGGCTGACCTTGAAGTACACTGAAACAGTCCTCCTGTCTCAGCCTCTTGGATAGCAGCTATTAGCAGAGATGTGCCTATTACTGGATTATGTTAACAGTTTATTTTTATTATCTTTATTTATTTTTTTTGTGTGTTTATGTGTATGTGTGGGTGGGGGAGTCCCTTGGGTGTGCCTTATGTGTGACAAGTGCCTCATCCTGCTGAGCCATCCCACTGTCCCCATTATATTAGCAATTTCTGATGGATAGTTTTATCAACTATTTAATGTTTTATTGAGTGACTTTTACTATTTTCTTAATCACTTCTATATTCTATAGCATTTCAATTGTCTTTAGCTTTTTGTTATTCTAAAGAAGTTCACAATGATCACATTTTGCAAATAATGATATTTTTTTGAAGGTTCATTCAACAGTGTTTTCCAGAGAGGGAGGGCAGAACATTCTGTATAAAAGAGCAGGCACAGAAGTGAGCCTGAAAGGAAAAGTTGGGCATTTGAGTGACATTTAATAGATGACTATACTCTGATAATTTCTCAGCTAGAACTAACTCTTTACTGTACTTCTTACTTTGTTCTCAGTTTCCCTGCCCCTCTCCTTTATCCTTGTTCTTTCTCCCAGGGATCAAACCCAGGGTACCAGGCTGAACTTCTTACAATACTGCTAACTAATATCATGAAACTCCAACCTTAACTTTCCCTATTGCCTGTAAGATCAAGTTGACAATCTCTAACGTAGAATTTGTAATTCTTATAAGCTGGAGGTGTACTAGGAAGCAAAGCAGAGCCAGTGTATGACAAGTGTTCTGTCACTGAGCCCAGTTGCCATGGATTGAGTGCTGAGGATGTGGTAAGAATGGAGTGAGACTGGTTACAGATAAATAAGCCATGACATTCCATGGTTAAAATACTTTGAAGAATTGTTGATGATAGAATTTAGCAGAAAATATGAAGACTCAGAGAACACATAGCTTCTACCATTCCTACAGAGAAGCATTTTAATATACTCAAGCAGGTCTGCTTTTGTTTGTAAAGGAAATGTGATTCAATTCTGCCTCATGATTAAATTAAAAGATTTTTTTTGCTAGTATAAAATCCCCCACCCCCCGCATTTCACAAAATATAGGTGATGCTTCATGCTTCCTTTTATAGGTATGTTAAGTGCCTGCTTTAGGACTACTCTTAATTCAAATATGAAGGCATTCCTCTCTTGACTTTATGTGTCACCAAAAATGCTAATTATATAGCTTAGTCGGGGAACACTTACCTCCCAGGAATAATATTTTGGGTTCCATTCCTTATACCTCCTCCCCAAAGTACCAAAGTCCTGTTTCTAGTATTTATTATAAATATAGTCTTAAAATTCTGTGTTGCTTTTGACTCTCTATGTGTCTGTCTTCTTCCTACTGAGACAGACAGCTTGAGGACTATCTTAGAGTTTTACTGCTGAGAAGAGACACCATGACCAAGGCAACTCTTACAAGGACAAAATTTAGTTGGGTCTGGCTTACAGGTTCAGTGGTTTAGGCAATTATCATCAAGGTTAGCATGGCAGTGTCCAGGCAGGCATGGTACTGGAGGAGCTGAGGGTTCTACATCTTCATCTGAAGGCAAACATCTACATCTTCATCTGTGGCTCTCGAATGGTTAGGAGGGGGGGCTTATTGCCCACCCCTAAAGTAGCATACTTCTTCCAACAAGACCACACCTCATAATAGTGCCATTCCCTGGCCCACACATATTCAAACCACCACAAGGACAGAAACAATACTATTTACACTTTCTTTTTGCCATAGATTGACCCACAGGGCCTTATGGAACTGCCATGGAAACATTTTTTTTTTAAACTTTATTTTAAAAAACAAAGATAAAAGAAAAAAATTTAAAACATTTTTGCATAAATGTATACAAATACAATTGTGTCAGTGCTTGGCTTTTTTTTTTTTTTTTTTTCTTTTTTTTAAGGTTTGATACTCTGCATTAAGGTCTTACTAGTTACAATGAGCTTATAAAAAGTACATGTAAAACAGGGTGTAAACCGGAATTAGTCAACGTTTTCATGGTGTGTAAGGATTGAGCATGACTTTTTTTGTTTTGTTTTGTTTTGTTTTGTTTTCTTTTCTTTTTAACAGATATTTGTTTAGTGGGTCCACATTTACTTTATAAATCAATAAATCGGTCTTCAGACTCTTTCTCTCATCTCTCCCATCCTCATCACTGTACTCAATATTTAAACTTGCCCTTTGAGCCAGACACAGTTTCTCACTACTTCTAGGACTTGCAGGGTCATGAACCACCCTGTCATCTTTTGTTATAGCCTAGCTCTTTGTTATTTACAGAAATGTATAGATGTATAAACCAGATTGTAAGAACAGAAATTTATATATGTGCTTAATCCACAACAGTGTCTCCTGCCTCCTCAGCAGGGTCTTACTTCACTCTCATCTTACCTCATGCCTTGTGCACCCCACAGCATTTCTAGGACATGCTTTTCCAGTTCCACACTAGAGGTACTTTTCATTTGATGTCCTGAAGCATCTCGACTAAAATCCATGCTCAGCACCCTGTCCTGTGCAGGGAACAGCTCTGGACACGGGAGTGGTTTGCTTTCAGATCCACCCTCTGTTGGATGAACTGTGGGAGGGGCTTCTCATTGTTTGCCTTGCTCCTGTCTCCACCAGTCCTTTAATGATCAATAACTGGTTTTGCTTCAAGTTCACCATCCTATCCAACTGCAGGCCAGGTAGCAATCTTATGTTCCACTTAGAATCATAGGTTGTTTTTGGTAATGGAATGAAAAAAAACAAGGGCAAGTAAACAGCCAATAGTCACTGTTTTCTGATTTTTCTTCCCCTTGTGATTCATGGAAATGCAATCACTTTTTATCAATGGTTGACTATTGGTTCCCATTTCTGGAGAGAAGTCATTAGTTAACACAGCTCGAGGATTTGTCTGAGAAGAGCTAGCACATCAGTTAGAATGCTAATTCACTCAATGGGCAGCAGCAGCACAGTGAGATGACAGCTTGGAGGGGGGTAAGAGGAGTGTCTGAAAATGGCAGCAGATTGGTATTTTGAAAGGGGAGGGAAATTTCATAATGATGAATAAGAAAGATGACATTTGGTGCTCACATTTAACTTGCATTGGATGTCCATATAAGGGTCAGTATGCATAACCTCTCTTGATTAGGCCTCCGGCTGCCCAGCAGCTGACTGGGTGGATACTCTTCAGACTGTAACCAAAAGAAAGGCCTAGATAATTAGGCCAAGCTGAACTGCGGGAGGTAGCCAGACTCTGTGCTGCCTTTTGTATATTCATGACCCAGCTTGATTGATGGAAGGACAGTGTTTGGTGACACTGTCATTTGCAAGTTGAAAGGTAGACTCCAGACTGTAGCCAAGATCAGATGTGCTTTAGAGAATCCTGCAGTAAACTCATTTGATGCTGATGATGCTTGCATGCATTTCTTTGTTTCTTACTCTCGCTCATGGACAGCTGTTAATTTGGAGAAATTAGCTCAGTTGTTTTCAGTTAAGGTGTCATGTAAGTTATAAAATAGTTTTTTTAAAAAAAGTTATCTAAAGTTACTGGGGAGGTCATGTGTCATTTGGTTGCAGATGCCAGGGTGGTATTTCCACTTCCTGTTATACAGGAATTTGAGGTATTTTTTTGAATATGTTCCTTGAGTGATATTATCACTGGAAGCAAGTAGTCCTTACCCCTAGAAAAAGTTAGGTGAGTTTATTTGTATGTTTCTGAACTCTTAAGCATGGCTGTTGCAGGTTTTCCAGGGACTGTGTTTACAAGAGTATTTTGTTTTTCAGAGAAGGTTTATGAGAACCTAAAGGTTTTCTTGAAATATTATGATTTATAGAAATCTTGCTTGACTTCTATCAAGTTTAAAAACACTGAAGGAAAATAGAATCAGAGGTGAGCATGAGATTGACTAAAGGAACATCTTCAAAATGGAAACCTAAGTTATAAACTGCTTAGGTGAACACCATGTTTGGTCCTGTTTTTTGTTGTTTTTGTTTTTTGAGTAAAAGACAGGAATAATGAAAGGATTCTTTAAGAAGGATGATGGATTTACCTGTGCCATCTGTGTTCCTGTGTCTGTTGCTGTAACTGTAATAGACTCTTTAGAAGCACCACCCAGATTTAAACACAAGTCATTACTAATATGGGTTTTTTTAACACTGTTATTACTACCTTAATCATTTGCAACCATAAGATAGAATTGTTCTTGTGCTGGTGTATCTGAAAATGGTTTAAAGAATAGATACCCATTTTCCAAGTTATCCAACTTCTCTTAGCCACCTTGGAGAAAACATGTAAAAGCGTTTGTATACTATCAATGATGATAAAAGGTAAGTAGCATTTTCTATAGTTGTTTGTTCTTGCTTTGCCTGTTGTTTTATTCACTAATTCCAGGGATTGGTACAGTTGTAGCAAGTAAACTAACCTTATCGTATATTTTTCCCAACTAGATACAACTGGCCAGATAGGATTCTTTGTTTGAAGTAAAAGCAAAGCAACATACTATATTAGGGTTAGGGTTCTCTTTTCCTTCTTGTCTACCTCTTCCTCCTTCTCCTCCCCCTTCTCTCTTTTGCATATTAGTCATCTGACTTTTCTCTCTGGGAAATTAGTATCTCAGTTGACATTGCTTTAGCAAAGAAGACTTTAGAATATGTTGGCAAACCATTATTTTTGGGTTTTTTTTGTTTTTGTTTTTTCGTTTAAGAGAGTGTCGTTGTGTAGCCCTAGTTGGCTTGGAACTTTCTCTTTAGCCATGGTAGCCTTGAAATTGCAGCATCTTCCTACCACCACCTTTTTCTAGAGTGCTGGGATGATTGGTGTATACCACCATGCCCTGTGAGCTATGATCACTACAAGAAAGCAATCGCTGTCTCTTTCTCAAGGCATCTCAGGCTCAACTGACAGCTGAGATAAAGATATGAAATCCAGTCTGTATATGCTTAGAAAATTTTTCTGATAATGTTTGTGGTAATTATTCCTAAATTGAAGTTATCTTTTGAGGTTAGGGTTTTAGTAGAAAAAGTAATTATGTCCAAAATATTAATTAATGTTTTCTCTGTTAAGTATAATCTCCTGATTTTCAAATATTATATTTTCTTTTACTAAAAATTGAGTTTAATTTATGTATTTTCTTTGAAATCCAATAAAAATAATAAACTGTCTTGAATAGAAACAATTCTAGGAATTTAAAAAGCAAAGTTTTACTTTCTTAAACTGAATTTAGGTTTCTGTGCACTCTGCTGCTTCAGAGCAGTATTGCTAATATGCTGGTCACTGTCCTCATTATGTCTTTAAAAAAAAAATTAAACATTAGTTAGGAAATTCTAGGTCTTTCCCAATGATGAAATAAACTTGACACTTGTTCCATGAAGGCATCCTTCCCTGCTTATCAGCTCTTCAATTTATGGCTGTGCTTTGAAATTTGTGCCTGTGACTGCATCTTTGTATTTACTCCAATTAACACATAAACCCTAATTAGCCAGATCAAGGGACTTGGGAGTCCATAAATGGAAAGTGACATGGCAGGATTTGGCAGCTGGCATCAAGGCAAGGTGACAAAAATAGAGAAGTATCAATTAGACGACATTGATAGTGAAGCTGTATATGGGGATGATAGATTTTAAACAATCCCATGTTACTTACTGACTGCTGATTGTTGAGCAGGAATTATTTGGTAAACTGACAGCTGGGTTAAAGCATTGAATTCTAGGTAAACTTAAAAGTCAGCTGTTTTAAAAAATGCAAAACTAAACACCAGTTTAACTTCATGCCATTATTAATGCAATGTAGCCTTTCATGTCTACCAAAATTATTTTTTTGTGACTTTTACTGTTCAGTTTTTAGGAATTTTGATACTAGCTATTCTTTCTTGAGTAAAAGTGTGAGAGTTCTGACTTTCAAGTCATCTAGAGCCTAAAATGTCTATTATCATGCTTTTGTAGAAAGGGGTGTTCCAAGGGTGAGCTTGGCAGAATCTTTCTCACTGTGGAGTATTTAGTAACCTCTGCATCACAGTTGGAAATCCAGCTGTGAAAAAGCTTTGGGGCTCCTCTTTGGAAACCTAATGTGAGAGAAAGACTTGTGGCTTAGACAAGAGGTTCTGCCAGTCTCTGTTTACCTCTTATGATAAAAAGGGGTTTAGAAGTCAAATATACAACAGCTGGGCTGCCTCTCTAGTCATGTAATAGCAACTCTCTGGGTTCTAACCTTGCTCTATCCATCAATTTGGAGGCTAAATATTTGTCAAGGAAGTTCTTGGACACATACTCTGATAACTGCAGGAATCATGCACTTCCCCTTGGAAATCAGTTGGAACCAGAGAATGTGGAGTTTATTTGCTGTTTCTTCCAACTTGATTAAAATTATTATTAAAGTATATGATCTGATTTGGTGAAGTTATATGTTTAATTTTATCATTTTGGATGGCCAGTGGATCTGTAAGCCTATGTGACATGTTGTCTGAATGTAACTGTAGTCTATTATTATTCTTGCAGTATAGTTTAAGCTTTGCTTTTTAAATTGTGAAAATACTTAAGTTGCTCTATACCCTCATCTTCAGTGCTGTAGAAGATGGGGGAAAGAACTCTTAAAAGATGTATTTGAAAATGGCGCTGTTGTAGAGTTTTTGACACATTAGCAATCTGCCATAAGGTCCATTTACATAAATGTTAACTCAAGACACAAACGTTCTGAAATGAAAATGTTTCATGCATTAATTTGCTGCAGAAGGAACTAACATAACAATTAGAGTAACATTAGCCTACTTAGATTGAAATTTCTTTCCTAGGGCAGTGACAATAAGCAATGCTGATGGGGCCAAAGTCTTCAGACATACAGCTTGTTCTGTTGTTAAAATGAAGTATTCTATCCCCAGTCATTCAACCATTAGAAACACAGACAACTAGAAAGGGGTGCTGGGAGCAGTACTTCTACACTAAGAGACTAGAAATACCTGGAGAAACAGAGTCTTTTCTGGGTTGGCAAAGGAATGATATCTGTATTTTATAATTCTGAAGAGACTGGACATGATACAGACATGGCATCTACAAATATGATACTCATCCAACACAAGTACATGGCCTTTTATTCCAGTCATTTCCATCAGTGGTACTTTTGTGGCCAAGCAGGTCACTCGTATAAAGAACACCTTTGCAGTAACCACATATGCTGTTCTGTGGCTTTTTTACACCAAGAACAGAAATTGTGAATTCTGAAAATCAGATGATTCCAACTCGCTCACCTGCCTGCCTTCCTGCCTTCCTTCCTTTTGCATGCTGATCCCAGTTGCACAGTCATATGTTGTAAACCACATGGAACTGTTTCAAACTGTGATGAGGAAAGTAGCAACTGCAAACATTCTTCCTTGAAGCAAGTGGTTGTCCTAAACTGAGCACTGTAGAATAAAAATGGAAACATAAAAATAGCAGTTGGAAAGATAAAACAGCATTTATAGTACTAATAAAACCGTTGTGGCTTCCACAGGAAAACATGCTTCGGAACACAGTGCTTACCTGAGAGGACTGTCGAGTTTCTCAGAATTATAGCTGTTTTTGTAAGAGAAGCACAGAGATTTGCTTGAGGGCTGAGTGATAGATTCGCCTGCCTGAAGCATCCCAGTGTGTTTATACATGGCTTGTATGGCAGCTTTCATAAGACATTTACCCCATGATTTGCGATGAGCTTATGTGTGAATAATTAATGGCAATTAATCCTTAATTACAGTAATTAGGCAAGTCACAGGAAATTAAGCTGCAGCTGGAGAAGACCATGCCTGGGAAGCGAGGATTGGGGGCTGTGTGAATGTGCCATTTACTGACAGCATTACTAGGATGCTTCGTGTTCAGCAGCTTTGGCATTTCTATTGGCAGCCTTGGGTAGGACAAGAGTGCTCTGCATTAGAAGCAATCTATAGTTGTCGACAAGAGTTTTAAGTTCAAGTGCCAAAATGTTATGTTGCATATGGTGATTATCTAACTTTATTGGTTGCTATAACTCAGATGAGTGTAATTGTTTTTGGCTTGATAACAGTGATGTTAGAAACAGTATCTTTTATGCACTCATAGGTTGTACTGGCATGAGTAATGATATAACTTTTTGGAATAATTCATCCAAGTTTATAGTTATGAAATAAATATTGTAATTGTCTTGGAATTAACTGAGAAGAGTTCAATCAAGAATAACACAAAACATACAGTGTCTTGGTTGAGAAATTAATTACTTCATTACTAGTTGCCTTTCCCAGTTAAGCCTGGTGTGTAGAAAATACTCATTGTATTGAATTCATATGCCAAATGAGAGCAAAATAAAGATCATACAAATTTTCAGTCCTTCTCACTAAATGCTCACAAAATTAATGTTTAAGAATCTACAAGTAATGTTTTATAAACAAGTAGAGTTCGCTGGAAAATGGCACTTCTACAAGTTTTTTTTTTGTTTTTTTTTTTGTTTTTTGTTTTTTTTTGTTTTTTTTTTTTTTTGAGAGCGGCTCACTTTTCTATTTGGCTTTTTTTGAACTTTTTTTTTTCTTTAAAAATAGGATCTTATTATGTTGCCCAGGTTGGCCCCACACCTGCAATTCTCTGCCTTTGCCTCCATCTAACAAGGGCCGAACTAGGGAATGGACCGCCATACCCTATTATATCTTCCATTAGGAGCCCATCACTTCTCTATCACTGCTGAGAAAGCATCAGAAGGTCATTGTGCAGCTGAGGGGCATTGAGAAGACTGAGGAAACTTCCAGTGTATTTTTTCACAGCTGAATACAAACTTACCACAAGCAAAGCCCTTTTCTTTCCCACTGAATGCTAATGTTCATCATTTACTTTCCTGTTTGAACTTTAGGGCACAACACAAAATTGGGCCTTCATGATTCTCTTGGGTATGACATCAGACAATGAACCATAAATGTATTCACTATACAGCTAGTAGAATAGTGACAGTTCCCTTTGATGCCAACAGAATTGTTGGGAAATGCAGGCACTTGTGAAATAACCTAAATTGGGGATTGGCAAGATTGCTCATTGGTTAAGAGCACTGGCTGCTTTTGTAGAGTACCTGGGTTTAATTCCCAGCACCAACATAGCAGCTCACAACCATCTGTAATTCCAGTTCCAGAGGATCTGACATCTTTTTCAAAGATATTAAGCATTCACATGTTGCACAGACATATGTGCAACAAAGCATTCATACACATAAAAATTATATGTTGCTTAGTTGAGACATTCCTGAACCTTTTTATACTAAAAGGGAAACCTCAGGATTTATTTTCCTCTATATTTGTGGTCAGAAATATCTGAAACAAATGAGGTGTTTTGAATATGAATGTAGAATAGGCAACACCTCATGTAGCATAAGTATCTCTCCTAAGGACAAGCTTCTGGTAGACAGTGAAGGCAGGTGAACATGTGTGGAGTGTTGCCTGCCACTCACACGTTTAGTTCACTTTACGAGGAACCAAGTCGCGATACCCTAATAATGGTCTTGATGTTATAAATGATTTCCCCCCTTGAAATAAGCAACACATTCATTTTAATATGTAGAGTCAGTTTGCTAGCAGGGCGACAGTTTAAAAAGGCTTCCAACTGTGACACAAGTGCAACCATATTGCTTCCTATTACTCGCTAAGGTAGTTGTTTAGAAGAGAGAATGTTCTCCCTGGAAATGTTTAAAGTGCTGTAATTTTATTTAGGATAATGAGGATTTATAACCATTTTGCCATTTGAAAACCTGCCTTTAGACAGAGTAAAATAGGCTGTTTTGGTTATTGAATGTTCTTAACTAGAGAGAGAGAGAGAGAGATTCTGAGACTACAGAAGATGAATGTCAACCTGTGTTGAATATTAAAATATCAAGTACCATGGTTCAAGAATGGGCCATGTAAATGTTTACATTTCTTTGAACTTGGGATGTCTATGTTTTGAAGTGTGACTAAGTTAAAAGTCTTTGTTCTTTTTATATAAATAGTGTAACTCTGTCTGCTGGGGATCCTTGGGGCCCTGAACTTTATAACTTTGTTCATGTGAGTTGTCCTGGAGAAAATTACTGTGAGTGATGGTCAGAGAATTCAAGAAGACAGTTATGAAAGAAAGCTGTACAGTGGGTATCTATGGTTTTAGCATTAAATTTGACATGCATTCAGTCATATTACCATTAAAATGAACCCAGTGAAGGTAAATCGGACTTATCAGTACTGTGACTGTAGCAGTGGCTGAGACCCACTGTGGACTATGTAGGCCTCTTACTCTGCTGTGGAAGAGGCAGGAAGGAATGAAACAGATTTTTATCAGGTTTTTAGGTCCTCACTAAAAAAATCTTAACTCTCAAAACATTTCTAATTTCCCTCATTTGAAGGTTCAAACAGTCTCAAATTACTGCCCATGGATTGTTCTTGACATCCAGAATAGTAAATCTGAGCTGTGGAAATGCTGGAATGTGTTTTTGTGCTTTTCCTGAACAAGGGAATTCAACGGGTAAATTACAGTCATTTACTGGGAGTGTAATTTACTGAGAGCCTTTAGGCAAATGCAGGAGAAAGGACAGCAGCAGAACAGAAAAAACAGCAGAAAAACGGTTTTGTGTATTTTTTCCTTTTTCTCATTAAGTATTTATTCACATAAGAATTTTATGAATTAATGGATGGTCCTGCGATTAAGACAGATAACCTGAGCACTGGTAGATCAGGTGTTGGAGCTCTGGCTGCATGTAAAACGTATGACTGAAGTCTCATTCATGTTGTCTGCCTGAGGACTGTGACAGACAGTGCTACAGCTTCAGAACCTACAGATGGGGCTGAGCTCACAGCTGAAAGAGTACAGTGCTAAAGCATTGCTAGTGGACAGAATGAGCGAAAAGATCCTCCATATTTGGGAAAAGAAACTACTGTTCTACGTTGGTTTACATGTATAAGTGAATTTTATTTTAAGAAGAAAGAAACTTAGAACATTTTCGCTGGTTGTATACTTCAGTACCAATATGAGATAAATAGCCTAGCCAGAAATTTTATAAAATTGTCAACTAATTCTTTTTAATACAAATACATAAACATTTGCAGTAATTCTTATAAACAGTTCTGACCAGTTCCTTTTATGAAAAGCAGCGTGCTCTGTAGTAATTGCTAAGCAAACAGAAAGCTATGTTGCAAAGTGGTTTTGTACAGCATATTGTAATTTGACACTTAAGTTGTGCCCTGCATTACCCTGTGTCATAATTGATGGCTAAAGAAAGGCACATGCTATGCTAATCATTTGTTAGAATAGCTTGTTAAACTGCGGTTGCCAATTTTAAATAAACTATGCAATGCTTTCCTGTATTTTAACGTTTTGAAGCACACAGTTTTAAACAGTCACTTGAAGCTGTTTTTAACGTATGTTGTGTATGCACAGTTTTGCTTTTGCACACAGGTCAGTATGTTTGTCAGCCTAATAGCATATTATCAAGAACCCAGTCATTGAGCTGTAGGTTTCACACCACTGTCTCAAGGGCCTTTTCTTAGGTTTGTGTGTGCCAATATTAAATCTGGTGTCTTTTAAAAACCATCAGTATTTCTTTGTTAGGCAGAGTCTCATCGTGTAGACTTTAAGATTTTCATGCAGTCCATGTTGGCCTCAAACTCATAACTCTTCCTATCAAAAATTAATATCTCATAGATAGAATCAACTTTTTTTCTTGTTGTTTTGCTGTGTTTTTGTTTTGTTTGGGGGTTTTGGGGTGTAGTTTTGTTTTGTTTGAGGCAGGGCTGTGTGTAGTTGCCAGAAGAGATGACCTTTACCTTCATCACTGCCAAAGTCATAATTTCTGGGAAGGGAGCTTAGCTGGCTGTCCTAGAACTCACTATGATCAGGCTGGCCTTGAACTCAAAGAGATCTGCTTGCCTCTGCCTCCAGAGTTTTGTGATTAAACATGTACAGCTTTAATTCAACTGGATTATAAATTCTTAATAGTAAAAAGTTTAAAAATCAGAGGGTAAATTTACTTATACTTGAAAATAAGGTTGAATTCTTTTAACTTATACATACATACATAGGATTGGACATAAAGTGGCATTTGTTAGTGTAGAAGCTACTAACTGCAGAATGCAAGTAGGAACATTAATGCAGTAGGCTGAAATTTAGGAGGTTACCATCCATAGTGAGTATAGATTCTCATTTTTTGTGCATAGGAGCTTTTCCTGAAGTAGGAGTCCAAAGCTGGTGAGAACGTTGATGCAGAGGTGAGCAATGGATAAATGGTACCACGACTAGTAGGACTGGAGCATGATGAAGGAATGTGTGCACTTAGACATAAAAGAAATGCTACCTCTGGAGAAAAATGATCTCATCTGCAGAGAAGGGTTATTCATTTTTAAGAGATTAAAAATGATTGAATATAATACCTTTAATTTGTAATAAAGGTCTGACGGCTGTTTCCTGTCTAAAGAAAACCTTTTGATCAGCATGTCTATTTTGATCTCTTCTGCCCCATAGTGTATTGGATGGATAAAGAGATGATTTTCAGTTGTTGTGCATATATTTAATTAAGCAGTGAAGACGCTTAGATGGATTTAGTTCTCGGCCATGTAGTGGACAAATATATGGGTGGTTACTCTGTGGCATACAATTGGCCTCTTTGTGGAAAAATTCTAGAAAATGTTCAGGATTAAGTCACTGTTACGTGAAAGCAGAAGTGGTACAAGCTCTTCCAGAAGCAGACATGTATTTGATGGCATTTAGGGGCGGTGAGGATTTGATTTACACCCTTCTCCTATTCCTTTACACCTGAAAAAAAGAGTTACAATTTCCAACCATGCTTTCTTCCTTCTTTTTCCCTACTTGAAAGTAGGAAAGTATTTCATTTCTTAAAATGTATAAATCTTTGGGAAGTTTAAGATTTGCTTGTCATTATAAAAACATAACCCCAATTTAATTGATCAGATTTTGTTCACAAACTTATAATTCTATTTAAGTCTAAGTGAAATTAACTAAATGCATGTATTTGAAATACAAAATCCTGATTCTTAAAATAATTGGCATAGTAGGCCAGTATGCCAGTTTGGCAAGGTGAGAAGAACGGGTGATCACACTTTCTCGGCTCTCTAAGAACACATCTTATATAGAATATTCTGAAACACTGTTAAGATTATTTCAGAAGATGTATACTTTTTTGTTAAAATATGATATTGAAGCTTAAATGTAGAGTTTAATTACTTTTGTCCATAGCACGGTTTAGAGAAAGAACTTAATGCTCCCACAATCCACATAGTCAGTTGTCCTTAATTTAGTGTGATCTGTCACAACGTTACAGCAGCCTGGCACCTTATGGCAGAGCCCTTCAAGCATCTCTTGAGACAAATGTGAATCTCCCGCCCCGGTGGTTCTGGGGTACCACTGACCAACGCAGTGGGGGCGTCCTGTCTCCTGGCTGAGGGACGCCATCCTGGGGGGGTCCTGCACACCCCAAATTTGCATAAAGGCCTGGTGGCAATCTTTCCCCTATGGAATGACGCTAGAGCCATAAATACTGCCTGCGTGGGAGCTTGGTTTCGGCTCGAATTTTCTTTCTGCGGTAGTTTTTGTTCTCAATCACCTTGATGAAACAATCTCGAAGCCGCTCAGCTCTCTGTGGCATTTGGAATGAGTCACTGACAGGCTGATTTTCCACCCCTGTTGTGATGCTGCTTTCTCTAGTTAATATTCCTGCGTAAGTGTTGCACAAAAGTAAACCCTAAGAGCTGCAGACCAGGAGGCTGCTCCATTTGCATTAATTATGCAGTCAGGGCGGGAGCGCTGTCAGGCTAGGCGGGAGGGCTGTGGCCGCAGAGAACAATGGGCGCTGAGACTCCCGCTCTAACCGCTGCTCAGTGAGTCCTCAAACCCAAGCTCTGAAACTTGCTTTGCTGCCTTGGTAGAGGAGTCTTTCCAGGATTTCAGATCTCTGAGCTGCCGCCTACAGGAGAATCTCAGAGGACAGCAGGAAGGCTCCATGTGCTCATTTTAACGGACAGGAGAAAATGCCAAGGCAGCTGCAAAACATGGACATTGGGGAAAATGGTGGTTGAGGCGGGGAGGCGGGTAATGATAAGGCAAAAACAAAACCCTTCGCAATGAATCTGAAGTGTTGTCTTTGAGGTTTCCCTTCTGTAATTGGTGTGGAGGTAGCCTAACTTAATGATGGTGTCTTTCAATGGAACTGACTTACATAGGGAGCACAGGGAATTGAGCTGTACAAACATTTGTTGAGAACCTATGTCCTAGATGATGGGGGATTATTACTTCATTATTATTGGCTGGAAAATGCTCCAGAAAAGAAAATCCTTTTTAAGAAGGATTTCTATATGGAAACCACAGGGAAATGCCCTTGTCAGAATTTCCCTGCCAGTGACTTAGCTCCAGTCAGGAAATGGCGCTGCCACGGGGTTGTGTACATTTTCTCTATTCTTTTTGTAGAGTATCAGAGAAGATAACTGTGCAGGATTTCCACAGTGTGTGCCTTACCTTATTATATACCCAATTGTGGGGGTTAGAATGGTGCTTGGGAGGAGTGGCCAGCCAAGTCTCCTGCCAGTAGAACTGAGATTTGCAAAGATTAATAAAAGAAATACTAGAAGACTTGCTCCCTTTTGGATTCCTAAACAATTCTCTGGCACAGTTGCGTGCTTTTCTTTAAAATAAAGGATTGTATGTGCAACATTCTGTGAGTAAAACCTGGAACATTTGGCCAGGAGGAAACAGTGAAAATTTTCCAAAGGAATTAGGCCATCCTTTTAAGGCCATGTGTAGTTGCCAGAAGAGATGACATTTACCTCCATCACTGCCAAAGTCATAATTTCTGGGTAATGAACTTTGTACGTTTGTCTTTTGTTTCTACATATGAAATAGCATGTATTACTTTAAAGTGTCTAATACTCTTTTCTGGCATTATACTGTTTCCTGTTCCACAAATGAACTGCTTTTGAAGACACATGTCATTTGCTTCTTCACCCACCAGGACAGCACTGACCATTCTGTTATGTGGGACATATTTTTAATGTCACTTCTAGTCACTAAAACACAATCATAAATAGATAATCTACAACTTTCTAAAGTGAAGGTTGAATCATCAAAGGTTGCAGACCCTCTCCCCTTTACTACAAAATGGGTCAGTCAAACAGGCAGCATTAGAAGCATGTGAGGAAAATGTCAAACTAGAGGAAGAATGGGATGCTACTTTCAGTAGTTTATATTGTAAGCCAATGAAGAGATTATTACACTCACAGGGTAAAGCTGCATGTGTGCAGAAAGGTTGCAGTTTGGTGTTATACAAATGGAATAAAATATTCATGGAGCTCATTGTTTCTCCATTGAATTGCTTTAATTTTGCAACAAAACAAGAATTTAAAAGTTTATTTTTTTCTTACATCTTGGAATGGGGCTCTTTCTTAAAAATGAAATGAAAAACATGCAAATTTAGGGACCATTGGGCATTTAGAATTTTAGTTTTGAATATGCACACACACATATTAAGTATAAGCTCCCAGAATTTTCTTTTTACCTTTCTGATTAAGTTTTTAAAGAATTTCATACATGAGTACTTTATTTACGTTATTTCTACCTCTTTTCCAACTCCTCCCGTGTTCCTCTTACTCCCTGACAAACACATAACCTTTTTAGTTATTCTTGTTACATAGATATGTACATGTGTGCATATATGTGTGTATAAAACTACTATTACCTACATCTCATGTTTAATTTTACCTTGGTCAGTTGGGAGCCCCCACTATGAGGCCCATTACTCCAATCAGCATTTTCATAAGAACTTGATTTACAGCTCAACTTTCCCCATATCCACTCAGAAAGTTCCAAACATAAATTCATTTGCATAATGGTTTGCTTTTTAATGCTATCATCTGTAAGATTATATGAGATAAACATCTAAAAATTAAGAAAATATTAATGCAAGTAATAAATTGTAAATATTTTTATAAGATATAAAAGAACCATATTTTCTTGTGGTATCATTAGCCTTGACATCACTGTCTGGTGCCAGTTTACAGTGATATGAAGCTTATACTATTTTACATTCCTATCCACTAAATAAAAACCTACCCTGTGTTTTATTACAAAGTAGGTGGCCTGGAGGAAAAATATATGTATTCTTTCCTTTTGGTATAAAATATGCATTTGGGCTTCTCATTTCATCCCCAATCTGTGTTATTCCTTAAAAATGCAGAACTGCCTGAAGTCCTCTTTAATATTTAATTCAACAACTTTTTAATCTGTCATTATGCTGTGATGAAGTAAGCATCAAGTGTCGCTGAAAAAGATTAAATTATACTTGGAAATAGGAATTGAAATGATTTAGGGTTGGAGGCTGAATATTTGCTTTGCACCAGTAATAATAGTAGTAGCTTGGTGAAGAAGGGCTTTGGCTCGGCTTTAATGTCTTTGCCTTGCTGTGCTCCCCTGTGGCTCTCCCTGATTTACGCTGGCATTGCTGAGCATTATTTTATTTAAATGGAGGTAGAAAGTAGAAATTACTGCACTACAATATATTAATTACTCCATACTATTTCTTTGTACTGATTTCTCTCTCTCTCTCTCTCTCTCTCTCTCTCTCTCTCTCTCTCTCTCTCTCTTTCTCTCTCTCTCTCTGTAAACATCATAAACAATGGTGCAACCTACCCATTGGACAGTGGCTGTTAGCTATCCTGTAGTTCTTGTTAACAAGCTTATTTTAGAAAGGAAAAGCAGTAATAATTAATAGCCATCTGCGGAATAGTGAGGGGCAAAGGGACGTTTGTGCTTTCCCTTTTACAGGGAATGATGTCCTACATAAAAATAGGTCCTGACAGTACCTGTTAATATTTTAACCACATCATTTTACTTCCTTTAAAAATCAAGGCTTTAATGTGTGGGATTTTTGCAATTAGACAGAGGGATAAACTTTTAGACTGCCCTGCCCACTGAGTCTTAACTGTTCAACAGGTGACAGTTCTTTAGAGAACTTGGTCTCCGAATACCTCCAGATCGGACTTCTGGAAACCACTGGGTGGTCTTTGGCTGCTGAAGCTTATTTTTAGTACAGTACTATAGCTTTGTGTAGTCTTTGTGAAGCCAAACAAATCAGCCAGTTTACTTAAAAGAAAAAAGAAGTATGAAATTATGAGATAATGTGTACACAGAAGCCTTCGTGATTGTTTGAGGGAGCGTGTTTCACTTTTTCTGTAATACATGTGTGTCGTGATTCATATGTGCTCTCTGACACTGTCTGTAAGGAATTTCTTAGAACTGTACCTTCATTTGTCATGATTTGTCATGCTGATGCTCCTTTTCAAAATAAACCGGGACATAGACTAAGACCTTAATGTGTAGCACACCTGTCAGAATATTAGCTAGGCTGCCTTCCTTCTCCTGTGCGTCTGTATCTCAGATAGCTGTCCACGTCCCAGCATGATGTGCTCTCATAAGACAACAATAGAGAGGAGGCTGGGCACAGTGGCACAAGCAGGGAGCCCCAGTTACCGGGGAGATTCATCGGTCTGTTCTCGTTCAAGGCACACAGGGCCAGTCGGGGAGACTGTCAGGGCTACTTTTTACCATTTGGAAACATTCTAGTTGAGAATGTAAACTTGCTATCGTAGATTCAGAATTATCAACACCTAATTTTTAAAAAAGAGGTTGCAAAATGTTTTAAAGCTCACAGGGTTTTCATGAGTCTTCCTCTTACCATGTCACTGTTGCTATCACAGTGGTGCTGACACTGAGGAAGTACAGAGGTCAGTCTGTACGTGGTGTTTTCATTTTTTATAGGAGAAAAAAAAAAAACCAACCCAGCAGCTTGAATTAATCTTACACTCTGCATAGTTGGAGTCTCTGGGTATTTGGCTTCTTACTTATAAGACTGACTTAATCACTGGATACCCATGATGCTAACGGTGAACAGTTAGTTATGGATATCCCCCCTTCTGTTAAATATTTAAAAATAAATTCCTATTCTTCATAGTAAATTTTCTTGTAATTTATAAATATATACTTAGAGAATCAAATTTACTGATTCTACAACCTAGCAATTTGATCAGAATGACTTTTAAAAATATACCAAATGTACATAAACAGTTGTCCACAAGATACTATTGTATTAAGACATGCATTTGTCAACATGTGCCTTTTTGTTGTACACAAGAGTCGTTGCCTTTCTGAAACCCAGTGTGCTTAGAGGGTAAAGTGAATGCATCTCTTTGTAGAAGAATAAATAAAAAGAGCAACCTGAGTCAATAAGCGGGTTCAATTCATGCCTACAGCCATGGCGGACAGCTCATTTTGTAGATGTGGGTGTTTTGTTTACATTTATAATGCAGCTTTATTTAATGCTGACAGATATAGCTTGTGGCAAATGATAGTCAGAATGTATGAGCAGTCATAATGCTTCTGTCTTCTTATAGTGTGCTGCCGAAAATAAGCAGTTCACCTCTGTTTTTATTGAGGAAAGGATATGAGACAGCTATAGCTTCGTGAGGCTATTTATTGAGTTGTTTTACTAGCTGTGAACATGCCGCTTTATAGCAGTTGTGAAAATGGACTTTGCTAGTGTGTGGGGAAGGAAATAACATTGCAGTATACAGGGTAGTAAAAAATCTCTATAAATAATTTTCAGACTAAGGAATATTCTCATTTAAACAGGCGGAATGGGTTCTGATTCTGACTAGCTGTCAGTCTGCTCCAAAGTCAGGGAGAATTGGTGTTAAAGTTTGGAGGGAGTCTTGATTGTCTAACACTTAATTGTGTTAGAACTTAAGGAAAGTTGATACTGTGTGTATATCTAAGTGTTGACCAGTGCTGGGCCTGGGCTGATGGACAGCGTTACCTGATTTAGAGGTAAAGTGCACAGCAGGCTCCGTGTCTGTGTATTAAGGACACACTTGTGATTAATAGCAAGTTCTATTCCAGGGCACAGAGAAATCTGTTCATAAGCTTTTGCCATGTGTTGCTTACTGATTTCACATGTATAAAGAACACACAACTATATAAAAACTTGAGCGTGCTTATATTTTGAACCTAAGATTTATTCATTCTAACTAAGGGAAAGGACCAGCTCGGCACAGGATTTGAACTTGAGTTTGCATCAAGCACTTGACAGGTACATTCATTTCACCTGGAGCATCTACTCCATGACACCCAGGCTTTATAGCTGGTTCCTTTTCTCTGCAGTATCTGTCTAGGACTGTGAACACTCTCTCGTAGACAGTTATTGACTGGATGCTATAAAGGTGATGCATATAATAATTTTTATTCTTAAACATAAAAAACATTAAAAGGGTACACATTTGAAGATTTTTATGACTTTTCTAGTTTATTCAAATGTTCATTATAGAGCAGTGTGAAGGTATAATTTATCAATAATATTTTAAATAATAATAATATTTCCATGCATTCAAAGTAATTTAGAAAGCCACGTGAATCACGGCAGGTGTTTCTTCCGTGTCTATACTCAGGTTTCTGGGGAGCAGTGAGTATTAAATTGAAACATCCCATCCCTAATATTATGTAGACAGAGCTTGGTATAGTTCTCAGGTAAGGTTTTCCTAGCCCCTTACCATTTTCTTCTCATGTAAATAAACCCACACCACTTAGATTTTAATACTTGATACTTTACAAAGTAAATCAAACTGCTGGAAAGTACTCATTGCTTCTCGTACTGCTTTGCTTAGGCATTTCTGTTTCCACTAAACATATTATAGAGATGCTGTAAAAATGTTCTTATTTCCTTCTCCACTGGCTGATGAAATGGGTTAATCTCTCAGTAGAGCTATTTCCTTAATTCACCACCTGTTTTCAAATCCCAAGTAACCAACAGGGTAAGCCGAGAGAGTCCTCTGTGTATGCCTTACATACCTATTTCATAAAGAGAAAAACTCAGAATAAAAAATTAAGACAAAATTTTTTCTTGAAAAAATATTTGTAAGGAAAGCCATCGCACGTTTCTCAAGAGCTGCCGTATTTAAGTCATCACTCAGCAGTCCCATTATGCTGCCTACTGGGCATCCTTTCAATGAAGATTTTCAACTCAAAGGGCATGCCTCTATAGAAAGTATATTTATTTCCTTTTTAAAAAGTGCTTATTTCCTCTCAAGCATATAGTGATAGCATGGTAAAGCTATAACCAACACACATTTTACGTTTTTAAAATTTAAAAACAAAAGAGTTGATATATGTGTAAATCTAAGATGTGCTTGACTGTTTTGGTTGGACTGTCTCGACTGTTATAAGTAATCATTTATTGTTTAAATACAGAAGAGGCTGTAACAAAATGCTGTCAAGAGCCATCACACTCATTAACCTGCAGGCTAATTAGCTTCCTCCTGCCTGGTTGCTGACAAGTTCTTCAGTCTGAACCCATTGCTGCCGTGTCAGCGGATAAGCAGAGTGAGGCAGAGGACGGCTCCGTTAGGTGTTTGTGAACAAAGTCTTTGCACCAACGCTTTGTCTTTTACACTCTTAACAAATGTGAGAGCATTCATATCTCCAGCTATAATTAAATTGGCAACTCTTAATTATTGTAATTAGTATATTAACCGTTTCCTGTTCATCTATAATTGATTTCAAGAAATTGTTTGTAGGTTAATGTGATTTCAAAAATTTAATCATTATGAAAAGAGTTTCAGTAGTTAAATATATACCAGATACTATTGGAATTTTTGAAATAATACTCATAATAAGATTACTTAAAATGCAAAACCTTGTCAAACCAAATATATATGGACTTTATATTCACTTTCCCCCCTGTGCAAACATGACATCCACTTCACATTAGAACTTTTTTTTTTTTTGTTAGACTAACATTTTTAACTAGGTTGCAAATTAGCATTAGAATGATAGAACATTTTGCAAATGCATCTTAAAATTTGAATTCATTAATTTGTGGAAGACTAATTCATTTAGAATAACATCTTGAGGGCAAAAAAACATTCATAAGATAGTTTGTTTGTTACGCCATCCAATCAAACTTAAGAGCTTTATTAAGAGTATCAGAAAAATAGAGTGTTTTGTGGATTATAACAGTGTGAACCGATAAAGCACTCGGGGTGTGTGTGTGTGTTTCCAGAATAATCACTATTATATCTTTCTGGGGGAAATGTTACTTACGTTTTTGGTTTAAAATATTTGAATATCTTCAGCAAATTAGTGAAGACCTTAACTATTCTAAAATGACAGAATTGCTAACCAGCAAAATGTGTTTGTTCACATGTTGAAGAAACCACGCAGTGAGATTTATTGTACCTGTAGTTCATGCAGGGAAGAACTGCTATGGCCCGTTGTCTGATTTAAGAGTCCTGGATTTGAGTGAGGAAGGCATCAGAGTCAGGATGCTTTCCATAGATATGATGAGTATTAGACATGGCCAGAATTCCCATTTGCATAACCCAGGAAAGATCCTGGACTACATGAATATATATTTACTACTGGCTAGATTAACCAAGTTGTGACTAAAGATATAGTATTCTGGTCTAGAGAAATGGCCCCATGCCTAAAGACATTCCTTCTCCCAGAGGACCTGAGTTAAATTTTCCACACTCCTATTGAGTGGCTCACAAGCACTGTAACTCCAGCTTGAGCTGATCCAACACCTCTTTAGTCCTCTTGGACACCTGCTCACACTTGGCATACACTCATACAGATGCACACATAAATTATAAAAATAAAAGAATGGTGGCCTTAAGTAAAAGACTATTCTAAGTGAAATTTATACGTAAATTCATTACTCATTTTAAAAATAACTAAAATATTAATGTAACATTTAAACTGTCATTAATTTCATATAATAGTTGGTTTTTGTTATCTTAAGAACTACTTAACACACTAGGAAATGCATAATCTCACATATATAGCCTTTGAACACAGAGTGTTTCTGTGTAGATATAAGAATTGATCAGATCATCAGACAGAAGGTCCTGTTAATACTTTTCTTCCATGGTACTGTGGTTCCTCACTCAGAAAATGCAGAAAAGGCTCTTGGGGAGGTGTCATTCTGTCTTAGGGGTCATTCTCTCAGATGGTAAGGTCCGTTTGTACCAACAAGGACATTGTCTCATTACCATTCTGCACGTTCTCCATAATGGCCGTACCCAAGAAGACAGCAGATAGTCCCTAGAAACTCCCACAGGTTCCTTTGGCATAAAATTTTATATGAGTTTCAGGGAAGTTGGTGTTACTATTTAAATTAGTTTTAGAAAGTAAATTAAACAAGCTTAAGGGCCTTTTGTATTTTTTTAAGATCCATTTCAAAATCAGTGGGTTACTAATAGATCACAGTTCATAGTTATAGTGTCCAAAGAGTCCACACTACATTCTGAACTTGGCAAGGAGTCTGCAGAACATTTGGTTCAGCCTTTAAAAAAAAAACAAAAAACAAAAAAACAAACAAACAGGTAGAGAAGTTCTTTAGAAGGCTGACCTTACTCAAGGCCATGTGACAAAAGCACTCTGTGTGGTCATCAGAAAGGAGCTGGGTTGTAGGCCCTGCCTGGTCTCATGCTCTAGATGGCATGGACTCAAGACCTAGTGGCTGATTATATGACTATCTGTCATATAGTTATCTTATATTGAATGTTGAAGTTGTTGCAAGTATATAACTTTTAGTGAATATAAATGTATTTGTTTAAGATAGGTGGCCAGATTATATAGCACACTAAAAAGATGTGTAATAAAATGAAAAATAAACCTGCAGCACAGTGAGGCTGGGAACCCCAAAACAACTCAAGGAAAGCTACTTGGACATCAAAAGACTTTGAAGATGGGGCTCTTTACTAAAATCTGTTGTGTTAAAGTGCTTCTAAAGCAGATTGCTTCCAAACACCTAATGACATGGCATTTTTTTATATTTGCAACCTAATTTCCGCCCTTACTGTGTACTTTATGGTTTTTTTGGATGACAGGGCAGTGATGATTGTCAGGGAGCAGGGGCATGAAGGCTAGCACACAAGTCCCACAGCTTCAAAATGTGCTCGATATCGCCGTTAGTGTCTGCAGCATTCTGCCTTAGTTGCCAGAACATAATACTACCCCTGTGCCCTGTACCGCACTCCTACAGTGAAAAAACCCGAGCAGTGACACTTCATTTTACAAAAGACTAGAAAGGAAAGGTACCTTGTCCAAACACTTAATATGAAGATGCTCGAAACCTGACAAGCGTAATTTTCCTGTACTGAATGTATCCCTGTGTGTATTTGTGTAGAAGTAACTGATTTAGGGGCACTAACATCTATTAAGAGATAGAGGTGTTGGTTTGGTAACTTTGTTTATTGAACTATTAAAGAGTAAAACCTATGAAGAAGTATTTTTTGATATTAGTTTTCATTTATAAACTGGAATAATTCTAAATGTTTATAGAAATAGGAGATAACCCAAGGCCAATTTAATTTTAGATTGGGCTTTTGCTTAATGTATTATTCATAGCATTGTATCATCAGTTAAGTGCATCTCTGACAATAAACTTAAAATTCAACTTTAGTAGTAACATCCACCCTAATTTGGGTGAGCCAGAGAGTGACTTGATATGATTTATTTCGCCCCTATATTGTAGATAATTTTTAATAATGGCAGATGAGATGTTTGGTGTTCTTTCTTCATTCCCCTTCCCCCACCTCGTCTCCTTTTTTTTTTTTTTTTTAACACTTCACTATTTTTGCTGCGTGACCTGGTTTTGCATTTTTCTGATTCTCTGTTCATCTAATTAGTATGTTCTAGAAAGACCTGGACCACTTATTGCGCAGAGATGTAGCCTGTGGGTATTTAATAAGGAGCTTTCAGTGCTACATTTGCATCTTTTGCTTGGGGTCTGAATAGCGAATCACCTTTCAGATCATTAGGAGCACTGCTGTATTGTTAAAATCTGGCCGCAGTATTCTAATGACAGTTTAGAACTTCAGGCTTCCTATATAACCCAAGTGACCCCAGTGTAATTGTATGTAGTGCAGATGACCCTAGGATAAACTGCTGACGGTTTAGTTCATCCACAGTGTGGCCTCTGTGGGCAGGTGGCTTTATACCCAAGGAGGCCACACAGAGATGCCTTGGAAGCATATCACACCATGCTAGTTACATGCACACTGGCATTATTTATGTCAGAGCACTGATCCTCCAGCATCCAGTACTTCTCAAAGAGTGTTTAATATGGAATGCATTTTATCAGCTAACTGTCAACATACCTGGAAGCCAAAACACTTAAAAACGGGCTATTCTGCTTCCAGGTTTTTTCCTAATAACAAAATTAGAGAGATTGTTCTTTTCAAAGAGTAAATTATAATTTATTATTTTTCTAACCAGATTTAAAAAAATTGTTAGTATTAGAGGCTTATATAGTTTTATAGGTCATTTGACACTGCCCCAGAACTATACAATTGTAAAGCTAGATAAAAGTTTAATTTAACATCTATTTTTAGAAGTTGATAATTTTCAGTAATTTTCTAATCTCCAATTGCAGTGATTACATACGTTTCTCACAGTAATGCTAAGGTATTCAAAGGTAGCTGATAACTAAAGTAACTTTAATGAAGAGTGAGTGATAGGTTCATGTTTTTTAAATAATTTTTTCCCTTAGAGAACAGATTTATAATGGCATTTGGCTGTGTACCATATTCTTCACTAATATAAAACTAAACAAATACAGGTACCTTTACTACTATCTTTAGAAGATAGTATGTGAATTGAATTAAAAATTTAGTAATTATATTTCAAAATTCTTTTTCTGAAGTATCTGTTTCTTCAAGGAACCAGAGGTTACCAGGGCTTGGTTATAATTAGTAAGTTTTGCTGAAATGTTATGCCTTTCAATATGAGGATTCCATAGAGTAGGTGCTTGCAGAGGTGTATAGAGTGAAAGCATAAAGTAAAGAATGAGCTGACAGTACAAAAGAACAGAAGCTGGGCCTCACATTGTAGCTGGCTGAACCGAGCAGCCCGTTTAGGCTTACTTCCACAAGCAGTGTGAGAGTGTTATTTCACAAATAACTGGACAGTAATCAGCTCCGCCTGATAGCCTGTCTGTGATGTGTTCATTTTGTCTCGTCCTTTTGTATTTTTTTCCTGGCAGTTTCTACTCAGGAGTTCTACAAATCAAGTGTGAAAAGTAGCCATCTGACCTGGCAGGACCTTTGCTTAAGCCCTGACACCTGGTGTTATCTTTGTCTTCCTTTTAATTGCCTTTCCTTTGGTCCTTACAGAAACCCAAATCTGTTTCTTAAAGCTGCTGTTTAAATTGTATCTTTTAAAGCTAGCTTGTAATAAAACAGAACTTGTAGTTTTAATAAGTGATTATTTCTTATTTCAGAGAGACTAACGTGAAACAAAGCTTTATGCAGAAACTTTTATTTCAAGGACCTGAAAACTGGAAATATAATATTGGACTGAATGCTTAATTGAAATTGTGCCTGGTGTGCATGCATATCTAAGTCGTTATGTATATCTAAGTCGTTATGTATATCTAAGGCATTATGTATATCTAAGGCATTATTTGAGGCTTGAGGCTTCCTGCATGTGAGAACAGTGGCCACTGCTATTCTGCTAAGTAGTTTGTAGGATTTTCCCTTCCAAGAGGAATTTGTACTCACATTATTGTTTCCTCTGGGATCCTAGACAATGACTCTGTGGTCTGATTCATTAATATTGGTTGTCTTCAGCAGAGAGTATCCAGATTTGACCTGCCAAGTATTAAATTTTTAATGTATTACTAGTTCTTTCACAGAGTAAGGCTTGTCTTTTGTTCTTTGTATTTTTGTACCGTTCAGCTTGAATTAGATACAGTTAATTTGTAGCATCACTAACTATGCTTCATTTAAAACACACACAATACACATATAAAATGTTTATTGGTGAGATATTTCAGTGTGAATAGCTACCTTTTTAATATTTGAAAGCATACATTTCCAAATTTATTTCAAAAAGTGCCAGGGGTGATATGTGCTATGTACAATAAGTTAATTATTACACTATTAACATTGATGATGTTGAATGTGTATTAGTTAATGTGTTAATGACGTGTTAATTACTGTACATGTTTGTGAAGACCCTTCAGGCTTGTTCTATGATGCAACGTGTCAACTTGAACCAGACCAAGTAATCTGCAAGGCAGACCGTAACTCTTAGAGTAACACTTGTAAGCATAAATTATAAATTAAATTATGCTTTTTATTATTCTTTTTATCCCTGGTAGAATGAATATGTAATCCTTCTGCTATCTGCACCTGTTAGAACCGAACGCTGTCAGACTGTTTTCCCCAAGAGGGCTGGAGGAGATTTGTTACGTAGTAACTTATGCTTTGTTTAGCTCTGGCGTTTAGTGTGTATTTTATATAGATCCACATGCTTTTCATCCTGAAAGATCCTCTTCCTCCTCTTCTTTCTCTTATCTTCCTCCTCTTTTTCTCCTTCTTCTTCCTTTTCCTCTGCAGCCCAAGCTGATTTAAGATAAAACTCTCAGTCCACATGCAGGCAGTAAAAACGGGTCACTATTGCGGGTTGATATTAGTCCACACACACTTTTGATTTAATTATGGTGGGTTTTTGGATGTTGGTGGTGGGTTGTTTTGTTTTGTTTTTTTTTTTTTTTTCTCCCCAAAATGGTTGAAATCTTACAAGATTGGTCATTTGAAAACAAAAGAAATTGGTTGGCAATTTCAGACTGTAAACAGAGGCCAGATTTGCATTCATTTGAGAACATGGGATAATAGGTTTGTTTTCTGTTTCATGAATATGCTTGTATTTTGAAACGTGAGCTATTTGGGCTTTATTGTTGTAGCTGCTTTGCTCTTGTCAGTATCTTTAGAAAATACACCTGGTGATGATGGTCTTCAAGAGATTTACTTGGAGGGTAGCATTAAACTGATAGAATTGTGTTGTGCATATAGTGGCATTTTTTAGTTTTGTTGCTTCAAATTCATGGTTTGATTTTAAACCAAAAACATTTTTTGAGAGCTCAAATTTACTAAGGATCTGATAGTGAGGACTTTTTATTTTTCCTGTTTTAGCCTGTCTTCTTCCCTTTCCTTCTTTCATCCCATCCCTCTTTTTCCTTCCTTCCCTCCTTTGTTTCACCCCACCCCAAGTTGTCTCAATTTCATGATTAAAGTGGGCACAGTAATAGCATCTATCTTAGGAGTGTTAGAATAATTAAATGAGTTAATACAGATAAAGTTTCTTGAGCAGTGTCTAGCACATAGAAAGCTCTCAAAAATGTGCTGAAAATTATTGGGAAGCACTTGATCTCCAGTTTTAGTTGCTGAAGACCTGTTAAGAATTTGAATTTTTGATTTTCAGTCATTATAGTTTCAGACCCCACTGGAGGAAAGCACCTTAATTTTAACAATCTGATTACTCAGTGTTTTTTCGATTCCTTCCCTTGGAATCATCCTAGTCTTTTTTATTCGTCTGAACTTGCCTGATTACCTACAGCTCTGCTCTTACTAGGGATTTGAACTGGCATGGAAGGACACTCTGAGTCTTTGGTCCCTCTAGCAAATATTTGTGTATCTCTTGTTTAACAGCCCTGATGTCCTCCTGTAATACCCATGCAAAAGGATTCTAATAAATCTTGTGTTCAGCATCGCACATTGTTTGTTTTAGCTGCCTTCCACTTCATGCTTCTTCCTTTAAGAGCGAGCCATTACGAAAGGTTAGATTCACAGTTAGCAGGCTTTAGCTCTCCCTTTTGAATCAGTGAGGTTGCCGTTTTATTGCTCTCCGACTTACACTTCAGTGATGAGAGTAAACTAGCATCAGATTAAAGGTCAGCAAATCCCATCAAAGAGAGGAATATTAGGGGCAGAGATAGTTGGAGAGGCAGCACACCACTGGGTATTGACAGGGTGATTCCAGGGTATCAGTCAGCAGAATTATAGCTGCCCAGAGAGTCAGTACAGCTTTAATGAGCCTGTGTGAAGAGGAAGAGGGTGGATTTATGTAGTTCCTCATAATTTTCTGTAGAGACTGTTATTGCAGACATTCTGTGGAGTGTTCTGGTCTTTCATTTAATTCAAAGGTCCTGGAGCTTATCCATCCTCTAAATTCTCTCTCTCTCTCTCTCTCTCTCTCTCTCTCTCTCTCTCTCTCTCTCTCTCTCGGTTCAAATCAGCAGTTCAAAATCAGGTTTCTTTAGGCAATTTTGAAATCTGTAGATTCTTAATATAAACCTGTAGATATGGTTATTTCCTCCTCCGAGAAGTAGGCTAGTAATAAAGAGTTTTTTCATAACCGGAAAGCAAGGGTAGACACGCATTTACTCCCTGCCTTCCGAGGATGGAGGGAAGGCGCTGCTTACAACTGCATGCTCTTCCAAACAGTCCAAGTGTTCGTTCTTCTTAAGCTTTTCTAATTAATTGTTTGTGTGTCTGTTTGTGTGCCACAATCTTACCCTTTATGTCACGAGCATCCTCCAAACTGGAAGAGGGCAAATCAATGCACTAGGGAAGGGATTTTTAAAAATTGTTCTAATGAGAAATACTGTATTTAATTGCCATTATTTTTAGTTTTACCTCGATTTTGATGTGTTGGATAGGAAAGGGAGCTCATTTGTTAAAAAGAGTGGTATTAAATTTATATAATTTAGAGAGAAGGAATATGGTTTAAGAAATCATAAACAACAACAACAAAATCCCCCAGAAATCTTTGTTTTTGTCCTGTTCAGGATCTACTCAAGATCTTGTACATGCTCAGCAAGTACTGTGCCACCGAGCTGTCACCTTACTCTGAGAAAGGACTTTGGATGTCTCTGCTTAAAGTGTTAGTGTTGGACAGGTTGACAGATAGGGTTTTTTTTAATGTTAAACTTTTTTATTATTGATACTAGAAAACAGACAGCTTAAAAATTCACTAGAGTATTTTATGACTTTGCCAAGCCAGCCACTGTTTGCAGCTTCTATGTAGGAGCATACTATTTTGACTGTATTTCTAGAAGAATGAGTTATTTGCAATAGTCACAGAGATATGCTTTGAAGAGGCTTTTAAGCAGTTGTGTTGTCCTTGGGTGCTATGTAGGTGGTCGTTCTTCAGGAAACCTGTGTAGTTTTTAATGGAAAGGAGCAGTGGTGTGGGTACCAGAAGAAGCTCAAGTATCAGCTTTGACGTTCAGTGCTGGCTGAGCCTTCAGCTCTTACAGCAGCATGTGAACTCTTAAGCAAGATGCATAAAGATGAGGGCCGCATGAAAACACAGAAGCCATTTTCAGTCATTATTTAGATGCTGCATTTATATTAAAAACCCAGTGTACTTTCAAACAAGATCATGTGGCAACTCTAGTAAAGCTCATGTTTCCTGTAATCATGTTTTGCCTCACAAAGCCTTTCCAATAAAACCCAGCCTGTGTCCTTTGTAATAGTAGAGATAAAACTTTATGTATGCTGTTCCATTGGAATGTATGGGGAATGCCAATGAGCCTCATGGCATATTTACTAGTACTCTTTCTAAGGATTGCCTGTGTGTCAAAATAATTTGGCACCCCAAAAATAACAAAGTGGACATTCTTTCCTGAATGGAGAAAAAGGGAACTGGTAGGTATTTACTATTCATAATCGGGTGACTGTGATTTCTAAATTTACTTTTGCATTTTTGGGAAAAAGAAGATGGTCACAGCAAGAGAAATTAATACACAGATAAGCATGGGATTAATTATCTGATAGGACCAGATTCTTACTGGCATGAGGAACATGTGAGTGACATGTATTGATCACTTTAAGGTACAGTTATATTTGAGATTTTAAAATTCAACTAGCATTTTCACTTGAGTAAATTCATGAAAGGAAAAAGGACCCTTTCTCCCCATTAGTACTTTCAGACTAAACATTTTATACAATACACGGATATGTACGCTTTTTAATACTACCATTCATTTCATAGTTGATTAAAGTTCCCAAAATACTAATGAAGAGGATATGTAACTTAACAAGAACACTATGTAGCCATTTCCAACACTTTAATGAGTACATTTGCTGGAAGAGCAGAGGCCTTATTCAGAACAAATCAGCAGCGCCATTTACTTTCCCTCTGCTCGCATGGCTGTTCTCAAGGATGCCAGCTTTCTGGAAGGAGTGAGCAACGCTCACTCCCAATGAGCAACCCATATGCTTTGTCATCACCATGGTCAGAGTGCCACTCAACTCCTAGGGTTATGGGGGAAATAAGGCTTGGGCTATGACACTGGGATAGCAAAAAGTGGCATCAAAATATGCCACAGAAAAATGGCACCACAGTCTATGATAAAGAAATGTAATACATGAAACGGCAGGAATCTTTAAACAGGACAAAGTTAACCTGTAATAAATATTACCAGATAGTAGATACTTTTTAAAATTGTAGGGTAGAATATTTCAGATCGCATCCTTATTGTTTATATTCATAAGTTGGCCTTTTGGTAATGTTTCATATTTATATATTATACCAAA
>NC_137982.1:10034573-10072073 GCF_963924665.1 Micromys minutus | reverse complement strand
GATACTCTTGTGCTGCTGGCGGCTAGCAATGCACATTTCAGCCAATGCAGATTCCTAATCTGCTTATTTATAATTCAAAAGCTCGCCTATATATTAATGAACCCTTAATGAGCTGTTGAAAATGCCTGAATTACAGTCAGATTATTGAACTGAAACAGCCCCGTAATCATACCATTTGAGTGGGCTGTAGGTACTTTTCACATCTGCAGTTTAGTATTGTGAAGGGTGTGTGTGTGTATTCGGAGAAAGCTTTATAATAATTTTGACCCGTAATTTATTTATTGCCCTCAGATGCAGTTGTCTATGCAGATGCTCTCTCCCATTATCTGTGGGGCAGGTGCACAGCGTGTTGAAAGACAGCTAATTAGGATTTGCTGAAAGATATGCAAAAACTGTGGGCTTATAACAAAGCCAAGTTCATTGTTAAACAATGTTTTACTGTGTTTGTATGATTTGTCTGGATCATGTGGGTACCAAAATGAATGGCATGGCTAAAAGTAGACTGTAAATGGAGTTTGGAGTTTTTGTTTTGTTTTTGCTTCTAACAAAACAAAACAAAACAAAACTTAACATATGCTGTGATAACCAAAAGCCTTGATGTAAAACTTTATAAAAACCTATTATGTTTTATATATGTGTTCCAGAATATACAGATTTTGAATTTAAATTTTTTTAATTGTTATTTCACCAGGTTTCAGTGGGAAATTACCAGGATCTTTGGATGCTATGGGCTGATTCATTCTGGCCTTTGCAAATCTAGGTTTCTAAAAATGTTTATAGGTGCCCAGAGAAGTGAATGTTGTGACTGGAAGCCATGTGTGCCCTAGGGAGGTTAGAGAGCCTAGTGGTAGTGATAGAGAGGTAGGAAGGCTGAGAAATCAGATGATGACTTAAGTAAAGAAACAAATACCAGCATTCAAATGGAAAGTGACTTTATGAATTAAGTATGACTGTCTAGGCATCCCATAATTGTTACTTTGCTTAATAGGGAAAGTGTATTCACCTTTCAAACTGTAGTTTTGAAAATAACTTCATTATTGATAAACAGCCTTCTCAGTGCTGCCTAATTGCACAATGCTTTTCAATCCTTTCTATTGACAGGGTATGAAGTTTCTGTTAGGAAACACATTTTCTCATGGGATTTGATGCATGTCATTTAGAAAGTCAATACAGAAGGATTTCGTTAAGACAGTTTTCTTGTTCTTGAGGCAAACACATGTTGATTTATTTATGGTTTTAGAAAACGGGCATCATAAGAAACTTAGAGCTGTTACAATATGTACTTACGCATTTTCTCATGTCCACTGCTACTGAGCCTCTTAGTAGCACGGGGTGGTGGTCCATATTAAGTGTTATTAGGTCACCACAGGTACCTTGTCACTTTATGCCTTTTGTAGTCCTGATACTTTTCTTCTCATGGTCTGTTTCCTTGGTGTATTGGTCAGTGAGCATCTACTCCTGTCTGCCACACTGTGCAGGGAACTCAAAGAAGTGTAATAATCTTGGCTTTGGCTATTGATGTACGGCTAATGGACCTTACCACATGCCATGAGGAAAAGATCACTGCTTAAATATAAAGGGGAAACTAGAAACCTTACAGAAACTTGAAGTCATATTTTTAAAAAATATACACATTTGTAGCAGATATGGCGGCTCACACCTGTAGGTAATCTCAGCCTCAAAAGGAAGAGGCAGGGCATCAGTCTTGTGCTATATATTGAGACCCTATCACTCAACACAGAAAATTTCCCCTCTTTTCAGAAGACATATAATTATCTATAAATAAGGAGGAGAATTAAACACACATACCCCAGAAAACGTGAGCAAAAATTGACTTAAAACAGCTGAATATAAAGATCCTAACCTGATTTAAAATGAAACAGAACTGGAAGGGCAAGAGGAAGTCCCCCAGTGAGCTCACTTACACCCCGGCATGGAGAACGAGGCATGTAAGCCAAGAGAAGGTCCCAGTCATAAGGTCTCAAGACTTGAAATACTTTAGAGCTTTAGAAGGAAGAAAAGAAAAATGTTAAGTAGAAAACACAAACTTTAGCCAATATGGAGCAGTTCTAGAACCCCGTGAGGCAGTTCTTTCTAGTCCTCCAGTAACTAGTAAATCCATGTTTGTCTTTCTTGCTATCTGCAATGACGTGTTTCTAGAGATTTTAGCTTAAAGAGTTATCTAACTTTTGGTTTCCCTAAATGAATTTATTGCCTTCATATGTTATAATTTTCACATCTTATTTGTCTCTGAACAGGCAACTGATATAATTTTAAATTATGGTGACTTAGTTGTTTTATTCAGTTGAAATTATTTTTAAGCAAAAGTGGCAGCTTTAAAATGTTTGGGGGGAGGAAATCAAAGTTGTGTATTTGAGCTAAGGCAACCATGAGCTCTGTCACGCTGTGAGTGTAATTCAGGGCGTCTGTGGATGATGTCTGTCCGTAAAAGAATTGATGGTACATGTAGGTTAGCATATGAAATCTCAGAGCTGGTGATCAGTTGAGCACTTGGCAGCTTATAGATGTTACTGTCATGTAAGTTACACCAGACACAGAGTGTCTGCTACTGTGGATAAACAACAGGCACACAAGCAAGAGGCAGAATCCAAATGCAAACATGTGAGATGCCAACTCCCCCTCCCCATGGCTTGTAACTAGTGTGGGGAACCTGCTTCTGAACAGATTTACAGAGGTTAATTGGGCTGGGATAGTTTAGATTGTGTTACACATTAATGAAAATGCTGATTTTGAGCTGTCTTGACTCCGGTGCTTTTTATACCATGATAATTATTTTAAAACTTTGTCTTCTGTGTTGTTGAAAACATGTTGGCAGAAAGCCTGTGTGACCCGATTAAACCTATGAATTGTCAGCTGTGATCTATCGTACTCAGAAGAGGTTGCTGACTGGCATCACTTGGAGGTTCTTGATTTAAAAGCAGAATGAGATTGAGGCTACTGTGCCCAGCACTCAATTGCTGTGCCAGTGGCACATTTAAGACTGTCTTTGGTGTCTTTGTACAGTCTGCTGGCATGTGCCTAATAGTGCTATTTTATATGTATGTAAGTCTAGTTAATCACCTCATATTGAATGCATTTGGTTTCTGAGATTGTGTGATAGAAAGCCATCTAGTCATTATTTCCCATTTTTAAAAAACAGCTTGTAAATTAAAATGATTTTATGTGAATTTTCAATTCTGTTTCTCTGACTGTACAGACACAGATTAAGCACAGTTTGATTATTGTATGTCTCTGCATTATTTTCTTCTTTTTAGGAACTCTTTATTACTTTATGCATGCATCATTTAAATCTGAAATTTAGATAGTCAGAATATTCTAAGTTAGGTTTAACTCTTTTAAAGAGTCCAAATTGGAGTTACATCATGAAGGGGTGTATTAGGAGTCCTAGGATGCATGGAATTGTGTTTTGAAAACAATTCTCATAGTCAAGCTTGTTTACCAAATGTGAGCAATGAAGCAAGCTCTCAGCATGAATTGTAGTACACTGATGTTGTTTGATCATTTTCTCAAATAAACAAAATACTCACACTGTTTGTCCTCTGTCTCTCGCTTCTTCTGTCTTTCTCTTCCCTTGAAGGTCTCAGCATCAGAGGAGCCCAGGAGGAAGACCCTCCCGACCCCCAGCTAATGAGACTGGACAATATGCTTTTGGCAGAAGGGGTTTCAGGTCCTGAGAAAGGTGGGGGATCGGCGGCAGCAGCTGCAGCCGCGGCAGCCTCTGGAGGTTCTTCAGATAACTCTATTGAACACTCAGATTACAGAGCCAAATTGACCCAGATCAGACAAATCTATCACACAGAACTGGAGAAATATGAACAGGTCAGCAGCCGCCACTCTCAGTCCTGCACAAACCCTCTATTGCTCTTCTACTAGACCGTACTAACCAATTCCGAGGGCCATAAGGGGTAGGTGTTAACACATAGACTAAGATAAGCAAAGACGATGTATATACAAAACCAAGGGAGTTGTGGGAGCCATGAAATAAAGATGCTCTGGGTGTTTGGGGCAAAGCTAACCCTCTACCCTTTGTCTCAGTTTCCCTCATTCCTCATGTTCATACCTAACTACCATACCACACCTGTAAGCCCTTCCTTGCTAACCTCTCACTTGGTGCCCTGAAGAGTTTTGTAGAATTGGACCTAGGCACTGGCTTTGTTCATAAGCCTTAACAGCTCGTAAGAAGGGAATCATCCTTGTTTGTGAGCTTGTGTATACTGAGTTCTGAGATCCTCCTAGGAATGAATTCTATGGACTGCTAGGCTATGTGGAAGGAGTTTCTGGGATTATCTGAGGATGAGGCCTCCTGCTTAATTGTGATTGTAGCAGGACAGGGCAGACCAGGGATTATGTGCTAAACTCCTGATCACAAAGAATAAAGATTAAAACTCTCAGCAAACTTACTAGCCATAATTCATTGAGTCTAAAGTATCTTTGAATTTAAGCTATGTTATAGTGCAATGTACCAACAACAGAAAGTCACATTGCCAATTTAACTCTAAATAAATGGTTCCTGGATTCAGAATAATGTGGTAAAATGTGGGTAGTTAATTTTCAACACTTTTAAGTTAGCAATTTAAAGCTAAAATCCTTAGATTACGGATTTCTCACTTAACCTGAATTCTCATTTGAAAAGTCTTTAGAAGACCCACTATAATGTCAATTTTTGTACATGTACAAAAGTAAAGACGTCAGTTAGGTTGAATCCTGTAAAACTGCCATATTTGGAGGTCAAGATAATAATCTGATGTAGCCCCTGTCTCTAGTTCAGCTGCTGGAGAAGTTTAAGCCTAGCCTGAGCAGCAAAGCTAGACCAGTGCCTCACATAAAACAGCAGCACTCCATGCAGGTGACACCATAGAGTTGTTGCCCAGATAAGCAATCAGCATCTCGCCAATCTCAACTCTCTGTCCCCTTCACTTTTTATGTAATTTCACCCATCAATACTATATGTTGGCAATTATTCACAATGCCCACACTCTTACTGGGAACTCTGTGTTTGTCCGATAGAGAAGTGTTCCTGGTGACTTTTCTTTTCCTTAAAGAAAAAAATTTCTAAGAAGAGCAGTGTTAGGATTACAGCAGTATTATCTCAGGGATGTCTCCTCTTCTCACACTTATGCATGGATTACTTAGCAACACCACCTGCTAGAGAGGTCTGCTTGTTACAGCTCATGAACCAGCACTGACCCATCAGCACCCAGGGTCTACATTCTGTTATGGAGCTCTCTTGGTCTCACACAGTGTGCACTTGGACAGATGTATAAGCTTACAGCACCTGAGAGCAGGTCCACTGCCCTAACAATGCTTGTTGCGTGGTCTCTCTGTCTCTCCCCCCCTTCCTCCCTCTCTCCTTTTCACTCCTACTCTATTGATCCCTGGAAACCACTCTTTGGTTTTAGTACTGATTTATCACAGTTCTCTGAACAGTTCAATTATATATGTTGGCCCCCTACCCTTGCCTTTTCTTATAATCTGAGAATGATGGTATTAAACAAATGTTACATCTTTATCCCAGAGGTGAGCATTTTAAGGAAGAGTGGAAAGATACATATAATCTATATTAAAATGAAATACAAATTAATACTATAAAATTTTCTATTTTCTTAACAGAAAATATTTTTCCTGGTATTCAAAAGTATGTTTCATTTGCAAGCATACATTTTGGAAAAGAATGTTCAGATAAGAACTTTGGAAAAATTATTGTGTATGTGTATGGAAAAAAAATTCAGCTTTCTGAGTTGACGTGAATAATTGAGAATAAACAAAATAACTCATGGTTGAAAGGTTGCCCTGAGCATAAACAGTAGAAAATGGTTCTAATTTGTAGTATAATCCTAATTATATAACTTTATGTTAAATAGATCTATGCATATTTACCAGGCAACTGCCACCAGTCATCTTGCATAGAAAATGGGTATATTGGGACCAAATGGCATCAGTGTTCTGATCGGTCCTGACTGTCCCTGCCACAGTACTCTCTTTGCACCAGACTCACCACTTCACCCAGATGACCCCGTTAGAAGTTGGGTGAAGCTGGCATCAGTGGAAAGCAAGGACTTAAGCATTCTTTTCTTATAAATGTCTTAACAATTTTCCAAGAGACTTTAGTAACTTCAGTGTCTACACATACCACAATCAGCTCACTAGGGTGTGTATGTTTATGTGTGTATATGTGCACACATTTTGCCCTAAAAATGCACATTATATACAAGTTCTACATAGACTAATAGATTGTATTTGAATTAAATAGAAAATTGAGAAATATCAAATTTAAAGGTTATGATGGATTATATTTCTGGATATAGTTAGTGGCTTCATAGATATTTCAATGTATATTTCTTTTTTAACATGCCAGAAGGACACGTATAGACATGTAGGATCCGTGTGGCACTATGAACAGGCAGATTATGAAGAAGTGTTTGTAGACTCAGCAGGACTGTAATTTACAAACTTTGTCCTGTAGTCTCAGCTGTTTACAGATGAAGTTGTTGTGTTTTACCCCTTGCATTGTCTTTGGACAGCTTTAGCTCAGTGTCTCTACCTGTGCTGTTTTACAGCAAGAGGTTTCCCTTGTTTGGTCACAAGAGAATGGCTAAATAGAGTTAAATGGGAGAAGGAGGAACATTTTAAAATAGATTGTATTGTATTTCCAGTGTCGCACATCAGTGTCAGAATCAAGTATTAGATCCGTTTCTGTTCATGGGCCATCCTTGTCTATTGAGTTTTACTGTCAACCAAAGAACTGGAAAATAATTCAGGAGGCCTCCAAGGACCAGCTCACATTGGTTTTTGTTTGAAATGGGAACAAAATCAGATGAAAACAAGTATCTTAAAGGCCTTCCAAAAGTTATGTTTTCGTCTTAAAAGTGATCATGGGAATGCCAAATGACAGAATGTTTATCAGGAACTAGGAAGGCCTTGTGCATCAAGGCGGATTCTGTGAGTCCCATAGAAGTAAGCTACACCAGAATTTTAAGCAGTATTTACTCTGCTGTGTTTTGCAGTGAAGCTGTAATGAAAATGTATCTGAAGCCTGCTCAGATTTAGATTGCCATAAAATTAACAAACATCACTACTGCAGTAAATTAAAGAACCTTACAAGTTACAAGCACAGCCACAGTCACAGCTGAGCAAGCTACATCAGTAGCAAAATCTCATCTAAGCTACAGGGTTCAGCTTTACATATTAGGGATGCATTGTCTGTAGAATTATTCTTTCCCCTCCAGAAAATGTTCTTTGATCATACATCTCTATTTCATAGATTTAGAAATTTAATGATTTTTCGGGGGGATAATCATCCAACTTAAGTTATAGATGTTTTTGAAATAGTATATACTGGTTGGGTGCTACAGTGGGGATTTTCACCGTTATCTAACAGGAAACAATACCATTCTACTTTGGTTCCATTGATCTGTCTCCTAGCTGGGATATGATAGTTTCCCAAGGCTTTCAGCAAACACCTAGAAACCCTTTCTTTATCTTGAGTTTATTGCTTTCTTTTTGTTGAGAGACAAGCCTCCATCTTCTTCATTAAGTACAATTCTTGGGGGAAAAATGCCTTTACTGTATTTTTAAGGTATGTACCTATGACTAAAGGCCCAGATGTTAGAATAGATGAATTCTGAATGAATATAAGCCATGAGTGCTAATGAATCTTGTTTTTAAGAACTGAAGCTCCCAGATGAGCTGTGCTTTCCTGGCTTCTCTACCTTGCTACCGAAGGAGAATGGACACACTGGTTTTGCAAATGAGATTTGACCTCAGTGTTTGTCCTCAGTTGAAGAGGAAAAGATATATCATGCTCGCTGCAGCTCTCCCACTCTGCTTGCAGCAGAAGAAATGCTTGTATACAGGCAATTCATGCTGTAATTTACAGCTGCTATAATAGAGATGACACATTGAAAGCTATCTACTATAATTATATTGAAATACATTTTTGCTGAAGGCAAAAATATTGTAAGGTTCCCAACCTTTCTTAAGCGTCTAGAAACCTGCTCTTTGAATTCATCCCAGATCCACTAAAGCACTAGAACCAGATGAAACTGAATGCACTCAAATCCTGGTACTGTTTACAATAGCAAACGGCTACAAAGAACTTGGCTCCTGGGGAATGGAGGGTAGAGAAATTTAAGGCAAAGCAAAAGCTATGTTTGTGGTTTTGAAGTATTCTACATTATATACTTAAATTTACTGGTAAAAATCACCTTTGCTTGAAAAGAAATTTTTACTTTATCAGGGTAAAAATGCTGATGTTACTACTGGAAGATGTAGCTCAGTGAAGGGTCCCTTCAGCATGTATGTGGTCCTATGTTCAATTTGTGATAGTGGCAAAAAAGATGCTGATGTATTGCTGTGTTACCAAAATGCCTCGTTCCATTTTGCCTTTCCTAATAGCTAAGTAGATAAACGAAGGGCACTAGCTGATGTAAATTTTATATTTCCGTTTCTCTAGCTAGGCTCTTTCACCTATTGCTTCATGTATTGCTTTGAGGTCTCAGGTGTGACTTTGTATCAAGACAGGGTAAATCTGAGTTACCTAGGCTAGCTTTGAACTTGTGATCCTCTGGCTTCAGCCTTCTGAGCAGCTGAAATTACAGGCATATTTTGCAGCCAAGTTTTACTCACTAGCTTTCATGCCAAGGTTTTTTTTTGGGGGGGTGGGTTGGAAAGAATATTTGCATATTCCCCTCTCTCTCTCTCTCTCTCTCTCTCTCTCTCTCTCTCTCTCTAAGTTACTGGTTGTTTGGCTATATATTGATCTCATTCCAGCTGGCATATACAAGATCTTTTAATGTTAACTTTTAGTCTCATATAAGAATTTGTAGATTTAATAAGCATTCAATGGATATGAAAATCTTTAATGTTAGAGTAAGGTCATTTGAGGTGATCAAAGCATTTAGAAACTGAATAGTTAAAGTTAGATTTTAGGGCAACTACTCTTTGTAATGGGGTCTCACTGTGCTCTTGAGGCTGGGCTTCAATTCCTGGGTTCAGAGAATCTTCTGCTTCAGTTTGGAAGTAACTAGGACTATAACTATGCAGATCATAACTGACGGGACATCTGTCTAAGAGTTATTCTTTCCATCAAAAGGAGGTTTTAGAATGAGAGTTATATGAACTGTATCAGTACTAGTCTTACGTAGATAGTTGCAACAACTTACTAAGTTTTTAGAATTGATCAGCAAATTGTTTAAATTTTGTTTTAAAAATCTGTTTGTCATCTGTCTGAGTTTACAATTTTACATTCAATTGTATGAATTTAAAAGAATAGAAAGGCAGTTTTCAACTGAAAAGAGCCCATCAAAAAATTTTAAGAACCACTGCAAACTTTAGTTTTGCATATAAATCAAATTTATTTGGATGTCAAGGAGACAGTTTTGCTAGCTAAAATATATCACCAGAGCATTATTTAGAACCTAAATATTTTAGATCCTAGATTATCAATTGGTTTCTGTTTTCTAAGAAGAAAGGAGTAAATGGTGAGGAAAAGAACTTATGAGAAAGATTAATTAAAATGTTTTGTCAGATGAAACTTTTCATGATTTTGCAAATTACATCAATGTGTCTTAAAACACAGAAATTCATCCTAGTTTTTAGTGAAAAGATTGAAAAAGGGTTTCTGCTTATATTCTCATCAGGATATTCAGAAAAATCAAAACTCCTTTTTCTAAATATTCTAGTTAATCAAGGTACATTTGCATTCATATTACAAATATTTACTAGCAAGTTTTAGCTGATAATTCCACCTGGTGAACTAAGATGATGAAAGGACTGTATATCAGTGATGTCGTTGTGGCTGTGGGAGGTGTGTGGGCATCCTGCAGGGTGAGTACAGTGTGAGCATCAGGACCAGCATCTGTTTGGGTGGACTTTCCAAACAGCTCTGTAGTCATTTGAGCAACCACTCCGTTTTATGTTTTTATGAAAGTATACCTTTTTAAAGAGTAGATGATGAGGCACTGCTGGGCTTTCCTCTGAAACCAGTACAGATGATGCCGAAAATGAGGCTGTAATTTACTTTCAGTGGTGTGAGGGGGAAAAATACCACTTTGTCTGAAGTGTATGCATCTTTCTTAAGGGTGTACCCAGATTTTAATTATCTAAATGTAAATACTTAACGAATTTTACTTAGAGTAATGAGCTAAAGTGCACACACATAAATGAGATGTTCTAATTAATCATGTATGAACTACTGGCTTAAAGAAAAGCTCTGAATTCTGTGAGTGCTGGGCTAATGCCAAATTGCTCATCAACATTTTCATTCATAGATGCCTTCGTTTAATAAATTGTGAGACGTTCAGCAAATGTTTTCAGAAATTATGAGTTTTTAAATGCATTTTTTTTTCTTTTAACCTTTTCCTTTTTTCCTGTGAGCTTCTAGATGTCTATTAGGAGCCACAAAGAAAATTTTCATCCTGAAGAGGGTAAAATTCAGGCAAAAACAAAGAGCTAATATTTCAAGAATCATTCTCTTAATGTCTTGAATTACTTACAGTGACATATGCCCTGCAACCATAATGTGTAAGTAGGTTTGCAGAAGTGTGCAGAGTGCAGTGAGAACATTAGATCTCTCTTTATTCTCTGGTTTCAGTTTGTGTTTGCAGGACTTAGACTGTAAGACTTCTGAGGACCCTCACCCCCTGGAAGTTTTTGCTTGGTTGATTCTATCAACATTTATCATAATAGGAAAACTCAACTCTTTATTGATCATTTTAAAAATTAACAGCAAGCTATTACAAGTTAGCCTAATTTTTAAATTTTTACTATTTTAAAAAAACCTTCAGCTGGACATGGTAGTATCTTTAATAAGTAAAGTATTAGTATCTTTAATCCTAATATTTGGAAGGAAGAGGCATGTGAATCTCTGTGTGTTTGAGGCCAGCCTGGTTTAGGAAGTTCCAGGTAGGCCAGGGTAAGGTAGAGTGAGACCTTGACTTTAAAAAAAAAAAGCCATCAACAACAAAACCCCCTACCAACCTTTGCAGAACCTTTTGCAGACACTAATCTTAGGCATGATAGAGATGAGCTTTATTCATGTGCTCACTCTGCTAATCAATCAATTGTCATACAGTTGAAGTTTATAAGTGATTTCTGTGTTTACACATGGAAGAGAAGAAAGATAGCTAGATATAAGTGGCTTTTTCAGAAAACTGTGGATATCCTCTTTTATACACCAAAACAAGACAGGTGGTGATCTGAAGCTGTATGAAAGAACATGTCCTCTGTTCCTTGGGAACCCATTAGTCTAATCTGTACTTTTTCTCCCTGTGTGTGCTTTTGTAGTGTAGTGGATTGATTATTTTGGAAGTATTAGCTCATTGGATTGAAATATCTTGTGTGTATAATACACATCAGTATTATACACTATGAAAATAGACCCCCTAATGTCAACACTGAATATCAGAAAGTCTCCAGGGAAACTATCAAGGGTACAGGGTTTCAGAAATCAAAATTTTCATTTGAAAACTATCATTTTATCAAATTATGCAAACAAATTATGCAAGCTGTTTAGTTCTACATGATGGATTGACTGACTAGGTTCATTTTTGAGAAAATATTTGCCAAATATCCAACTCTAAATAATAATAATTTATGCCTTCATATAAAAATAACATTCTGTAGGGAAGTGACCAAACTCTGATTTTAACCATACAATGGCTTTTCTTGAATTAGTAACCCTTTGATATGCAGAAGTGCTTCCTCTGCATTGCCCCTTGTCTTGCAGAGTATCAGACATGCTTGAAGGCTGAGGTGTAATAAGATAGGCCAACTGTAATTTTCACCAAGAATGTTCCTGAATGAGACTGACCTGTGTGTTTATGTGACAGTGTGGTTGTGATGTCTGTCTGATGAGTCAAGGACTAACAAGCCCATTTGTCTATAAAATGGTCTAGTGCTATGCAGTCCCATGCAACAGTCAGGAGCCATTAGCCACAGGTATCTAGTGCAGTGTGTCAAGTCAGGCTAGTTCAAGTTGAGATTCAAAGAATGCAGAAAAGGATATGAAGTACCTCAATGACAGTTATAAAGCATTCATTATATATTGAAATGTTATTCATGAATTGTTTGAATAAGATATATATCATTAAAATTAATTTCACCCAGTTTTTTAAATGCTGGCTTATAAAGAATACAAACCTTTGTGACTCACTCTATGTTTTATTGGGAGGCGCTATTCCCAAGATACAAAGTCTTGTGGCCAATTATGAGTAAAGTTAGAAAGGCTGTCCTTGGGGATTTAGTGCACATATGTCGGCATAGAAACCCCCAGGAGCCCTGCAAAGATATATTTCACAGCTTCAGCTAGCTCTTCACTTACCAAACATACTACCTTTGGACCATCTGTTAACATTCTATGGAACTATAGAACTTGCTAATCCTGTGAGAAATAGTTCAACATTTTTCATTTTACTTATGAGAAAACTAGAGGCTGAGGTTGTCACATTATACAATTTAGAAACATTATAAGCATCCCCTTAGGGAAAGTACAGGAGAAAATATATACGTGTCTTCTTGGCCACATGGCCACTTGTGTTCAGCTTGGTGTAATTCCAGGTTGATAATGTAGCGAGGAAATCTTAAAAGTTACTTTTTAAGAGTTTCATTTAAAAAAACATGTTTGTTTGTTTTGCATTTTTGAATTTTTTTTTGAGTCAGTATCTCAATTTGAAACCCAGGGTAGCCTGGAATTCACTTAGTAGACCAGGCTATTTCAAACTCATAGAGATCTAGCTGCCCCTGCCTCCTCTGAATGCTGAAATTAAAGGCATGCATTACCATGTCCATCTTAAGAATTGTTTTTTAATCTATATAATTTCCTGATATTTTACTGTTTATTAGAAATTACTGAATGTTGGGACAATTACTAGTGGCCATTTAAAATTTATAGACTATCTTTGATTCTAAAAAGGAAACAAACCAAACTTACAGAGTCTTCTCAGAAATACATAAGTGCATACAGTTTCATGAGAAACTGTCTTATCCCAGAGCTGCAGTTGAGATGCCTTTGCTTATGGTGCAGGGTGCTGGTTTATGGATGTTAACCCATCTCTTGAATAGTGAAAAAGCCTATCAGCCTGTAGGTGTTTGTTGGCTGTCTGCATTGTGTCTTGTGCAACTTCACTCTGAAGAACCCTGTAATTCGACCACTACTCACAAAGAACAAGTTCTCACAATTTGAAATATTTGGAAAATGCTTCAAATGAGTGGTGAGCAAGATAAGGGCAAGGTTAGCTCTTCAGTGAGCAGTTAAGAAACATTGCTCTAATGAGCAGTGCTGAGGGGGGTGGGCATTATCACAGCTTCAGAATGTGCTTTCCTGCGGCCTTACGATGCCAGGTGCTCTTATTCAGAGCACAGACTGCTGTTCACTCACTGAGGTGATACTGGACCCGGTGCAGAGCCCCTTATACAACACTGGGTGTGCACGCCAGTCTGGCAGCTGAAGAAAATGGCCTCTGATGGCTGCTAACTAAGACGTTTCAGACTCAGCTTAGATTCTTGATCTCCTCCGCCTCTCCCCTGAAGAACTGATTTGTTTTATGGGGGCCTGCACGGTAGATAACCAAACTGATGTTATTAACATACTTGCTTTAAAAAGCTGTGTGCAGACCGAATCCCTGTGGCAGTGGATTTACAAAACAAAACAGGATTCTGTTTTCTCCTCCTGTTCTCCTTGCCATTGCACCTCCAAACTCAACATGTTGTATCACTAGGATGCTATGCCTGTGATCTCCTGACTTGTCTTATCTATCAGAAATACCCCCACTCTTTAGAGCACAAGCATCACGCCCATCACAAAGCTTCTGGATGCCACTACTCCTTCTTTGGAATTAGCAGAACACTTCTTAACCATCTTTCTATTGGCCTTTACACTGGTTTATGTGATAAATAATATTGCATCTCATTTCTGAAGGCCAGCTCTTACTCATTAATGTGTTCTTGGCAGCTCAGGAAGGCTTTTCACTTCATGATCCTGCAGTAAACATTTGTTGAGTAAACACAATACCCTGGAGAAAATAGAAGGTATTTAGTATTAGCCATGAGCAGGCACCAGTGCATTCCAGTGGGGAACATCTGTAAGTGGAGCAGGACCAGGTGGGAAGGGGAGTCAGGGTCTGGTCCCTTGCATGTCTGCCATTCAGTTTCGGAAATCTTGCTGTTCTAACCATACCACCAGTACCTCCTCTGCTTCTTAGTTCACACTCTCCCTACTCACTGCATAGTGCTGCTGGCCGTTTCGAGTGAAGGGGAAATTTAGATGGGTAAATGTCTGGGTGTGATAGTATAAACTTTCAGTTTTCCTAAGGAGTAATTTTTTCCCCTGTTACAGGCATGTAATGAATTCACAACACATGTGATGAACCTTCTCCGAGAACAGAGTAGAACGCGTCCCATTTCCCCGAAAGAGATCGAAAGGATGGTGGGCATCATCCATCGGAAATTTAGTTCCATACAGATGCAGCTCAAGCAAAGCACGTGTGAAGCAGTTATGATTTTAAGATCAAGGTTCCTTGATGCCAGGTATGTGAAGCCATGAATTGTTTGTACTTCACTCCTTATAGATTGTTTCCAGAAAAACTGGCTAGACTGTCTTAGAGTGTTCATTACTTTGGCTATATGAGCTCCTTTTTGGGAATAGACAGGTGATCCACCTGTTGGAGCCCATGTGTCAGAGCAGCCATTTCTTGTATAGCTAGGTCTCTGCCGACTGAGTGGCTCTGAAACAAGTGGCTTTGGGACTCACTGCGTCCTTTCCATTCTGATGCCAAAGCAGTGTTGGTTTTGCTTTTTGTTTGTTTTTTTTTAAATGAAACTAATAAAGGTTTGTTTTAAATAGCTTTTTGAAGATTATTTTTATTTTCTCTGGATGGGGTGTTTTGCCTGCATGTATGTCTGTGTCCCAGTGTGTGCAAGAGCTCAGGACTGTCAGAAGAGGGCATCAGGGCCCCTGGAACTGGTGTTCAGGACTGTCATGAGCTACCATGTAGGTGCTGAGAGCTGGGAACCAGGTATCTTGCTCTCAACTGCTGAGCCATCTCTCCACCCCTCTAAGAATTGAACATTTACTCTGCTCATGTGTACTGTCTGAAAACACCTGAGACTGTCATAGTCTAGAGACACAGCTCTGCACGATTGATCACATTACCATAAAACACGAGTCTCTGTCAGGCCAAGTGAGAAAGCCTGCTAGTGTCCCCATGTGGAGTGAGGTAACTGATCGGATGTGGTAGTTAATTGTTGTTGACCTACAGAATGACACGGAAGAGCTGTCAAGGACTTAGTACAGACTGTGAAGATGCCTCTGGGGCATTTCTCAAGCCAGGGGTCAGTCCAGCTTTGGAAAAGAAGTTCTCTTTTATATTGTTTTTTTCTATTCTTAGATTTTGACAAAAGCCATCCCATAATATTAACAGAAATTCATGAGGTGTTATTTCAGCTAGAAAACTGAGTATTCCAGACCTGTGTAGGATTCAAGCAGGAGACATCTCTACCTAATTTTATACTATTTTCTAATGAAGCAAAGTTCTGGAGCCCCTGGCCCTGCCAAACTGGTCATCAAGACTCTAAATCTTGTGTGTGTGTGTGTCTTTTGTACTAGGTTTTTGCTTTCCTGTCTTGGACTAGTGGTTCCCATTGATCCTTTTGTACATAAGCTAACATGGCCCTTGTGCAGGTCTGTCTGTCCTGGGCCCAGTCCCTACAGCTCATTCTTATCATCTTACCTTAGTATCACTGGTGCTCTGATGCTTTGCTTAAAACTATGTATGGTAGCCTATTGGTTTGGGGGTACAGTACACTTTTCTCTGTAGGTTAAGGCTCTCTCTGTATGGCCTGTTCTTTGTTGTTGTGAAGATCTTCAGTGTTGGATTTTTTTGTTTTGTACTGAGCATGGAACACAGGGACTTGCACATGACAAGCAAGCTTTGTTCCAGAAAGCTATACCCTCAACCCTTTTAAAAGTGGTTATTTTGAAATAGAACCTCAGTTGCTTCAGACTCCAGAGACATTGGGATTATAAGCAGATGTCACCACACTTGACAGTTTTTAATGCTTACTATCATTTCTAGTTTTAAAATACCAAGATCATTGCACGAAGTTCGTAAAATGCATAAACTAGAAGAGAGAAAGGGATAAAAGATTTCATCAATTTTGGTCTAATAAAAATTCGTGGTAAAACATTACGAATGTTTTAATGTTTCTTTTCATTTGTTTGTTTCGAGACAGGGTCTCTCTCTGTATAGCCCTGGCTGCCTGGAACTTTGGAGACTAGGGTGGCCTCAAACTCACAGAGATCTGCCTGCCTCTGTCTCACAGTGCTGGCACTAAAGACGTGCACCATCACTCCTGGACCCACTAACTTATGTTTTAGCATTTTAATTAGTCTCACTAGGTTGCTCCACAACCCTTCCTTTCTTCCTTCTCCAGCTGTTCATGTTGCTATGGGACATAGTGGTTAACTAAACAAGGAAATGTACCCAGTTTAGCTTGCATTCTACTCGAGGAGATAGATAATAAGCAGGCAGACACATACAACCAAATAGTGTTCTGTTTGATGATACAGTGGTTGCAATAGGGTGGTAAATCCCATGAAAGAGAACAGGACAGAGAGGGAAACTATTCTATACTTGATCTTTTAACCTTTGGATTATCTTCTATGGATTACTTCTCAGAAATGAATGTTTTTTTTTACTCCATTTTCTAGCAGTTTTTCATGACATGACACACCCCGCCCCCAGTCCCTTTGTAGGCTACAGAGTTGAAAGTTAAAATGACAGCAAGGGTCTTCTTTATATGTCATCAATTTAAAAACCTAATTGATTGAAGGACCAGATGAATGCCTACTTTTTATTTTAAAGATACTTTATTAGAAATATACCAAGGGAAAAATGCTACACAGTTATATTTGAAAATGTGACATACTTTTTTCCATAAATGACTGACTTGTCCTACTATTTTCAAAAAAAAAGGGGGGGGGTGACTTTTAAATAGCAAAAAAAAAAAAAACCTCACTTTTTATTAGCACAGTAAAGTTTTTATAAACTTACATTTTAAAAAGGGCTGACTTAAAAGATTTTACTTTTATTTTTTCTTATGTATATATGCGTGTCTGAATATGGTTTGTACATGTGGCCATGTATTTTCATTTTTAAAGGATTTATATATTTATTTGTGTGTATGTGTGTGCACATGTATGCATACACCATACATGCAGTATACATGAAGGGATTCTACCAGCTTTTACGTATTCGAGAGCAAACTTGTGTGGCTGCTTTTCCCATGCTGTATGTAATTCATGCAGAGCTAAGTCTACATTATATTTAATCTGTTCTCTCAACAAAAAATTTGAGTCAAACTTTACTTTCTAGAGATTTCCTTCCTTTACTGTTCCCTTTGCCCAAATGCCTGCCCGTCATTTACTCTGAACCCTGGCCTCGTTGCTGGGCTCCATGTTGTAGCCATGCAGTATAGTCGAGTGGAATGGCTAAGTTTGCAGTATGAGGACACTTAGAACGGAAGCTAGGTATCTGATATGGCCACCATTCAGTGTCCACTGGTTGCTGTCTTCTAACAGAGGGGCCTGGCATGGCTGGTCTTCATTCCACATACAGCTGCAAAAGTGGGTTTCTATGTGCAGCTCATTCCTGTGTGGTCTCGATAGAGTGCCTTCAGTTTGACGTGTTCGGGATCAATTCTAGAACTTTCCCACCCTGCTAAACCTCACTCTGCTCACCAGGAGGTCGGACCTCAGTGCTACGTCTTTATTTTCAGGCAGCATGTGATTCCTGCAAAATAGGAATTATTCTTCTCCGTGGGTTTCTCATCCACTCTTCTTACTGCCCTTCCTCTGCCCATTTCATCATCAAATTCTTTTCATTTTAATCATGCCTAGAATGCAATGGCTTAACTTCCTAAAGTTATTGAAATTAAGAAACGTCAGGACAGAAACCTTCGATGCTTTGATCAAACCTACATTCATTGCTCCATTGACTGAGTTCTGTACTGGCCAAGTTGTACCCAACCTGCCATGTTAGTGATACTGTGACCAGCAGGTCCCGACACATACATTCACTTTCCTGAGTGCAGGCTATCACAGTTGAGAAAGTCATTAAGATGATTTGGAAGCAAGCGCTGAGAGAATTATCTAGGGAAGGCGTTTTCCAGTCACAGAGTAGCTAATCTAAAGTGAAATCTGACAGATGTTCATTTTCAAGCTGGAATTCTTCAAAACAGAAATAATAACCACCAAATATAAGCGATGTTTTAGCTACTCAAAGTATGTTGTTAATAAATGTTTGGTTTTCTGATATTTGCCGTACATACACCCCTCTAGCTAAAGCAGCAAAATATATTTATTCCACTGTTTGTTCCTTTGTAAGGAACTTGTACTGAAGTCCAGGCAGTTGCCTAAAGTGGAAATCTTATAAACCTTTCTTGATGTTCATTTTTCTTCTTATCTCCCCCATCTCCCAGTCTTGCATAGCTCCTACTATATCTGCCTTCTAAGTGGATCTTGAATCTTGTTTCTGTGGCTTTTCATTGTGTTTCATCTTGCCATCACCTGTAGCTTGACCAGTGATGGCAGGTCTTCAGTAGTCTCTGCATTTCCCATTGTGCTGTCTTCCAACTTCTTTAATGGTCCAAATGACCATTAAAAACATGGAGACTGGCACAAACCTATGGTCTCAGCACCTAGGATCAGAGGCACACAGATCTCTGAGTTTGAAGCCAACCAGGTCTATATAGAAACTCTAGACCAGCCAAGGCTATATAATGAGACTCTGTCTTAATAAAACAAATCAAAGATATATGAAGAGTGGGGCCAGTGAGAGGCCCCATGGGTTAAAATTCTTCACACAGAGCTTGATGGCCTAAATTCGAGTCCTGGAACCTACTTGGTGGAAGGACAGAACTGACTCTCACAAGTTGTCTTCTGAATACCACACGAATGCTTCCATACTTATATCATGAATACACACACATATGAGTACACACGCATTCAAAAAACACATGTAAAATAATTTTTTTAAAAGCAGGAAAACATAAAGCCTCAACAGTTTCCTGTTGCACTGAGACTAAAAGCAGAGTCAGCTTATGAGGTGCACAGCCTCTCAGACCCAACCCTGCCTTTCTTTTCTACCATCTCCCATGTTCCCTAACCTTTTCTGAGTCCCAGAGCCTCTTCAAGCTCTTTAGACTAAGTTGTTTTGTATCTCAGGGACATTTCCTCTGCCCATTCCTGTTCACCTCTTCACTTTATCTAACTCCTGTACAATTTTGGATCTTGGATTGATTTTCTCAAGGAATTCTTTCCTGAGTCTGTAGCCTGTGTCCTGTGTCCCTCTTACACACAGTCATTTCAACTCACACTTTTTTTTATGACACTGCATGGTCACTGTGCTGCAAACCTACTAATTTCTGTGGGATTGGGGGGGAAGAGAGGATTCAGATATGTTTAGACTATATAGTTTGGCTGGCCTGGAACATATTATGTAGACCAGGTTAGCTTCAAACTCAGAGATGTGTTGCCTCTGCCTCTTGTGTGTTGGGATTAAAGGTGTTCACCATGCCACCCCACCCAGCCCCAGCCTGTGTTTTTATTTAATGACCTGCAGGTGCCTGTAATTTCTCCAGAGCATGTTTGTTTCATTCCCTGTGTGTCTTTACTTAACACCTAGAATATATTAGGTTTCAAGTAAACCCTTTTTGGATGAAGAATGAGATGAATTTTGCTTCACATTCTTACCCTTTTCTTGGTGATGCAATACTTTAGACAAGGCTGGGCCATGTCAGAGGCTTCCTGAAGTCTCACAAAGCTCTCATAGAGAAGTGGGTGCCCACTTTCTTTTATCTGGTCCTAATTAATTGTCCCTTTGGATGACTCTGATTATACTTGTGACTCACTTTTTCCTTCCTGCTTTTCTCATAGACGGAAAAGGCGTAACTTCAGTAAACAGGCTACAGAAATCTTGAATGAATATTTTTACTCACACCTCAGCAACCCCTACCCCAGTGAAGAAGCCAAAGAGGAGCTGGCCAAGAAATGCAGCATCACAGTATCACAGGTGAGGGACCTCACAGGGGCTGTGATTTCTGGGATGCAGGACACCTGTGCCTCCAGGACCTCACCTGCTGTCTAGCCAAATGGCCATCTTCGGAGAAGCCATTTTTAAAATCTGCATATTTCCATAATTTAATGTGACAGTTTAAAGCTTAAGTGGTGTTTTAAAAACATAAGGACAAGGAGTGAAGATTCTGTCCACCTTCCAGCCCTCAGTGTCAGGCTGCTTCTGACAGGTAAGTGTGCCATGGGGGAAGGCACAGTTGATACTTTAGTAAGTCCCCTGTACCTTACATGGAGGCCTGGTTCCCTTACCCACATAACTCACCCAAGCCGTTTCAATAAAAAACCCGTTTATTTGTTGTTTAAAGGAAATTAATTGAACTCCTCAGCCTAAACAGAGTTGCTTATAGGTAGCTGTGCCACATTGTTGGAATCATGTGGGTTTCTTAACTTTCTTTCTTGTTACTCAAAGTTTATTGTAGGTTCAGATACTAACATAGTCTTCTTCAAGTCTGGAGAGATGGCTCAACAGTTGAGAGCACTTGCTGCTCTTCCAGAGGACTTCGGCTCAGTTTCTGTCACCCACAGGACAGTTCACAACCATCCGTAACTCCAGTCCTAGAGGATCCAATGCCCTCTTCTGGTCTGTGTAGGCACTTGGTGCTCAGACATACAGCCAAGCAAAACACTCATAAATAAAAAATAAATCACTAATTAATTAAAGAATATATTCCTCCTGTATGTAGTACACCTGTGCCAACAAGTATAGATTTGTGATTATTTGCTAAATAGTACAGTAGCATATTAGATGTTATAAGTACTGTGGATATCCAGTAGGTGGAATACTAATACTCCATTTATGTAACTTGAACATCTTTGGCTTTTGTTGATCCCTGAGGGATTCTGGAGCACACCCTGCTGTATGGACTGGAGGATGGCAGTAAAAATATAGCCTACATTTTATTCCAGTTTTCACTCTTTGTTTTAAATAGTTTGCCCTGTAACAAGTGCTTCTTTTGGGAATGAACAGTGATAACTTAAGAGCCAGTTCTGACAATGTGGGTCTTAAAGAAAAGCTTGACCTTCTCATAAGTTCAGTGTTTAAAAGAATTGAGTCCTCAATAGAATCCTAATCCTTCCTGAACAGTTTCCACCAACCAGGGACCAAACTTTCAAGCAGGACTCTCTAGGGACCATTCTCATTCAGACGACCGCATCTTGACATATAAAACACATATTCCTTCTATACACTTGAACCCAAGACATAAAAAAAATTCCCCTTTGGATTCCAGTGAATGTCTTATGTGATTGTTATTTAAGAGAAAATGATACCCTGAGTTTATACCGATTTTATCTTGTTGTTGGTTTTGTTTTGTTTTGTTTTTGTTTTAAGATAAGGTCTCAATGTATAGCCCTGGCTGGCCTAGAACTAACTCACTAAGATCTGCCTGCCTCTGCCTCCATACTGCTGGGATTATATCCTGGGGCCACCACTCCTGATCCTAAGATGCTTCTTTAAACTTTTGTCTTAATATTGTTCCCACAGAAACTTTGACTTGTAATTAGGATTTCATTTAAAGCTTAATTTCCTTGACTTAGTAAATTTTGGTGTACTTTGTTTCCTGCCCAGTTTCTTTAAAAAATATTTTATGTAGTGTTTTTGCAGGCACATGTGTACAATTTTGTGTGCAGAGATGAGAAGACAACTTTCAGGAGTTGGTTCTCTGCTTCCTCGGGGATTGTGGGGATAGAGCTTCAGTCTCTAGGATTGCCAGTTTCAAACGGGGCGTAATTGATGAGGATGGCCAGGTACAAAGTTACATTTAATAGAAAATGCCTCTGTACAGACCATGTAGCACTGGCTTCCTCTTAAACACTGAGTACAATGTGCTGCGCTCCAGTAATGAGCAAACTGAAAATGTTTACATTTGAGTTGGGCTTTCTGAGGCTTGGATGTTTGAGGTGATCTTGTCTGAGCAGCTACCTGACAGGGTAACTGGGAAGAAGAGCTTGTTCTGATCACAGTTTGAGGGCAGGTCTTCATGGCAGGGAGGCATGGTGGGAGTGTGTAGCAGTAGGTTGGATTATGAATTGAACTTTGATCCCCATTGTGTCTTGCTCCTTTTTATTCTGTGGAAATGACATCACAGACAGTCCCAGGGTGTGGCTTGTAGGTGACTCTAAACCCAGCCAAGCTGAGCATAAAGATTAAACAGTAGAGTGTATGTCCCCAAACTTTGGTTAAATGGCTCCTGTGCAGAGCCTGCTGACAGCCAGGTCTGCTTTCCTGACTGTTGTGGATTCTTTCATGTTTTTCTGCTCCCACTCTTTGTTTGTAACTTTTAACAATATATCTGACACTGGGGAATAGCATACATTATATCCTTTTCAAAACCTCTATAACCCAGATTTTTTTGTGATAGCTTTAGTATATAGCAATTTAGATGTAGTTCTAGGACATATTCAATATATGCTTGTGGAATTAGCAATAAGAGGTTTTCTTCTGGCTGTTCTGTCAAGAGATTTGACTTCTAAAGGGCCTGGGAACACACTTGACAAGTGTTCCAGAGCACTGTTTAGTGTGTTTGTTTGCATTTGTTTCTGTGCTTTGAAAAGTGCTTAAACAGCATTCCTCAGTGTGGCCTGGCCAGACTGGAACTTGCCACTGCCTCCTGCCCATTACACCTGACTTTTTTTTTTTTTTTAAAAACCATGCATTTGTTTCTTGTGTGAGGCAATGTGGGTGTGCAGTGCTCACTGGCACTTTTTCCTACGTAGGTTCCACAAACCAAACTCAGGTTGTCAACTTTGGCAGCAAGTTCCTTTACCCACTGAACCATTTGTTGGTTCACACCTGGCTTTCCTGTTTCTTTTCTTTATTTGAAATTAAGTCTTTCTATCTTGCCTAGGCCTCACTCAAACTTGTGGGTACAATGTCCTCATGTTTCCATCTTCCTAGTAGCTGGGTCTATGAACATCCTCCCTCACACCTAGCCACACCATTTATTTTCTTTAATTTGTTTTGAAATCATCATTGAAAGTTTTGAGCAAAGCGTGAAGACCCAGAAATAATATAGAAGAGATACTCACCTATCTTAAGATATGTGTCCTCATCTTGTCCCATCCAGCAGAGACTTTCAGCAGTCAGTATGTGTATCCGTTTAAATTGTGACAGTTTTCTGAATTCACCTGCTTCCTTAATTAACCTCCCATGCAAAACCTTTCCCTGTATCTCTGAAGTGGATGAAATGGTTATTCTGTTAAACACATTGATTTCAAGTTCATGAGAAGTGAAAGCAAATAACCCTGGGTCCTCTGGAAGAGCAACTAGTGCTCTTAACCACTGAGCATGAAGGTGTGTCTAGACCGGAACAAAGAATTTTTGTTTCAGATCTGACAGGTCATCTGTTCTGAAAAGAAAACAATGTTCCCTACAGTAGAAATTATACTTAAAAAAAAAACAGTTAAATTTAGACATCAGAGATTATATAAATTTACCTTAAAACACTGAAAACAGATAAGAACAATACAGCTTGTTGTTGTTGTTGTGGCTGCTATTGTTTGTTTTCCAAGAAATTTTCTGTGTATCCCTGGTTGTTCTGGTACTGGCTTCGTAGACCTGGCTGGCCTCAAACTCACAGGGATCCTCCTATTTCCGCCTCTGGAGTATTGGGATTAAAGACTTAAGTCACCATACTTAGCCTAACAATATAATTTTTGATAACACATATAAAACTGAAATTTTATTATTGCTTCTAATACTTTAATAATTAAGAATCAGTAGGATCTAGGCATGGGAACCCATGTGTGTAATCACAGTATACAAGGAATTTCTGTAAATTAATAAGGAAGAGGCAGTGAAATCTCCATGCCTGCCCAGAGACAACCAGTTCTTGGGTTTACTTAATAGAAATGTATGTGGATATTTGCCAAAAGCTTCATAGTGGAGTGTCTGTGGCAGTAGTAGTCATATGGCCAAGGCATGGGGAATATCTGGAAATGGGGAAGTGGCTGTGGTTTTTATGCGTAGCTGGACTATGAGTCAGCATTGAAAAGTCAGCATGGCTCTGTGTATCTGCATAATGCTGGAGACTCATGATTCCACTTGTAACAGACTCAGAAACAGGTCATGTTACCCTTGGTGCTGGAAGTGAGGGCCACACTTGCCTTTGGGGAAGTAGTGAGTAGGTGGGGAAGGACTCCTGCTGTGAGTGTAGAACACACATCCTTCCTGGGTGTGTTCATGTTATGAAAACCCATCACTCTCCATACCTAGAATGCATGCCTCTTTCTTCTATATGAGTGTTTTTCACATCACCCAAGTTTACTTGCACTGTGACAGCAAGCCTGCTCTTGAGATTACATAAGCTTTTGTGGGAAAATACGACAATAGGTAAATGAAGGGGATAGCAAGTTAGAAACTGATAGATGCTGTGGAAAAAAAGAAAAAGGAGGGATAGCACTGCGCGTTCAGTTGGTGAGGAACTCTTCAGCAGAGGACACAGCATGGGAAGCCTGGCGTGGAAGCAGCCTGAGTAGAGGAGGGGTAGAGGAAGCTACCAAAGATGGCTGCTGGGCAGTGGGGATAGCTGCAGCTTTTACTCCAAGTCAGGTGAGAAACAGGAGTGACAGTATTACCTGTGTTCTAACAGGATTGCCACAGTGGCTGAAAAAAACATCATGGGGGTGAGAAGCTGACACCTGCTGTAGCGGAGCAGGCAGAAGATGGTAGTGGCTTAGGCCAGGGTGTCAGTGAGGAGCTGATGAACTGGGCTGGGTTCTGGATGTGCTGAAAGTACAGCCAGCAGGGCTGCTGACATAGGAGGTAGGGGAGAGTTTGGTGTGGAACATCAGGGTTATAGAGTTGTCATTAAGAACAATAGGGAAAGATTTAGGAGAGACATTTCAGAAAAAAAAGTAAGCATTTCTTCTTGAATACATTAAGTGTCTGCTGTAGCTCTCCAAGCTCATATGTAAAAACATAAGTGGATAGGAGAATGGAGATAAAGCCATAGCAGCCCTACATTAATACACAATAGCATGCTGCAAATGCAAGTCCTCAGTGTAGCATTCAGCTGGACCAGAATCAAGTCTCCTGTTTTGAGGTTCAGTTCAACTGAGAAGCTGTAGTTCCCTTTCACGCAGTAACCTGAAGAGTCTCAAAGCTGTTACTGCAAATTTCACACGCACCCAGACTCACACTTAAGTTGTCACATTCTCTTAATTAGTGAAGCGGATATTAATATTCCTTTACTTTTGGAGTAGAGCTAACTTGCTTGGATTATTCAAGTTACTAAGACACAAAGTCTCCATTGTTCTCCTTATTCTGATTTTGAGTCTATCTTTTCAGTTAGGTGTTTTTAGAATGAAAAATGTTAACTTCACTGCTGCTGTACTGAAAAGTACTGTAATGAAAAAATTGATTTTTTTTTTCCTTAAGGCAGAAGAGAACCAGAAATAGTAGAAGTTAAGTGACATTAGATTCATCTCTTCATTCATGCCATTAACCAACATTCCTTTACATTCAAAGCCTTTTAAATTGGTGCACAGGACTTGTCTGTTAACAGTCCAGTACAAACAAACCGACCTGTTCCTTACAGATAAGGAGTCTAAGGTTCAGAGAATGATTTGACAAGGATTATTTTGAGCCTGCATGAGTGGCGGAATTGGGGTAGAGATGCTGGACACAAAGGAAGAAAGTAGATTGTTACTTTCTTCCCCTGCCAGTGGCAGTATGGCTCCTGTTTCCCAGAGGCCCAGGCTGGTGTATACAGACTGGGCTCTCAGGAGGGCTGCATCCTTCCCCTAAGCTGCTGTGAAGAAGCTAGGCTAGTTAGTAGTCTGAGGTCTCTTACTCATTAAACTACTTACTCCAAAGCAGTGAATATTCAGTAAGCTAATTAAAATTTGTAAGTAAGAATTCTTTATTAAAAAAAATCTATTAAAAAAAAAAGAAGCCCGTTAAAGTAATTATTAGAGCAGGAGAAAAAGGATGACTATCAAATTACCATATCTGTTTCAGCTGTCCATAAAAGGCCTTTTCAGTTGCTTTGGCAGCAGACACCAGCAGAAATAGTTTTCGGCTGTAAGTGTGCCGTAGATAGACCAGAAGCAGCTTGGAGGAAAATGGCTGCTATTGTGTCACAGAGGTTCTTTCACACTGTTTTAAAGGGCGACAGACCTTCTATTCTAAAAGCTCCTATTTTGTTTCCTAGTAGAGATGAGGCTGTCATTAAACAATGTGTGAAGAATAAAAGAGTCAATGTTCAAATATGAGAGTGCTTTGAGTGGGCTGTAATACCTAGTGCAGACCAGAGATAGATACCTGCTTGATCTGGAAAAGGGGTGCCTACCATGGGGCATTGATTAGCCTGCCCTTAGGCCTGCCCCAGGAATGTCAAGTATGCATATATCAGACTGGGCTTTTCTGATGGAATCTCTACCACTCCTGCGCTACTCAGATCTAAGAACAAGGGGGCTGATCTGTTCCCATGGTAGACTTAAGTGGTTTAAATTTTCTTATCCTAAAGGAAGTCCCATCTGAATGGAAGTAGACCTTCCAGCTTTCCCTCCTACACTTTACCCAGCCCCTTTCTTCTGTGTAATGTGTATTCCCTCCAGTCCCTCTGCATCCCGTCTCTCATCACCGCATCTCACCTTTCTAGTGCCTCAGTTCTGTGAGGCTTGTCAGGGCAGTAGGCTAATCTACAAGTCAGGGTCCCAGCAGAAAACAGATGGCACGCTCAAAATAGAAAAATGTGAGACAATTTTAATAAAGTGACTATTTATAAAACTGTGGGCAGAGTGTAGGGAAACAACGGACGATGTTAGCAGTTGGTTCTGTTGCTGCCTCTTAGCCCCAAGAGATACAGGAAGAGTTGCCAGAACCTTAGAAGGAGTTACACGGAGAAACCAGTAACAAGCCCTGAGAAGAGGCAGGGTGCCAGGGGAATAGATACTGTGGCCTCCTTTTCCTCTTTCTCTCATCTCCTTCCAGCCTGCAGCAATTGGCAAGCCTGCAGCAGAGGGCAGCCTCAGGGCCCACAGCAGGGTGGAGAGCCAGAGGAAGGAGTGATCAGAAAATAGATGGCGTAGCCCAAGGGCAAAGACCCAGATCAGAACAGGATGCATTCCCAGACCTCCTGGCTTCTCTGTGATTCTGTGATGCTCCCTCCCAGAATCCTTTTCCAAATGTGCCCTTGACTGCTTTTTTCTTTTCTATTGGCTGCTTTTCTGTTCTAACTCACCTATCAGCTCTGCTGAGACACAAGTGAGGAGGCTTACTTACCTCCTGCCGATAGCACCAGGAAAGATGATGTGCAGAACCTGGAGATGTCCACAGAGAGAAACTAGCAAGAAAAGGCATTCTAAGCAAAGAAAAATACATCAGCAGAAGGCTAGTTTGTCAGGTAGCCACAGTTAGCTTTATCCGGTGTGATGTTCTAGGAATCAATGTTACTGACTCTAAAGTCTCAGACCAGCCTGGACTCTAATCTCAGTTCTTTCCTGTTTAATACCTTTGTAGCCTTGAGTGAGTCTTTGTACCTCTGCCTGTTTTTGCTCATATATACAATTGGGCTAGAAATAAAATTATGGGTGCCTCCAGTTAGAAAATACACGAAAACCACCTATTAGTGGTTGTCAGAGACTGAAGGTGTTAAGTAACAAGTATGTGTGTGTTTCTCTGTGGTGTTCTCTACCCACAAGAACTATGAAAAATGGTGCACTGAGTTCTCCTGCAAAGCTGGTTTTACTTGATAACCAGTATATGCCCTCCCTTGCATATTCTCTTAGCTTCCTTTTGCTCCACAGATCTTAGCATAATTCTAAGGGTTGAACTGTTGAGTGGTGTTACTTAGAGATGGTTGGTTGGAACTGGTTGCTCTACTCAGTGCTATATTTTTAATGCATAACGGCATCCAACCCCGGCATGAAATGTTTGTTGAGTAAGTGGCTTAAGACGATAGATATTGGAAGGCCAAAATGGAGCCTGACAGGGGAGAGCCCACACATGTGAGACAGAGTGGTTTAGATATCTTACTTTGTCTATTAATTAACCTAGTAACATCCAACTAGCAACCTGAGAGTCATTGGGCAGTGTTATATCATGAATACCACAGAGATTCTGCCTTTATGGAGCTAACATTCTAATCAGGAAAGAAGAGCTACATGCATGTACATATATACACACGTGCATGAACACATGTATTAATACATAAGTGTATGTGGTATGGTTCCCATATTAATATAGTTCATGTATTTGTTATATGAGCAATTATATTAGATATCATGTAATATAATATCAAATGAAAGGTTATAATTATTAGGCTCTATGTATATAATCTCACATGGTGTTAAGTATATACTCTCCCATAGAGTAAGGAGAGGTATTCTGAAGAAATGCATGATTAGATTTGTGAAAAATAATTCTAGCACCAGCAGTGCATATCAATTTAAATGTAATAAGTGAATGTAATAAATGAATGCTTTGAAAATCTTATGGCAGATTCCAAGCCCCAAATTTATGAATTGTAGTTTCTACACAGAATAAATAAATAATAATCCATGCTAAATAGTCAAAACTAAGGTATACAGAGTGAAAATAAGTGTGCTCTAAAAGCAACACTTACACTGTCCACTAACTTAACTGAATAATAAAGTTGTGTCAGGGAGGGTCGACATCATTAAAGAGATGATTTAAAGCAAACGTCAGCTGAGCATTTCATACCTGCCAAAATGCCTTTTCATAGAAGTCAAATAAAGATGTTTTTATCAAAAATTGAAAGAATTGGTCTTACTCTACCTTAGAAAAAAATGCCTTGTAAGTGATGAAGCAGCTTGTTCTAAGACTCTTGCATTTTCTGGGAAAATACCAACAAATAAGGTGCTAATTAATGTTGAACTTCTGTGGTCTGGGCTGAAATCTTTAGTTGTTTTAAGGGTGCTATAGGCTATTTTTCAAATAAATACTAAGGCAATAATGAGTAAAAACTAACCTAAAGAGGGGTGAGGGGGAGAGGTGCAGAATAAGTGAAACATATTAGAAGTACTTATAGGATTATAGACTTCCTAAGTATGTCAATAATCATAGTATAAATAAACAAAAATATAGTTGAATAGGATATAAGAGGAAAATTATGTTCCTTAAGAGACATGCTTAAAAATATAAAGATATGGGAAAAACAAGAGTAGTAACCTCAAAAATATATAGCAGGCAAACAATAACCAACAGAAAGTAATACCTGATTCAAAATACTTTAGGACTGAAGGTTTTACTGGCGATACAAAGTAACTGTTGACAACAGCTCTGCATTGATGAGCACCCAATAACATCAGCTCAGAATATAAAGCAATTCGGTAGTTTCAAAGAAAAATTAAAATCCAAAAATCTCACTAGGAGAATTCTGTATCTTTCTGTTACTGAGCAGTAGGTGGACACAAATGCACACTTTTTTTTTTCCAGCATGGACACAGAATGGTGCGTCTCAAGCTTTAGCATGATAAGAATGCTCTAGACACCTGTCAGAATGTGGATTTCAGGACCCTGTTTCTGTTAGTTCTAAACCAAAGGGTCTGCAATGGTTCTGACCGCCTGTAGATTCTAGATTATTATTGATGTTGGTTGTTTTGGAGCATTTAAGTAGTGTGTGTGTGTGTGTGTGTGTGTGTGTGTGTGTGTGTGTGTGCACGCACACTAGCATTCTGGGCTAGTGAACCACCTACATTTAATTTTTTTATTTATTGATTCATTTATTTATTTATTATTTATTTGGGTTTTGAGGAGGGACAGGGACTCAGGTAGTCCAGGCTGACCCTGAGCTTGCTGTGTAACTTCATCTTGCATTTATTATTCATCTTGCATATATAATTTAAATGCATGTATATATGTATGCATTGATGTATAGTATATGTGTATTTTGTACTTATATACACACACAGATAGCTGGAGTTAAATGATAGGGAACTATCTCATAATATTATGGGAGACTAATATTAGACTAAGAAGACTAGAAAGGAGGAAATAGTTCTTAAAAGGTAGAGATGACCATAACTGAAGACAAGTAGACTATATATACCCCAACAAAACCAAGCACTGCTTCATTGAAAATTTGTCTTGTGGGACTGGAGAGATGGCTGATGGTTAAGAACACACACTGTTCTTGCAGAGGACCTGAGTTTAGTTCTCAGTAACCACATGTTGCGGCTCACAACAGCCTGTAACTTCAGCTCTGGGGCATCTTTGGTCTTTGGTCTCCATGGCTGCCTGCATTCACATGTGCACATCTCCACAGAGACACACAAACATTAGGTAAACACTTGAGTGTTCAGTCTTTTAGTATTCAGTGTGAGCCATGTGTTTGTAGTTTTCATTCTTAGAAATTGGATTAAAAGATAAGTCTCTAAGTAGAACTAGGAGCCTCAAGGAGAAGGTGAATGGATGGGCCTGTGCTCTAAACTCAGACCAGCGTGGTTTGCTTATGTGCTCCACCATCTACCAGCTGAATGTCTGAAAAGATCATTAAGACTCTTTGTGTCTTTGTTTGCTTGTTTATAAGATAGGGAAAGTAATAAAGCCTACCACATTTGATTGTGCGGAGGATTGGTAGCCACATATAGAGTGTTCAGTTGGCCTTTGTTAATGTTTGCACTTGCTAGTTCAAGTGTAGTGACCAACAGAAGGTAAGACTGCATGTAAGAGGTCAAAGCAATGACAAAAGGGGTTGCTTTGGGGAACACAGTGCCTTTCCAGCACTCAGGAGATGTCTAGGATGAATAGTCTGGCTAGAGATGAGTCCAAAAAAGTCGGATCACTGGCAAAGCTTGTTACATATCCTGAGTTTGTGATTTGCACTGGCAGATCTTAAAGCCCAGGGGTGGAAAGAGGTTAAAGGACTCATAGTTTTCCTAACTGGGACCATGCCAGGTGATAATAGAAGGCCAAAGTAGAGACATTCTAAAGTGGTAATTTTCCTTTTCCTGTGTCTCATTCAACTTGTTAAACTACTGTCCTGCAGATATACCAGCTCCTTGCCAAAACTCATCTTAGTTACTCATAGCCCAAAATAGACAGTGGCAGTGCCCTTTCATAGGCTAAATTCTGAGAAATTTGTATTCCAACTATAGATCCATGTCAGGTCAGTATAGCCAAGGGCGAAGAATTTCTGACCACGCTGTCCACCATTTGGTAGTGCTGGGACCTGGAGCAGTCTGTTTAATGGAGCTATGTTGTCCGTAAGCTTGGAGTGCTGGTGTCTCTTTGTGGAGTTCAGTGCTTATTGAAATCACTGTTAAGATCGCAGTACAGTTTATGTGTCAGGAGTACCCAGTCAGTGCTACTTTTGTGGCCATTCAGCTGAGCACTGGACTTGATCAAGAAAAGAATCGGGAGCTAGAGGTTCTGACCTCCAACAAATCAGGGTACTAACCCCATCTGCCAACCCTAAGTTCTGCAGACTCTAAAACGCCGAGATCCAGGGTGAGGAAGGACTATGTCTGTTCTTAAACTCTCACAGACCTAGCCTTGCTGTAGTCTTTACTCTTTAAATGTATATAATGAGGTTTGGGCGAGGTGTATTCATGTATTTTCAAGGGCAGGACTCCTTTTAAGGCTAGATATCCCACCTTTTAAATGAAGTCAGTCAGGAGCTAGGTGTTCACGGTTTGTGGGAAGCCCTAGGTTGACCTCCAGCATTGAAAGAAATAATAAAAAGAAGGAAAGGAAGTCAACGACATTTTCCTGGATTTTTCAAAAAGAATTGGCATGTGGGTACTTGGCAGTGGTGCCGGAATAAACAAGGCTTGGCTAGGACTTTTATATAGGGCTGAATAAAATTTTATGTTTTTATTTACCATCATTAGATTTATATGAAACATCTCAGGGTAAAAATCTGCTCTGTTATTTAGAATACCCTTGGCTTTGGATTCTGGGATACTGTATTACCTGGTGACAGTTCCACCTCGCAACATACTAGTGAGAGCTGCAGTGCCCTTGTTGTGAGACTGGGGCTTCCCTGGAGCCCAGGAAGGAAAGCATGGAGTGTTTACCTAACCTAGTTTTATTTTTAGAAGTAGGAGAAATTATTTTTGTGAGGGGAAGGAAAGAGAAGTAATCTTAAAGGACACACCATCTGTGGAAGCTACTCTCAGTATGTGTTTTAGGAAGATGAGCGATGTCATCCTGTGTGCACTGTGGCTGTGAAGCTGACGGTTTGTAGGCTCTTGCACATGAGGCTCTTTGTGAGTGCCATGAGTGGTTCTCAGACTATCGTGTGCAGAGGAGAAAGAGCGAAGCCAGACTCTTAAGGGTTTCAGCACATTATGGCAATAACATCTTTCACAGCTTCTACAAACAGACAAACAAAAATACTGTTCTTGATAAGTATTTTAAATTGACTGGCTTTAAATTACTTCAAATAACAAGGAAGCAGAATCTCAAGCTTTTTGGTTCTTTCATTAGAAGAAACTGCGTTACAAAAGTTGGGTTTCAAGCCATTTGTTATACATTTAGAATTTATTCTTTAAAGTGAAGATTTAAAAGGTTTGGGTTATTATTTTGTACTGGAAAGTTTAGTTTTTACAGCAGCACCACAGGTAGATGCCAATAGCCCCTAATGTAGCCCAGGACAGGTGAGCCTTAGCTGTCATGACTGGCCTACAGTCAGGTAGGCAGGAACTTGCAGAGCTGATGGCTCTGGTTAGCTCTAAGGACCCCCGATCTGCTTGTTCTTTAGAGCCTCTGGGGAGACATACCTTTGTCTAGGCTTTCTGCCCTTCAGAAACTACCAGATGCCTCCCTTTGGGGGCAGAGGAGTGAATGAAATGAGGTTTAGTTTTATCAACATTTGCTTTAAAAGTTCAACAGACCTGGCGCCTATCCTTCATTTAAAACCATGCTATAAGGCTGGAGAGAGATGACTCAGTGGTTAAGAGCACTGACTGTTTTTCCAGAGGTCCTGAATTCAAATCTCAGCACCCACATGGTGGCTCACAACCATCTGTAATGAGATCTGATGCCCTTTTCTGGTGTGTCTGAAGACAGCTATGGTTTACTTATATATAATAAATAAATAAATCTTTTTTAAAAAGTCACTGATAATTGGATACTAGCCCCAGAAAGCTCTGAATACCCAAGAAACAATTCACAGATCATATGAAGCTCAAAAAAAGAAACACCAAAAAGTGGAAACCTCGGTCCTTCTTAGAAAACAAAACAAAAACAAAAACAGCAACAAGTGTACAGCACCCACGCAGAGTGGGTACACCTAGACCTTAAATCATTAACAACTCAAGAGCTAAGAAGATAGCCTTGTGGCAATTTTTGGTATTTAAATATCATTATGTTTAATCTATACACACCAAGAAAACTTTGATGTTATGTTTTGTTTTACATGTACTTTATGCTTATGGTAACTATCAATGAATACTATCAAACCTTAAAAAAATCAAGTACTGACAAAAATAAACTCATATAGTTTTATGCCAAAATGCCTTTAAAAATCTGTACAAGTATCTCCGTTTTTATTTAAATAAAGTTGTAAGGAAAAAGAAACGTACTATAGCATGGGGATAAGAACGTATCGATTAGGGAGAGACTATCTGATAGAGGTAAAACATTAACCATGCAGACACACTTGCCATGTTCTATTTTACACAGCTTCCCATTCAGCATTCTGTAATGTTTGCTTAATTAGGCACACTACATAAAGCATGCATCACAGGTAAACATGAGGAGACAGTGGCAAGTTTGTCAAGAGCTGTGCTTCATAAATTTTCAGTTTGCTAATTTCAATAGTGATGCTTCCATGTTAGCTGTCTCTTCTTCCAGACGCGGCCTGCCGTGGAAGAAGAGTTAGCACCCTGCATTTGTGTAGATTAAGTCTCAAAGTGATGGCTTTCTCCTTTACTTAATGTTGTTATTAACATGATAAATAAATGTGATCCAAATGGAAATGTAAGATACTATTAAACTCAGCTGAGAAGTTGCCTGGTGGTGGCTCTTTAGACATTGTAGATGGGTTAGCCTTTTATTTTAACATGGAATTTTTCTTAAATACAAAGCTGTTGGGAACTTTTAATGGCTTGAGATTTACAAAGTGATTTAATTTTGTATTCAGAATTCTGCTACTTAAAACCTCTCTCAGATTAAAAAAAAAAAAAATTAGAGTTGATTCTTCCTGTAGTATTGGGGCCTAGCATAAAAATCATAAGTATTAGGTGACTTTTCAGCGGTACAGTTTTATTATTACTGTGTTTCCCCGGTCTGGTCTTGATCCCCTAGGCACAAGCAATCCTCCTGCCTCAGTGTTCCATGTGCTACCATACTCAGCTTCAGTAATTGCTTTGGAAGCAAAACTGCATAATGACATTCTATTGACAATGAAGTTCAGACAGGCTGGTGGTCACCCACTGACATGGCAGTCTTGGTGTGTATGAGAACACCACACACACACTTGTACAGGATGCCAGATATCAGTACTTTATAGAATTCATATCTGTTAAACACTGTATGCCAACAAAATTCACCATTAAACATGACTACACTTGGATGCTTGGGGTGGTATTTCCTTCCTGTGCACACATACAAGTCTGTATATATATGCATCTATGTCCATCTGTGGGTATTTTCACACACAAAAACCTCATATTGTATGAAAGGAAAAATTAATTTTGCCCTCTTTGTAGTATATCATGAATATACGTGTCAATAAGTATGTCTCTTCAACATAATCTGTAATCAATGATCATTTTCCATCATACAGGTCCCTATCCATTTTTAATTATTGTTATTATATATTATATGTCTTGGTTATTATTGTAGGTATGATTGTGGTAAATATCTTTTTACAAGTATTTCTAACTCAAGATAAGTTTTTATAAAAATTTTGGTTAGAAAATATATATAATTTTTGTTGGCATAATCTCTGGAAATGTTATGCTGAATAATAAGTTTCTCTCTCTCTCTCTCTCTCTCTCTCTCACACACACACACACACACACACACACACACACACACACACACACACACGTTTCTTTAATTGAATACCTTCCTGGAGCTGACCAATTTGTTCCTGGTCTAGCTGCAGCTCTTTGTATTCCATGGGAGTAGTTGCCCAGATGAGCCCCATGCTTACAGTGAAGGCCTTCTCCAGGCAAACCCTGTCCTAGAGTTTCCTGGCTGTGGTCACAGAAGGATCAACTCCTAGCCAGAGTTAGCCCAATCACTTTAGGCAGCATTTTCCAGGAGCACCCTGGTGCTCCAAGCAGCAGCTGGTGATGCTCCCAAAGATATACATTTAGAAGGTTTCAGTCCTCACCAGTAGGTCTTTTGTATGTGTGTGTGTTCTTCTTTCTCAAACCTGCCCCCTTAAGGTTGCTGCAGAAAGCTTCCTGTCACTTGTCTTTTCCTTCCTCCCGTTTCCCATTTCTCCTCTCATTTTTCTGAAAGAAGGAATAATTGACCCAGTACTTTTTGCCCTAAAGTGTGAGCCCCTTTTCATCTTCAGAAAGGGGTAATATTAGTAATAACCTATGTTTTGTTCAGAATTTGATAACCCCTGCTTTTCTGATCAACAAATGCATGTATAATAAACTTTATATTTATTGTTCAAAATAAGTACATTTATTTATCAAAATAAGTATTTGTGTTGCTTTGACCAGTTTTAGATTAAGTACAATGACAGCTTAATCAAGAAGGAAATATCAAATATGTATAGCTTTATAATTGTAGGAAATAAAAACAATTTAAATGTTTAAATTTCCATATATTTCTTAAGCTAAGCATAAAAGTATTGCATTAGGAGAATATGGGAGAAAAATAAAATGGAAATATACTTTTAAAAACAAAAATAATATAAAATTCTGAACCTTAAAAGGCAAATTTAGATGTTTTAAAGTGGATCATTTGAATTGCTGTACTATTGTATTTGGCTGGCTACATTTTAAAGACTAGTGTTGCAGTTTTATTTTGAAGTGTCAACATTTATGAAATACTGAATAACATTGTTTATAACTCTAAGACTTATAATGAAAAATTGTAGATGCCAACTTTAAAAATGTGCAAGGAATAAAAAAATGTGTGAGCTAGTACATGACTTTTCAAAATTACTTTAGGGAGGATTCCCGCAAATTGCTCACAGCCCTCAGCACTGGGCAGGCTCAGCTCCACCTGCCCTTGCCACCACATAGTGGACCCTGGGGCTGCAGCAGTGTGACACTTTCAAGGCACACTGGCAGGCTCTACCTGTCCCTTCCTCCACAGCTGGCTCACCTGCAGGGATCTCACCTGTCACACAGCAGTGCCTCTCCGCCCTCACCCAAAATGCTGCTGTTTGTGTTGATGTGAACTTCTCGAGGGTTTATCACTGAAATTAGGAGTGGAATGGAAGCTGAGGCCCAGTTTAGTTTCTTTCTAAAGGTTCCTTTAATTTCTCAGTCCTGCTAGGACATCTCTCTGGCTTGGTGTGACCTCATCACTGTCTTCTAAGATTTGCTGTGTTGAGGCCTGCTATTGCTTTCGTGGCCATAAAGTTAGACTTATAGTATGTGGTTACTTTTTCATCTCCCCACAGTACTTAGGACAATCCCGGCGATAACATGCTCAGAGAAACAGAACGTGCTGATCTGGCTCTATCACACTTTGTTGTATGGTTAGGGCAACTTGTGGTCTTGCTATCTTGTTCTTTCATTGATAAAACATGGATAATAGTAATAGCTTACAGGGGTCAGATAATGCATGTGCCTAGACCACCAACACACTCAACCTTCCTATGTGGAAGGTGTGTTACTATCATTCTTATTTTATACGAGAGGGGACTCAGCTTGTAAGAGACAACATACATGTGAGAGCAGAATGCGCGAGCCCTAACCATTTAGCCTTCACATGGCCATACCTGCATCTGACTGTACTATTTGAGTTGAACGTTCAAAGTGAGAGGATAAGGGGAAGTCTTACTGAGAATCTGGGGAGTATTTTTCTATCCAGTAAAATCATTGTTGTTGTTTTTTGATGCTAGGGATTGAACCCAAGGCCTTGCGTTTGGTATCACTGAGCCAAAAACATTGTTCCAACCCCAAAACAGCTTTGTTTTTTGAAGTGGTGATCTGCAGGATGTAGGCAGGGGACATGGATCGTTATAGCATATAAGGCTGTCCTTAGTGGCTCGTTCTGTAGCTTGGCTCTGTTGTGAGCACTGCTGCAGGAGGAGTCATGTACCCTGTAACTTTTGTGCTTCCCACTGAGTAACCATGGGTCTTCTGCAAGTAACTGTACCCATTTCTAAAAGATAAAAACCATTTCTGAATTTAGGTGTCAATTTCGGTATTAATTACACTGCTCTGGGTTGCGCTGCGTGAACTTACTAGCTGATTGCCACAATACTCCAATCTGTGATATCAGAATGTGTGTGATGTGCATA
>NC_137982.1:9767073-10032073 GCF_963924665.1 Micromys minutus | reverse complement strand
CGTCTCCAGGAGGGTGAGTGCCATCAGTTGAAGAATGAGAGCACCATTTCCAGAGCAATTAAAGACTTGGCAGAGGTGGCCAGCAGGGCTGCCCACTGTTGAAAATTGGGTTGGAGGGCTCTGAACTGCATCCCATTCCTTTTCTCTGCTCAGGGCCCCTGAGGAACCCTTATGGATAATACCTAGGGCAGAACAATGGTTCTGATACCACACCAGTGGTTCCTCTGCTGGATTAATTAGTAGGCAGTTCCTGGGAATATTTTTAAATTGTTACTTTAACAAAAGAGAGGCAATCTCTTAGGATACAACATTGGGCATACCTTCTTACATATGGCTATATGACTTTTAGCTTCTTTACATAGCTCAACTATAGGTATCTGGGTACATGGTGTGAGTCTGAGCGCTAAGTGTTGAGCTGTCCTTTTGTTGTCTGTGAGTTGTAATGAAGTCAGCCTTCTGCCAACATCCTCTTTCCCATTTGTACTGGCTGACATCACAAGCAGTTTGGAAAAAAGAAAAAACAAACAAAAATTCTATTCTACCTTATGGAATCAGCCATTCCTCTGCATTTGCTTTTGAGCTTACCGAGATGGCTTGAATTTTTAGGTTGAGGCTTCCCACTCAGTCACTGGCAGAGCCTGAACAGCCATCTTGGCAGATGCGCAGTGTCTTCCAAGGCAGGAGACAAAGGGATTTTTCATCCATTATTAATTGATGTCCCTCTTCAGCAGACCAAACATGATTCTACTCTATAGGTGCCAAAATTGTTTCAGGCCCACAAAAGAACAATAAGTCACTCTTTTCAAGTGTGCTTCTTAATACCTAATTTAACAAATGTTTCCAGCAGCTTTTCAGCTTCTTTTAGTAGTCTGATTGCTGTTTGGTGCGCATATAACAATTGGTATTTTTATGAGCAGTACTCCAAGCCATTTTAGTGTTTCCATGGCCAGTTCCAGGAAGCATTCATTGTTCAAAAGACTATGCCAAAGTGGGAAGTGAACCCCTAAAACCATTATGCACTACCCATGTGGTGCAAAGTGGCAGACAGGGCCCTGTGTCAACCAGAGGCTTCTCATTATCCCATAGTAAGGACAGGAAGTTTGGCTTTTTCTTTGTGACTTCTCTACCCTTCCTATTTCATGTTCCTGTGCTTGATAGGTATCCAACTGGTTTGGCAACAAACGAATCAGGTACAAGAAGAACATCGGCAAATTTCAAGAGGAGGCCAATCTCTATGCTGCAAAAACAGCTGTGACAGCCGCACATGCAGTGGCCGCAGCCGTGCAGAACAACCAGACCAACTCACCCACCACGCCAAACTCTGGTGAGTATGGCATGCTCACTCCCTACTCAGACAGACAGACATCTGCCACAGACTCTGAAGCTTCAGCCTCACTAGGTGCACAGTGGGGATTTCAGGGGAGATTTGTATTTGTTTGCAGGCTTGTTCTGGAGATGGGTAAATAAGGGCACAGTCTGTGCTGGTAAACCCACTGTCCACAGTGAATGGCACTTGCTCCTGTAGATTCTTTCTAGAACCTTTATTCTCAGTCATGGCCTTTAATTCAACAGATAGGCAAAGCTCTATCATATACTGTTCTGCCTATCACCTTCGGGTCATTGGTGGTCTGTCAGAGTGAAGTAGCAGGTATGTACTGGTTGCTAGGGAAGCGGAATGTTGGGCTGAGACGTTGCTGTGCTTCCTGTACTCTTGGCTTCAGGCTCTAGGTGCAGCCTGTCTGTGCCATGTGGCTTGCTGGACTTATATATAAGGAGATGGGTTTTTGTTTTTGTTTTTTGTGCTAGTGGGGATTGAACCTAGGGCTTTGCATATGCAAAGCTTAGTTCTTTGCCACTGATCTATATAACTGCCCTTTAAAAAAAAAAAAAAAAAAAAAAAAAAAAAAAAAAAAAAAAAGATAGTCTTCCTAAGTTGTCCAAGAAAGCCTTGAACTCATTTTGTAGCTCTGTCTGCTCTCAAACTTGTGATTCCTCTGCCTCAGCTGAATAGGTGGGATTACATGTGTGTGCCACCACACATGGCTGTAAATGCACTACTTTTGACTCCCTATACAGAACATTCTATTTAAATTTTATGTGGCATTCATAATGTTTGAAGGAATGTCTTTAAATTTCAGGGAACTTGGCTGGCAGCGAAAGGTGCAGCCAGCCCTGTAGAAGAGTTGGAGGGTCTTGGAGGATTCCTAAGGAGACTTTAAGGTCCAGGGGAAGGTTGTTTTATTATACCCCATCATTTCTAATGGGCCACGGAAGTTATAGCTAGGAAAATGTCAGAAAAATGTGTCTTCTCCAGATGATTCTCCACCATGACAGCAACATTAAAGAGCTTGTTCGACTAAGTCTGGAAAGAAATGGAAACAAGGAGGAGGCTAGGGCCAGCTCCTGGGTGCTTTCTGTCTATTTTGAATTGTCTCTGGTTTTTCATTTGGGTTCACCCTCTGTAATGTTCTCCTGTGTGTAGTGTGAGTAGCAGGACCTTCTAGAGCTCGTTAGTGTTCTCTTCTTCTAAAGCTAGAAATAGCTCTCCCTTCTGCCTCTTCCTTTCCCTACCTCTAGGTCTTTGGGAATTGTGTGTGTAGCTCTCTGTTATTCAGCTACTTAACTCTTTCCTTTCCAGGTTCTTCTGGTTCTTTTAACCTCCCAAATTCTGGGGACATGTTCATGAACATGCAGAGTCTGAATGGGGATTCTTACCAAGGGTCCCAAGTCGGAGCCAATGTGCAGTCACAGGTAGGAGAAATGCCCCAGCTGGGGCCTTTCTGGCAGGGTAGGGTTTGGGCTCAAAACTCCCCGCTCTGACCCGTGGAAGTGGTCTGCACATCTATGCAGAACCTGTGCTGGGTGCATCCAAACGGGACACATTTGCCCACCTCTTAATTCAATGAGAAGTTAAGTGGACAATGCCTTTGATGATTCAAAGCTGACGAACTTTGTGAATGCATTCGGCTCTGGCTTGAGCTCATGGAGATGGGGGGAGGGGGACCTTGGTTATGACAGAACAGAAGATTGTGTGTGCCTGAGAAAGGGGAGGGGTGGAAAAAGAGTTCAGAAGGGGAAAGAATAAATAAGAGAACATGCTGTTCTTTTATTCCCAAATTTTTGCAAATCAGGAAACTGAAACCTGAATTCTTAAAGTAGATTCCAGGTTTAATCCTTCTCTTGTCCTTTTAACTGAGAGCAAGCATTGGTGGTAGGGACAGGATGGGGTGTGGATTCAGCATTTGTTATCTGTGAGTAGGTTTTCACCCACAGCCACACACACTTGGTTGCTGTAGATGGAATGTCTGCATTACCATGAAGATGCTATTGTTTGGCTGGTGTGAAAAACAAAGATGTGTGAGTTTAAATATGCAAGGAATCTTTGAAGTCCTTCCATTCATATCCAATTGTTAATTTGTCTTTCATTGAAGATGCTCCACTCTTGTGGCACACATAACTCAAATTGTTCCCTTTTGTAAGTGATGATGTTTTAATAGATGGAGGTGATGAATTCTGTTTCATCTCACTTGTAGGTGGATACCCTCCGTCATGTTATCAATCAGACGGGAGGCTACAGTGACGGCCTTGGAGCAAACTCACTGTACAGTCCACATAACTTAAACGTGAGTACCCTGGGAGGCGAGCTGTGAGCACTGTGTCAGGGAAACGGTGACTAATGAACAAGTTAATAGTCACTGGGCTCGGCTTCATGTCTTGTTGGCAGTTGGGGGGCAGCAGCATCTTTGCTATGGTTTCATTTTATGGCCCGCAGTGCTTCCTGTTACCTAGCTGTCCTTTGAAACCCTCACAGAAGCCCAAAGGGGCTGGTGTCCTATCATCAGTGGGGACTTAAGTACCAGCCCATTAAGACTCCATTTCATTGCAGCCGTGCCGTGTGGGAAACAGGTCATTTATCTTAGAATCAAGCAGCAGGAAAATTCCCCAGCACAGAACAGGTGAAGGTGAGCCCAGCATATTGGCAACCATGCTAAACAAAGAATCCCATTCTAGACTGCTGGCCTGGGGTGCAAAATGGAACCCCTGAGCTCAAAGGCCTCTCTGCTTTAATGATAGAGAAACCCTTGTTACTGAGTCACAGAACTTTCCCTTGCTTCGTACCCTGACTTGGGTAGGAAATGGCAAACACACAGCACTGCAGGGTGTGAGGAATGCCCTACGTGGGACACATGGCGGCAGACTGGAGGAAAAAGGAGGAAAGCCTCTTTCTTAGGGTCATTGTTTGCTATAAGAGAGCAAATATTAATGACTTAAAAAGTGATTGAGGATGTTCAATTGTAAGGGGGAAAAAGGACCATTAAATACTCAAATCTTTTACATTCGAAATGTCAAATCTTTCTTTTCGGGTTTATAAATAACTCATAATAACCCACAACAAGCCATATAAAAAGCCTTTTAGTTGCATTTCTCCTTTTTCATTTAAGTGTTTTGAAATGCTTCAGAGAATGTGCGATATCCTTATCAACATGATAAAATATGAAGCCATGATTGCCTGCAGCATTTTACAGACATGAATTCCATCTTCACTGATGAGGCTTGATAAGACGCTGTTGTATAATACAGTGCATAATCTCAAACCACCAGAGTAAGGATTAATTTATTTTGAGAAAAAAAAAAAAAAGAGTGCTTGTTGACAACCTCTCCTGCAGCTGCCATGCAGGGGAGAAATATTGTACATTTGTTGTTTATAAATTTGGATAAAAGAGGAATGGTGTTTACTTCAGATGGGATATCTGTAGACTTGGATCTGTGTAAGAGTTCTTCTTTTCCTAAGGAGATTTTCACACCTGAGGGGAAACAGCTTACCTTTTAGATAGGGAGGGTGTGTCTTAGAGACAGACCACACATGAGCTTGTCACCACCCACCTGGCATGACTGAAGCTTTCAAAAACAGTACCATGGCTTATTATTTAATCCTATTTCTTCTCTTCTAGCCTGAATTTGACATCAAACTGCAAACTCTCTTTTCCATTTAGACTGTTCCTACCCACCCCTTTCTCTAGCTCCCACCCCTAGCCATAGAGCAGTGGTTTTCAAGCTGTGGATCTCAACCCCTTTGGGAGCTGAACAACCTTTTCACAGAGATCATCTAAAACCATCAGAAAACATAGATGTTTAGATTACAATTCACAACAGTAGCAAAATTACAGTTAGGAAGTAGCAACAAAAATAATTCTATGGTTGGGGTTCATCATGACATGAAGAACTATATTAAAGGATCAGAGTATTAGAAAGAATCACTATCCTAGAGATTGAAGGGGCTTTATATGCAGAACTGTATGCAGCTAATCAGAAGACAAGGAGTTCTTTAAGAACAGTATGGGCTTAGAATGTGGCTCTATGATAGACATCTTGCCTAACATGCTTAAGGCCCTGGGTTCCAGACCCAGTTCCAGTAAGCTACAATTACACACACAACTGTTGTTGGGGGAAGAAACACGCCTGCATGCATGTACAATAAACCTTCAGGTGGATTCTCTGAAGAAATTACAGATGGACAGGAGGGAGGCAGAGAACCAAGGGGCCTTGTGTGGGTGTGGGGCTAGGCGGTATAGAAGCCAAAGCTGGCTGGAGCTGCAGAGACCGGGTGTCAGGCAGCTCACCCTTGCCTTCCCTCCAAAAAGGCCTGCCCTGTCAGTTCTGCTCAATGTTCCCCAACTCACAAGCCCAGCACCTTCCTCTTCTTGACTGACATAAAAATACGTAGCGACAAGCTGTCTGCCACAGCAGAAATCTGATCAGACATTGATTTCAGCAATTGCCTCTATAGGGTGAGACATGAGGCAAATTTGTTTTTGAGTACTGTTAGTGCTAGTGCAGGTCTGAGGCAGGAAGGGCCTGCCGCAGGTGCAGGCAGCTGTACCATCCCAACTAGAGGCTCCAATTGCAGATAATTGGAATCCCGATTTGAATAGCGAGTGCCCCTCCACGGTTCATACATTTTTATTTTGGAGGGATTCCTGTTTGGAGGAAAATTATGGCCTTCATTTTCCAAGGGTTACACTAGCTGGCTGTCATGTGTCTCTGGGAACAGTGATAAAGCTGGCTGAAGTGTCTGCTTCCTGGAGCTCAAGGTTTCGCAGAGGCATCTTGTTGAGCTGTTCCACTGGACCTTCTGAGAGGTTGCTTTTGAGTGGTGATTTTTACCAGCAGATCAGAGGCCAAGCTCCATGGCAGCTTGGGACTGGCTAAAGTTATCTTCACCAAGCTGATTTATCACTCAGTCTTTACTTGATAGGACAGATTCACATGCATTTAATCTCACTTTAACACACGCTTCCAGTTCCTGCCAAAGTGGGTTCAGAAAATACATTTTGCTAATGCACCTTTGCTCTCCTGTTGTCACTCTGGGTGCTCTAAATTGGGGAGTGGAATTACTATGTAGATGTGCACCCACTGAACTGTGCCTCTCCTTTCAGGCTAATGGAGGCTGGCAGGACGCAACAACTCCATCTTCTGTGACTTCTCCTACGGAAGGCCCGGGCAGCGTGCACTCGGATACCTCTAACTAATCCCTGGCGCTTTCCCAGCTGACATGCCTTGACAAGCGCATTCAGAGCAATAGGAGGAGAAGGAAAACGTGTTGTAACCCACCACCTACAGCTTTACTGTAAACCCTGTCTTCTTAGAGAACTTGGGAAACCTGTTTTTTAAGGAATCATAATCATTTGTATTTAAACTTAAGACACGCGTTTAAAAGAAAGCACTTTATCCAATTAGGCCAAGATGTAACATTGTGGACAGTTCTTTAACTGTTTCATCCTAATTTATTATGGGTCTTTTACATTAATGGTTCCACAGTTGCCAGTTTCTTGGCCTTAAGGGTAAGAAGTACCATCTCTGCTAGACCCCAATTATAGAGCAGGCAGGGCTCACCCTGCCTCAGTGAACCCTGCGGATTTCCACGCAGGCTCTCACCGGCGCTCTCCTGTCACTGATGGGCTTGGAGGGAAGGCGATGTCTGCCTGTCTCCTTAAGGAAGGCGTTTCAGGATTTCCCTCGCCATGTTTGTGTTGCCATCTCTTATGTTGTAATTAGGTCAAAGACTGGCCTCCTTTCTCCCTCTGAAGTACCAGAGCCCAGAGTCTGTGCTGATGAGATCATGGATCCAGATTGCCTTGAGATGAAGATCTTGCTGCTACAGAGGTGAAAACAAGACCTGTCTGGGGTTTGACCGTGTGCGCTGGGTGCTGCGCAGACTTGTCAAGGTGTGCTCTTCCTCTAGGCAGCCTGGAAAGGCCCCGCTCTCTGGAGTGCTGTATATAGTGTAGCAAAAGAGTATTTATACATCCCACCAATCAAAACACAGCTTTATTACCTCATGCGAACTCATACAAACCAATAGAATCCCAACATGTTCTGTAGCTTAGAGCGCTCACTTACTACCTCTGAACAATACTCACGCTGTAGTTTGTCTCTTTCTTATCTTTTTGCATCTTGTAATTAACTCTTTGTTTCCCTTCACAAAATGTAATGTACATTGTAATCTTTTAAAAAAGAAAACTCAGGGTTGCATTTGCAACCCTTAAAAAGCCAAGATCGGCAACATTGGGTCTGACTCTTAACACAGGATCATCCAAGCTGTTGTAAATACTGAGAAGCGTTTTGAATGTTCTTCATCTTGTTACTAATCCATACAGAAGAAAAAGGAAAAAGAAAAAAAGAAAAAAAAAAAAGGCGGGTTCTTGTGATGCGTTCAGATTCAGTATTCAGCACTGTACATTTCACCCTGTGTGGCGGGCCCTCTCCTCCTCTTTTTGTATTGTATGCGATTCTGAAACTGACTGGGTCGTGACAATAATTTGTGGTGGTGATTCTGATGTATTAAAAGCGTTCTGTGTTCCTTTCTACTGGCTCACACCCTGGATTGAAAAGTCTTCCTTGTGGTAGTTATATGTAGTTTCAAACATGAATAAACTTTGCTTTCCTGATTAAACCTAGATGCTGTGTGTGTCTGCTCCTTGCGCTAACACAGGTGTGGGTGGAGGGCGGGCGTGATGGTGCTTGCTGGGAACTGGCCTAGCAGATGGTTGGTGAAGGTGGAGGTGACAGTGAAGCCTTGGATTGTCCACTAGACCGTCTCACATCCCTTCACTCCCCATGATAATGGACTGAGAAACTGAAGCACAGACCTGGGACAGCCCAGGGGTCACCCTGACCCCAGGATTGCTGCCCTTGCCACTCACGTTCCTCTGACCTAATGGCGATTCTGGAACTTGCTAGATGGGATGGTCTTCTGAATAGCAAGAGCTGTGTCCTGTTTGCTTTTTTTAGCTAGTTAGAGATGAACAAAGGTTTGGGAAGAATGGGCTTCACATGCCAATCAAAAGGCAAAGCCTCCTGACCCTTCTCTTTACTCTGTCCCAACATTCTGTTTACAATATATACACCTAGCTAGACATATTTTTAACAGATTGGACGCTATTTTTGTGTTACGCAGATTGTAATAAAGTTCATATATTTGCATACATGTTTGTCACTAATGTCCAAATCTTTATAATAAAAGAGGTCCATTGCAGATAATTGGCCTGTTTACTATATCTCAAGGAAATTGACTCACAGGAAATCAGATTAATGCTAATCAGTTGCAGCAAATGTCTATGATAAATATATCTGTTTTCCTATTTCAGCTGGTAGAACCAAGCAGAACAAGGGCTGGGGCCACCGCCCCCATTAATCTTACAGTGGTTATTTTGTGCAGATAAACTTCATAAAATAGATTGCCCTCCATAGCTGTCCTCCCTCATGTGGGTGCTCAGCCTGCCCATAGGAATCTCTCCCATGGCTAAACAATTATTTGCATGATTCAATTAGCCTGTGGGTTAGTCTTTCTTATCTTTATACATAAAATAATCCCTGGGCTGTGTGGTTTTGCAAACTACATCCTGTGAAAATTCACATGCAGATACACATACACAAATTCATCTTCCTTAGCATCCCCAGACACCCAAGGACCATCTTGGCTTTGGCTAGGGTCTGTTGAAAGAAACACTGGTACGTACTGGGGCTTTCTAGCACTTGGAAGGGATATGAGTAGGATCTATGGCTATATTCTGGAAATACTTGAGTAGGAAGAACCATCATTCCAATATGCTGGATTAAAAGATGCTCTAACAATTCCCCTCCTTGCTCTTTATCTCCACTGGGGCTTGAGGTGTGGGAAGAACATCTCATGTAGATCGGGACATTAGGATACCACACTGGCCTTTCTGCCCAATGTTCTCGGGCTCACTGGGATAGGTATGATTTGTAGGCTTGAGCATTTGGGCATCCGCCCCAAGGGTCTTATGTGGATTCAGCAGTGGATTTTTGGTAGATTTCAGCTGGCCACTGTTCCTGATCAAACGGTAGGTTAAGACTAAACCCAGAGACAAGCCCACCCATCAGGAGCTAGATCTCTGGGGCCTTGCTTAGCTGGTTTTGGAAGCCAATGTTTCATGGGGTGTTGGAAAGACAGGTAAGACCCATCCTCCCACAGGGCCAAAGGGAACAACAGCAGGGAGTCACTTGAGCTAACCACTTGCAGGTGAGGGGTCCTGCACAGTGGTAGATGAATAAGAACATGCGTGTTTGTAAGAGAATGTGTGCTCAGTGTTTGGGGTTTCCACACACCCTGCTCATTTCTAGCAGGGTGTCATTCACATGGAGACACCAGGTCCTTTTGTCTGAGTTGGAGGGGCTGTGTACTACAGAAGCCTTTCTATGTGGAAAGTTGTCAGGATTGGCTTCCTAGATATGGGAGGGGCCAAACCTTGGGGAGCAACCATCCTGGACACATGGCCCCTGCTATTGAGCATCTCATATCTAGGCCAGCATTATTGACCTAACAGCTACCACTAGTAGCAGGAACCAGAGTTCCCAGTGAATGTTGGCCATTATGCCTCTGTGTAAGGTCCTTTCTGGGGCACAGAAGCCAGGTGCATCCTCCTTAGACGTTACATGAATCTTCACCCATGCCTGAGTGTACTGAGGTAGATGTGGTAGGGACACATTGTGTGATGTCACCTGTCTGCATCACCAAGTTAAAGGATGACTAATGGAAAGAATCAGTGCGCTGGGGCTGGGTCAGGTCCTAGTGATAGGCAGAGCACTTCCCTAAGGCAATGAGTGAGCACAAGGGCTGGGACATGACCCTTTGGGAGCTTTATTGCTGCAGAGGTCCTGTGCCTGGACTCTGCCTTTATGGTGTCTTCAAGTCTCAGGTTCTGCCCAGTTCTGGCCCCTACCTACTTGGCAGCTCTGCCTTACAGCCCTCTAGGCTTTTAGCCTTTGTTCTCGTACTGTGAGCTTTAACACAGGCAACACCACACACCCGCACTATGTGCATATCATATCTCAGTATACAGGAGTCACTAGAGTGGCTACCATGGCTGTCCATTTTCATAAAGGAAATCTAAGGCTCAAAGAAAGGATGTTACCCCCACCAAGTTTGGGAGCTACGAAGGTTGGAACACACTTGGTCAAATTTTAGGTTTGGGTGTGTCTGAGCAAAACCGGAAATTCTTTTGTATGTGGTGTGTGTCTGTGTGTGTGGGTGATATGTCCTAGGTAGACAGGTGCATTTACACTTGTGTATGTATATGTATGGTGGTCTGAAGTTGACATCAAGTATCTTTCTTGATGACTGTCCACCTTATTTATTAAGACAGGGTCTCAAAGCTTCTGTGTAGCCTGCCTTGCCTGCCGCGCTCCTATGTGAAGTCAGGGACTATGAACTCTTGTCCTTACAGTTACTGTACAGTGAGCAGTCTCCCTGCTCTCTAACCCTTAAACTCCAGGTCCTGTCAGTGTTTCTTTTCTGTCACATTGGGCACATGGGCTTTCTGGGTCTGTCTACCACTGGTAAGCCCAGAAGTGACAATCAGATAGAGCTGAGGATGGGTTTCATAGTAACTTAAGGCTAGTGACAGGCCTATAACTTACTCCCAGTTACTTTGCGTCCCAGCTCCCTGAAGTGACCTGCTCCCTGCCTGGTGATTTGGCTGAAATGCAGGAAACTTGCTTCCTACCAGGCCCAAGTGCAGAGCCAGGAGCCTGTTCCCCAAGCCAGATGGGCACTGCCAGTCAGGTCTACAGCACAACTGTATGGCTAAGGGCCTACCAACGGAAATGTGGACTCCCAAGGGACACTGTCCCAGTCTGGTCCTGTCTTTGTCTCATACAAACTGTCTTTGGGCAAGTCACATGGCCTGCCTATGAATGAGCTTTCTTAGTGGTTATGTGCCTATCTTTGATGGTATGGTCGGGCGCATTGGTACTGTACCCTGCCCATGATCCTTCTGGGTCTGGAGTCTCTAATTTGCCTCAGAGCAAAGGGTGTGTGTGCACTCAAATTCCTCCTCATGTTGAACCTATACTGTTATTAAAACCCAGACCGATGTGTCTTGCTTCCAGGCACCACTCTGCAATACCGAGGGCGAGGACACCTGAGCCTGGTTGAGCTCTTGTCATTTAGCAGCTGTGTGTAACCTTGGGCATGACACCTCTCTGAAGCCTCAGTTTCCTAGTCAAGTGGTAACCCTGTTCCTACCTACCTTGTAGGTAGGTGAGTGAAGAGGGAATGAACCTACATGGTATGTAGAATGAGGTGGTTCTCCCCTCATGATTACTCATTGACCCAATGAGGAGGGCAAGCCTGGGCTATTCCATGCAGTAGGGTTACCAGAAGTCAGTTACCAAGTCATGGTCTTTAAGTGGATTGTCCTTTTAGCAGCTCAGGCGGGCTGTGCCTTTGCCTCCAGGCTAGACCTTAGCAGAGGCCCAAGGTACCATCTCAGGAAATAATAAAAGGCTGGTTCTTTTTTTTTTTTTTTTTCCTGGTTAAATTTCAACAGAAAGTGTACGCATCATTAAATATGGAAATCCAGAATTTTATTAGCAATCTGCTAGATCTGAACTGACGCCAATTAAACAAAAAAGATATCATTTATAAAAAGGCAGAGTTCAACTTGTATTAAATATGAAATGCAATTTTCTCCTGGTTTTGATTTATTACTGGCGGTCCATTGTTCAAAGAAGCATGTTATATTTCAATAGAGAAATATTGTTTATTCATTAATATTTTAAAACAGGCTTATTGCTGTGCATGGCTCTCACCGAATGAAACTTATGATTTAAAACATGAATTAATAAACACATTTGAAAGTGTTAGACGAGATCACAGCCTCTCATTTTTCATTTTCCTGGGAGCATATTAAATTTTTATAATTCTGCACCTACCGTTTTTTTTTTTCTTTTAAATAAAGACACAGATTCCAAATTACTCTGCTAATTTTAGGTAACGGGGAGAAGGAGCTGTGTCGTGGGGACCAAAATCAGGCTGGTCAATCCCTCCTGAAGATATTCAGGTTTCTCTCTGTAAAGTTCATAAGTCAAACTGAATGAGCTTTTGTGTGAAAGGTGATGTTCCTGGATGTGAAGATGCTGGTTGAAGCCGACCCACCTGTGGGCCTGGGAGGGTGGACACTGTATCACAATTGTGTGCATATATGTATGTATGTGTGTGTGTGTATGTCCCTTAGTTGGGACAGAGCTACAGAAACACAGCACAGCAGCTGGATGGTTGAGTGTGTGCAAGTTGATTCCACCTCAGTTGTTCAGTTTAATGGCCAATTGGTATCTATTATTGAGCACTTACTGTGTGCCAGGCAGCTGCTTTCCGGGCTGTCCTGGTCACTACAATCTTTTTACGTTTCTCTTTTCACCTAGCTGCTTAAGCCATCTCCCCATCAGGACCTGAATCTGCTGACTTTGTCCAGCGTTGCTTTCTACCTCATGAGCCCTCAGAGAATGTTTGTAGAGATGTTGGTAGATGGGGGACCTGGAGTAAGGGGGACCTGTGCTGGTGGCAGGTGTGGAAGGGTTTCTGTAGTGATGGGAGGGAGAAATGCACAGCCTGCTTGGGGACTCCGGAGGATGGGTCAGGAGAGTGTATCCTGAAGACCTCCCATCTCTGGGGTCCCCAATCCACATGTGAGCTCTGCCCACTGCCTCCTCCCAATGTCCTGTGACACATGTGCTGTCCCTATCCCACATGACAGACAAGGAGGAGAGCCTGGGAGGGAAGACATTTGCCCAAATGGTAGGATCAGGAAATTGCCTGTCTCTAAGGGCTGCCAAAGTTAACATGTAAGCCACATTTGCCCAAGGACAGACACTTCCTGGAATGCTGAAGGCTACTATTCATGGAAGATAACAAACCTTATGTTTTTGCTCCACTAAACAAGTTTGTTTGACTCAACTGCCCCACATGCACTTGATCACATGTATGTCAGGATACACGTTTGCCTCTGATCCGACCTGGTGGGCAAGACAGTGCCCTTGTGGGTGTCTCCACAAAATGTGACTCATCACCATTTTCTCAGAACCTAGGAGTGGACCTGCCCAGCATTTAATCAAAGCTTGCTTCAAATGTGCCTCAAAACTGTGGTCGTGGTCTCAAACCTCGGGGTCACCAGGTGCTCAGGAGTGGCCCGTCCCTTCTGAGTTAGTTTTCTCCAGGATGCACAAGAGAAAGTCACTCGTTGCCACCACGGCAGTATGAAGGGCCGGGGGCCCTTGAGAGGTGGAGCGAAGTTGCTCCTGCTGCTGTGGATCTGACTTAGTTACAAGTGAGACTGGATTGGCCACTGCAGGAGTGAGGTAGCTGTCTCGGGGGCGGGACCACTTGTGCTCTCCGGCCCTCTGCTATGCCACGCTGCAAAGACCTTTATGGGGCGTAGGTTCTGTGCTCCGGACTCTCCAGCCTTCAGAGTTGGGAGCCAGTACTAGTCTATCCAGCCTGTGGCACCGTGTCAGAACGGCAGAGGATGGGCTAAGAAAGGAAGGCTGTTTGTAAAGAAGGAGGGTGGGTTGCGATACCCTCATTGTGTAGGCACGGAAAGATTTGGGGTGCCTTGAGGAATTCCAGTATCAAAGGATGTAGAAGGCCTTGGTGGTATGAAATTAATCCTGCCCCTCAATTTATGGGACTGGCTAAAAAGGAGATAAACTCATTAGCCTTCCCTGGGGTGAAGCTGACATACCCAGTGACAGCAGTGTCACTCCACTGAAGAAAGCTGATTTCCCTCTCCCAGCAGCTACCAACTGCAGATGGCTGCTTGGTTAGGGGTGAGGTATTGTGTCCACTGTGGGCTCCTGTCTGGTTTGAACCTTGCAGGTCTTGTGCCTGTAGCCATGGTCTCTGTACATGTGCCCCAGCCCTGTTGGGTCTGGAAGATCTTGACAACTTTTCTGCCTCTTCTTCTGCCTAAATTCTCCAGTCTTGAAGGGAGCGATGAGTCTTATTCAGGGATGAGCATTCCAAAGTCTCTAACTCTCTGCACATGGTCCACTTGTAGGTCTCTGTGTCAGTCCTCATTACTGCAAGAAGCTTCTGATAAGGGTTGAGCAAGGCACTCATCTTTGGGTACAGCAATGTGTCATTAGGAAATGGCTTTATTGCTACGTAGGTTTTCCCCTAGGCCCCATATCCTATATAATCTTGGGTTCTTGGTCTCAGCAGTGTTAGCTACCGATTTCATCCTGTCGAATGGCCTTAAATCTAAGTGGGAAATGGTTGGTTACTCCCAGTATATCTGTGCCACTATTGCAGCAGCAAGTCTTACGAGGGTCAGTGTTGTAGGTCACAATGATGTGACTGTCAAGATGATGGCTGTTGATTATACTTCTCTCCTGGTGGCCACCCATTATGGAGGTACCTAAAGTCCTGTCATTACCAACAATAGTTTGAGGTCTTGTCCTGACCCCCTTCAATGATGAGCAGCAATGTGTAACTGTAAGCTGAATAAACCTTTTCCTCCACAACTTGCTTTTAGGTCATGATGTTTCATCACAGAACAGTAGAAACTCTAAGACATTTAGAGCAACAGAACTTATAGAAACACTCTGTAGAGAGAGGGGGGGGGTATTTATTAGAACGGCTGTGGTCCAGCTAGTCAAACAATGGCTGTCCACCAATAGAAGGTCCAGTAGTTATTCTGTCAATACATGAAGCTGGATGTCCCGGTTGGTTTTCAGTATATGCTGGAATTCTGAAGAAATAGGCTCTAATGGCAGTAACGGGATGTATGGTAGTGAGAGTGAGGACAAGCAGGCCGAGAGAGAGCTAGCTACCTTCCTTCATGCCCTTTGCATAGGCTGCCAGCACAAGATGTGGTCCAGACTAAAGGTAGACTTTCCCACCTCAGAAGATCTGCATTAAGGTGTATCATATCCTCCCACACCAAATCTCTGGATTAGAAGTGTCTCTTCCCACCTCAAATGATTCAATTAAGAAAAAAGAAATTCCTCCCAGGTGTGTCCAGCCATTTGGGTTTTAGTCAATTCCAGATGTAGTCAGGTTGACAACCAAGACTAGTCATCATGTCAGGCAAAAGAAAAAAAAATCTGTCTGTTCCATCATGACCCCTGCAGTGTTAAAATGCCATGTTCTCTCTGCTTAAATGTTCTCCGCTGGAGCCATACTCGGGCTTTGTCAGCAGTCTCCGTGAGGTGAGATATCTGGAGAAGCCATGGGCTGCGAGCTGGATTATACAGGCACACACCCTTCCTGTCTGCGTCCTTCTTCTCCCCTCCCTTTCTCTTCCCTTCTTCCCTTCCTCTTGGTCATCTTTCAGTTTTGGTTTAACTGATAAACTCCAGAGTTGAAGGAAAGAATGACACAGAATCCCCCTGTACCCAATGCCCCATCCACAGCAGCAGCTTCCCTCTCAGCAGCCTACATTTGTGATCATCCGCAGAGCATGGTGCCACAGTACAGTCAGCCTGAGTCTAGTTTTATTTATAATGCGTGCAAGTGTGTGTGTGTGTGTGTGTGTGTGTGTGTGTGTGAGTCAGAGGAAAACTTTCAGTGGTTGGTCCTCTCCTTCCACTCTGTGGGTTCTGTGGATCAAAGTCAGGTTGTTATTCTTAGCAACAAGCCCTTTTACCCCTGCCCCATCTCACCAGCCCCTGAATGAAAATGAATATTCGGTTCACTCTTGGCATTACACGTTCTGTCATTTGTCGGTTTGTGTTTTCTAAGACAGTCTCATATCTCAGGCAGTTTTCAAAATCACTTTGTAGCTGAGAAAGACCTTGAACTCTTGATCCTTTGGTCCCACCTCCCAGGTGCTGGACTTAGGAGGCTGGCCCACCATGTCCAGCTGCATTTCATTTTCTGACATGTCTAATGACATAAGTGACCATTATGTCCATGGAAAATAGTTCTGATGTTTTAGCGCCCATCTTCTATCTCTTCACCCTACTTTGTCTATTCCTTATTCTTTCACTGTTTCCATACACTCCATCTTTGGGAAGATTATACAGTTGAGACCAGGTAATATGTGCATGATCACCCAGCTCTTTGTAGTATTTCATTGACTTACACATACCACCATTATTGCATTTGTCCACTGAAGGGTGTCTTGACTGCTCCTCAGTTTGGGTAATTATGAATGAAGCTGCTAGAGATAGACATATCTAGTTTTTTTGTGTAGTCACAACTGGGTTAATCATTATGGGTACAATTGCTAGATCATCTGCTGTAGGTATATTCCTGAAGCAGGCACCCAAAGTGCCTTCCAATGGGTTTCCATCCCAGCAGTGAGGAGGAAGAGTCTGTTGTTCCACATCCTTACCAGCACTTAGTCCTGTGTGTTGGATTCTCACCATTCTAATAGGCATGCAGTGAAATTCCTTTTTATGCATGTATGCATGTGTGCGTGTGCGTGTGCGTGTGCGTGTGTGTGTGTGTGTGTGTGTGTGTTGCTTATGTGTGCAGAGGCCCAAGGTCAATGTCAGTGTCTTCTTTGGTTGCTCTCCTGCAGAGGCCTGGAAACCCAGCAGACACATGCTGGGATGTGGAAGGCCATAGGTTCAGATGGAGACACACCAGCAGCAGCCAAGAGACTCCGTGAGTTTATTGTACACAGCCTGAAGGAGGTAGCAGTTTAGCTAATCTCAGTAGAGAGTCTCTGTAGGATTCAGCCTTGGGGTAGCAGCCGTCCTGAACCAGGAAGCCACTGTAGACCTGTTTTTAGCTAAAGATCAGCCATTCATCAACATCTGTACTCCAGGGGAAGATACTGCCGTTTCCATTAGTCTGCGGCACTGTATCCTTGATGTGGCCATGCCTAAGTCAACAAAACACACTCACCTAGGACTTCATCCACCATCCATACCCCTACTCCATTTTTTTGAGACATGGTCTCTCTTTGAACTTAGAGTTCCCTAACTGGGTTCCACTAGATGGCATCTTCCCGTGTCTGCCTTTTCAGTGCTGGGCTCATAGGTGCACAACCCACACTTGGCTTTTACAGATGGGTGCAGGACCTCTCGCTGTGCAGTCTACCGATCAAGCCATCTCCCCAGCCCCTTCCCTTTTGCATTCCCTAATGTTCCAAACACTTCCTTCTGCTAGTTTTCCATGTAGGTGTTTCCTTTGGAGGGGGGAGGGGCTGTGAAAGGCATCCTGGTTCCTGGTTGAGCTAAGACTTGAAATCCTGAAGGGATAGTAGGCCTGTTCCTGGGTACCAGGTTCCTATCACTAGCCACAGCCCCCCAAGATTTGTGGCCATCAGTCACATATGGGCTCAGCCAATAAGCTTTCCTTCCCAGACACCCCCTCCCTGCAAAATGTATTTACCTCAGGCCCACCCTGAGAATTGGAGTATGGTTTTGGTCATCCACTTTCCACCATGACAAAAATACCTTAAAGCCATGGACTGTCTCTTTTCATTGGGATCTGCCGTGGGAAGCTGTGGAGAAGGCCTTTGCCTATAGAGCCGACGTCTGATCTTCAGTAGAAGGCCTCTCTGTGCTCCCAGCCACAACCACCAAGCCAAGCCTAAGCCTGCACCCTACAAGCCAAGAAGTCTCCCCATGGGACCAGCCAGAACTACACACACATCACACACACACACACACACACACACACACACACCCATCCATTCTCAGTTTTTCCATGGCATTCAGTGGCTCCTGAGAGCCAGATGACCCCTGGCCTCCTTGAAGGCCCAGGGACCCCCAAAGCCAGCTCCAGCTGTCCTGTGCCTCAGACTGCTCTTCCCCACCCCTGGTGAGGTGTCCAGCGGCTTCTGGAGCTCACATCTGCCTGTTCCTTTTCCAATGCTGGTATTAATGACATGCTCCACCGTGCCCCGCTCCCTTGCAGCAGTTTTATAGCCAGCTGTATGGCTTCTTCCACAAGCGTACAACATCTGTATCTAGACTTTGTCCATGTTCATGTCTTTCCCATATGATCTGTTGCAGCTGTGTTCTGCTCCACAGTGGCTTCTTGCTCTGTCTGCCATCAGCTGCCCATGTCTAGGGATCTGTTTCAAGGATGTTCTGTTATGGTGAGCATTTGTCTGTGATTTTCCCCACTGGCTGTGTAAGTCTGGTGGCAGTAGGGTCAGTCCTCTGACTTTCTCCTTCTTCAGTATCCAGCTGGTCACTGTGGGTCTTTTACGTCTCTGTATGAGCCCTGACGTTAGTCTAGATCGGCAAAATAACTCAGTGGTGTTTGCCTGCAACTGTGCTGGATGGCCCAAGGTATGAAGATCCAGCAGAACTTCCACCCGCTAAGAGGTGGTTTTCTTGTGTTTGGTTTTCCCTTCCGTAACCTGTGGAGGGTGTTGCAGCTTTCCTCATATAGATTTTGTGCACATATTGGCAAGCAAATGGCCCACCTATTTGTCTCCCTGTCACATGCCACCGACACTGCGTTTAGAGGCGTTTCCTACCGATCTTCAGAAAAGAGGTGGCCCTGGGACTTTTGGAAGGGATGGGTCCTCATAGTAGGGAACCTGAGGCCCAAAGTAGCAGAGGTAGTGATTGGGGTGTGGAGAGTGAGGTGATTCTAAATGTGACGTTTCTGCAGGCAGAGCTAGAGCATGGTAGTGGGCGGGGTGCTGCCTGCAGCCGGTGGTCTCCAGGTATCAGCACTCAGCTGGTCCCAGCTAGGGCACTGGAATTCTGCTGTTGCTTCTGGGATCACCCTGCAGCTGCTGGGATGAGAAAGCTGTGCCTGTGATGTTGCCAAAATCCAAGTGGAGCTCCATCTTTAGAAACAGTCACTTTCCTGACTACCTTTTGTCTCCATGAGGGTAGCTCTGGGCAGGACAGCGGGAGGGGTCTGGATTCAGGAAGGAACCTGGCCTGGTTCTCTCCTGCAGGAGCTCCTGTGTGGTCGCATGCTGTCCCTTGCCCTCTCCAGCCTTGGTGGGGGTAGGACAGGAAAATCACTTTCCATTTGAAGACTAGGGGGCCATTAGAAGGAGACTAGGAGGGCCTCCTTTGTCTTCAAATGGAGAGAAATGGAGGTCAGGCCCCTCTGCCAAGAGGGTGGAGAGGGGCTGCCACAAGGAGGCTCGTTTGTCCCAAGTCTCAGCTGCGTAGAACCTGCTGGCAGTTCTGAGGTAGTAGGTCTGAGTACATTCTCAGCACGAGCATGTATAGAAGCCACCAATGAGTCTAATACTCAGCCCGTGAAAGTCCCGGGTAGGGGGTCAGAGTCCAGAGTGGCTTGGAGCAAGAGCTGAATGATAAGCCCACCCCCGACACGTGTGGGGCCTGGAGCCTCCCATCCTGCTTGTGGTTCCCGGAGGTGTTTATGCAGACACAGGTAAGGCTCACAGGGGGGTATGGGGCAGGGGCCATTGGTAGAGGCAACAACTGGCTTGGGAGCAGGCCTGTATAGGCTTTGCCCTGGGCAAGGATACCTGGCCCTGATCCAAGGTATGGCCTGTCTTCGGCTTGCACCGAGTTCAGCTCTCCTGACCTGTGACTGAGAACTGGGGCAGCTCTCAAGGCCTATGTGTGTGTGATATCCCTTTGGGGGCCTGAACCCCACCCCCCATGGAGTCATCCCCACCCCTGTCTTATGGGCTTTAGATAGGATTTGGGGAAACTTTGTGTCAGGTATATGAAACATTGTCTCTGCATCTCTTGGAGGCAGAACACCACCAGGAGGAGAGGCCAGGCCTCCATCAGAGGGAGTTTCGCCCTGAGCCCACAGACTTTCTCGACTTCGGATTTACAAATTGAAAATCATTAATAATTCTAACCAGGCGGTGATAAATCTGAGATCTCTCTCGATGAACCCAGACAGCGTTTCATAAATCAAAAAGATTACTTAGGAATTTTTTAAAATCTGACGTCAAAATGTCACGGTTACTAATGGTTTCGGTAGATCTCGAGCGGTGATATATCATTTATCTATGCTACATCTCAGAAGTGACACGGGGGCAGAGACAGGATGTCTTTTAATATCTCAAATACAGCTCGGCCCGTAATATAGGTGTTAACAACTCAGTACGGTTCCTTCCGGAGCCGGGGCTCTGATTGAATGTCAGACCCAGGGCCTGGGAAGGTCTGAGGCCCAGGGATAGTCTTCCTAAGAGGCAGAAAAGAGAGGCCTGGAGAGGAAAGGGCTTGAAGGGGCTCAAATCCAGCTCCTGCCCATAGGAGCCAGACCCTAAGGCATCACCAACTCCCACAATTCCCTGGGAGTAATCTGTTAGCACTAATTGCTAAATCGTAGATCTTATTAAGAACTCACTGTGCCTCTTTCTCCCAACATTCATTCAGGCTCCTCGTGGCCACCCTGGGGTTCACTGTTCTCCCTAGGCCTGCTATAATGTGGATTCGAAATATGGGACACCCCTCTGCAAAGGCCCATGGGTGGAAAGCTTGCTTTGTTCATCAGCCTGTGGAACCTTAGGAGGTAGTGGACCATTTACGGAGTGGGGTACAGTGGGAGGAAGTGATGTCATTGGTAGTGTGTCCTCACAGTGGATGCTAGAACACCAACTGCCACCACGAACAAGGCCAGTTGACCACAGATTCTAAACCCTGAGTCAGAATAAACCTTTCCTTAGCGATTTTGTCACTGCGTAGAAAGCTAACTGATACTGACCCAGAGTTCTTCAGGCTCAGCCCCTCTTGCTCCATCTGAGATGATCCTCACAGCTCCAGAGGCAGCTGCTCCTGCATGCTTCTGCCTCAGGCCCTTTGCAGTCATACAGCCCCCTGTGGAAGTCTCTGCTCCATGGCAGGTGCTTAATAAAGAAACAGTTGAAGGCCTGTTTCTCCGAGGGGGGCATGATTCGTTTAAACCCTTCAGGAGTGGAAAGAGCATTTCTCAGGCTCAGACACCTGTCCCCTGCAGCCCCTCCCCCACCTCCCCACCTCCGAGTTGGCCCCCTGGGCAGCCAGGCCTGGGCAGAGATGTCTGGAAACATGCTAGACTCCCATCTGAGAGCCATGGTTGTACGAGGCCCTAGGATCTCTCTCCATGGCCACTTTAGCCCAAGAGCATCCCAGAGACCAGAGGTCTGCCTGCCTGGGACAGCCTTGCTAGGATTCTGAGCAAGGTTCATAAAAAGGCCCCAGTGGCCCTACCTTGCGTGGTTGTAGGCCTGGGACAGAACCAAAGTCTTTCTTCCTGTGGTGGCCTGGCTTCTCTGCTGTTCATCTTGTGCTGAGAGACCTTGTCTGAGGATCTTCCTCTCTATGTCCTCTCTTCCTACCAGAGAACTCAAGGCAAGGAGTCCAGACACTGGGGATGAGGGTGAGGGGGCAGCAGTGGGGCTTGTTAGATAACCCCTTACTGTACAAGAGACGGATTGATGTGGGTCCCAGAGAGGGACGGTGATTTACCCAAGAGTGCATTCCTTAGGAAACACCGTCGGAAGCCCCAGTTTCTGTGTCTCTCTCCAGATTCCTGACTGAATATAAAACAGGCTTTGGACCTTTGAATGTGGGCCTGGTGATTCCCCAAGTGGTAGCTGCAGACTCTGGTGGGTTGATGTTCTGAGAAGTTTTGTGGTCCAGGATGGCCTGGACCAAGGGCCAGAGCCTGGCTGGACAGGACATTCGGGGTCTCTGGGTTTCCAGGAGATTCTGGGGAATGGGTACAACTGGAGGTTCAGGGGAGGCTGGAGCTAACTAACAAAGGCCCAAAATTAGCCCTATTCATTCTGGCCCATACAGGCTCCCTGTGTCCACCACTGCCAACTTTGGCCTCTTCAACTCTTTCACGCCCCAGCCCTATATTGAACCAGCCCTCAATCCCTTCTCCCAGATGCTGGTAAGATTGCTCCGAAATGTTTGCTAGATCCTGGCTTGCCTGCTCAAGAACTCTTCCGTTTGCTCCTCACAGCACACAAGATGCTGGTCTCTGAGCCACGCCCTGTGTTTCCCGGAGCCTCTGACCCTCCCTGCCATGAGGCTGGTGCAGAAGTTAGAGCTCACCCTTCCCTGCCGTTGCTGTTCTTCCTACATCTACCCTTCTCCACCTGCTCCAGGTTCACCCCAGTCCTGGAAGTTGGCATGGTAACTGAATTGGGGCAGCTCTTCCAGGTGCTGGGAACTATCCAGGGAACTGATTGCCTTACAGGGCGACAGAGTCCTGAACATGCCAGCCACCCTCCCAGCCACTCCCCTGACCCTGTATTTTACTCACATTTGCGTTGGGCTAACCTCACTACTTGTTCTTACAGCTTCCTGGCCCTGCGTATAGGCGCTTAACTTGTGGTCCCTGCCTTCCGGACCTTATCTTTCACAGCATGCACCTCACATCTATCTAAGCCAGAAGCAGCCACAAGGAGTCCTGGGCACTTCTCACTGTCCACCATCCCTATTCCACCCTGATGAGGTGCTTTTAGTGTTGGGATAGATTTGGACCTGACCTCCGGGTCTGCCTCTTTCAAAGCAGACTTTCTAAGCCTGTTTCCTTGTACGGGAAACAGGGTGAGGGTCACTGAACCAGAGTGCACTGAGCATGCTCTGTGAGCTGGCACTGAGCATGCTCTGTGAGCTGCCCCCCCCGCCCCCCCCCCCCCCCCGTGCCCTCCTTGCTTGTTCCCGACTGTGAAAGCTTCGAAAGGCGGGTGGAGGATGAGAGGCCTTCCCTCTGCCGGCTTTGGTGCTCAGGAGTGGGACTAAAGGGAGTTTTAGCAACAAATGTGCCAGCTCACTGTCTCAGCAAGCTAGCCTTTGGCCTGGGGCCTTAGGTGTCCTGCAGAGGCCAAGGTTACCTGAACTGGGCTCAGGTGCTTCCCATGACTGGTTTGGGTCCCTGCACTGTGTCCCACCCTACTGCTTTGTTCCTGGAACTTCATCCTAACTCTGGCCTAGGAGACAGATTGGCCTCTGGGCCTTGGAAACTTCTTTGTCAGCAAGTTCTTCCCCCTCCTTCTCCTCTTCATCGTCATCGTCTTCCTCCTCTTCTTCCTCCTTTTCATTCTCTTCTTCCTCGTCTTCTTCTTTCTGGTCTTCTTCATCTTCCTCATCTTTTGCCTCTTCTGTTTCTTTGTTCCTCCCTTTCTATCTTCCCCACCCTCTCTCTTCCCCCTCCCTCTCCCTTTTTCCCCCTCCCTCTTTCCCCCTCTCCCTCCCTCTTCCCCCTCCCCCTCCCTCTTCCACCTCCCTCTTCCTCTTCCCCCTCCCTCTCCCTCTTCCCCCTCCCTCTCCCTCTTCCCCTCTTCCCCCTCCCTCTCCTCTCTCCCTCCCCCTCCCTCTCTCCCTCCCTCTTCCTCCCTCTCCCTCTTCCCCCTCCCTCTCCCTCTTTCCCCCTCCTTCTTCCCCCCTCCCTCTCCCTCTTCCCCCCTTCCTCTTCCCCCCTCACTCTCTCCCTCCCTCTCTCCTCTCTCCCTCCCCCTCCCTCTCTCCCTCCCTCTCCCTCCCTCTTCCTCTTCCCCTCCCCTCCCCCTCTCTCCCCTTCCCTAGAACTTATTGTATACCCAAGGATAACCCTGAACTCCTGAGCCTCTTGTCTTTAGGCATGGCCACCACACCTAGCCAGTCTTCAGTGCTCTATCACAGTAGCTTCTGTCCCTCAGAGAGCAGCTCCTTCTGAGGGAAAAAAGTGGGGAAGGGCAGGGTTACTCCAAGCAGGGAGGCATGTGGTGAAAGGGAGGCAGCTGAACCTCAGTACAGCTGAACCTTCCTTCAGCTGGCTGCCCTAGCAAGGCATTTGCTATCCAAGCCTCAGTTTCCCCTTTTGGAAAAAGAGTCAGCATGAGCAAGTTAGTAAAAGCTAGCTCATCAATGATGCCCGACTCTCAGTCACACAGGCCAGGTACTCATCCCCAGAGCATCTCCTGAGGGCTCTTTGAACTAGTGTTCTAGCAATTTCTCCTTACAGGGTGCTTCCTTTAGGCTGAGTGCTGAGCCCCTCTTGGGACTCCCTAACTGTTTCACAGATGAGAAAACCACTGCCCCAGAAAGCAAGAAGCTTGTTGGGGTCACATCACAGGGACAAACCAGCCCCCAGGGGTCTGAGAAATCTCCTGGCCCCACACTCCCCATCTTCTGTCATGCCTGCTAGGCCCTGCCTGGAGACGTTAACCCTCCCCGAAGTGACATCTATATAAATATTGTTAATGATCTGCACATAATGTTAAGTCAGGTTTTACTGGGCACCCTTGTCCACACTGTGGATTTATAGTGATAGGACTTGAGGTAAATGTTTATTGGGCCACGTGAGTTCTGGGTTGTTCTCTCCTGGCTGCTGGCTCCCTAGGGCTGCCCAAAGACCCCCATTTACCTGTCAGGAGCATGCCAGGATAAATCTCACAGAATGAAATATTTATTAATTTTACTAACTAGTGTTGATCCCATAAATTATGGCGACTTTTTCATGAATGATTATTAACATCTAAGATGTTGTGTTAATGGTTTATTGACCAAATGTGGGATAATTAGGCCTGGGACCATGGCCTGGCTGATCTGGGCCAGGCCAATTTGGCCAGGATTATGTCAATGACCTAGTTCACATAGCTGTCAGGGTCTTGGGGAAAGTCTAGAGCCAAGACCTGAGCAGAGCCGCTTCTCTGAGCCCTTCTCTGTGGAAGTATCCCCTGGGGGTGGCCAGGTAGGCAGGCAGTCAGGGAAAGAGTCGTAAGATATGCTCTTGAGCCCAGTCTTCCCTGGCTGTGGACACCGTGTTACTAGGGGCAAAAGCTCGAGAGGTGTTCTGTAGAAACCAGGTGAGGGAAGCGCTTGTGTGGGAGGGGCAGAGGTCCCATGACCCAGGGATCTGAGCACATGTGTTCTCTGCCCCAAACACACCTATGCACACCATGTGGCCTGTATGCCAGTCTGTCCTTGATCTCAAAGCAACCTTGTTTAAAATGGAGCCTTTTTGAGCCTACCCAAACCTCAAGGACAGTGCTCCTGGGGGCCTGTTCTGGTCCTAGAAGACCTGAAATGTACTGAAAACCAACTCAGTACAGTTAGAATCCAGAAGTAGATACATACACCACAGGGGCCTGTCTGGTTAGTTCATGGGGTTCCCACCTTGGCTTCTTTTCTTTATCAGGGACTTGTGGATTCTGACCACAAAACTACACACCTCCTCACCTGTGCCGACCACCACAGGGACCTCTGCAGAGCCCTGTTAATTGAGCAGGCCTCCATTCTTCCCACTGAGAATTTTTTTAAGTGGGATGTCTTCATTTAAAAAAAAAATATCACATGTGGGGAAGCATGTGTGGTGGTCAACGGGCAACTTGCAAGAGATGGTTCTCTCCTTCCACTGTGTGGGTGCTGGGGATGGAAGTCAGCTCAACAGGAAGGACACAGTTGTTTATATATATATATATATATATATATATATATATATATATATATATATATATGTTTTTTGTTTTTTTTTTTTTTTTTTTTTTTTTTTTTTTTTTTTTTTACTGTGGACTCTAAGCCTCAGGGACTGTGGGCAAGGCAAGAGCAGCACTTAGCCACACCTGACACTTCCCAGAACTGTTGGGTACTGGGAGGTCCTGGGGCCTTTGGAGCACTCAGACACCACCCTAGGCCTCTGTATAGGAAGGAGCTCTCTCAGGCTTCGGGCATTGGTTTAGCTCCTCAGACATGGGAGACCAACCCCAGCTGTGGGGATGGTCTCTGACCTGCCACTTACCAATGCTTTGAGTCATTTTTTATTTCTTCTTCTCTCACTGTTCTGTAGTCTCTCAAGCACAGGGACCTTCAGGATCTTCTTAAGGGCCTGGCCCAGAGCCTATTGAACAAATGAATGAAGACACCAACTGGATGGAGGGGCACAGGAGTGAATGAAAGAAGGAACAAATGAATGAGTGAAAGGATGGATGGCTGACCAAATGAATACATAAATTAATGAGTGAATGGATGAATGAATGAATGAATGTGTGAACAGGTACACAGATTGTTCCCCAGGTCCAGCATCTTCATGGCTGTAATTGCCAAGTTGGTGGGATTTAGACTCTCCCTGGAAACAAAACCTCTGAGCTCGTTTGTGAGAGATTTCCAAATGTGGGTGGTACCCATTCCAAATGTGGGTGGTACCACTCCGCAGGCTGGGCTGCCAAACTGAATCAAAAAGAGAGAGGTAACGGTGATGTCCATCTCTCTGCTTCCTGGCCAGATGCTGTGTCCCCAGCCACCCCTGCGGCCAAGCCTTGTCATCAGTGATTGATGGGTACTCTCTACCTGGGAGCCAGAATAAACACTTCTTCCCTTAAGCTGTTTCTGTGACTAATGTGGCCGTGGCTGATCCTTGAGCCCTGTCCAGGGCTGGTAAGCTTCTTCCCATGTCTCCTTCCCTCCTGTTCCATGGCCACAGCATGAGCTAACCTCCTAGAAGACACCAGGCGAAGAAGCTCTGCTCTCTGAAAGCCCGGAGGCCTGCCTGGGCCTCCTTGGAGCATCTCCCTCCCCACAACTCTTCCTCCGACTGCTGTTGCTCCTGGCTGACCCGTCTCTCCTCTGGATCCCTGGTCTCATGTTCCCCTGTGAGAGATTTTCGTTTTTCCTCGTGACGGTTCTCCCAGTCCACAAGAGCAGGAGGCACAAGCTATTAGCTGGTCACCCTATGCTAGTTCCTCTAGGACTGCTGGCCCATGTCACCAGCCCTTTTATGTGGACTGCCCTGAGCTGTTTCTAACACCCTCCCAAGCCTGCATCACCCCTGCCTCTGTGACAGCCGGTCACCTTCCCCATCTGAGTCGATGAACTGTTGACAAGCAGCCCTTGGTGCATGTCACCCAGAATGGCTCGTCCACTTTTTTCTTGTGCCACCCCTTATGAGGGAGGGGTACCGGGTGGCTTGGCCAACCACCAAAATGGGATCCACATGTTGCTTTTTCCGGCCAGGCCCTCAAGGGTCATAGGAGATGGGAGCTTGGAAATGTTGCTGTTTGTGTTCTGTCTCTGCCCTCCCTCGTGGGTACAGACCTCCCCCACCCTACCCACCTGCAGCTCTTCCGATATACTGAGCTACTTAGCCTGGTGGTCTTAGGCAAGGTCCCACCCCTCCTGAGTGTCAGTCTCTTCTGCAAAATGATCATAGTATATTATTATTATTATTATTATTATTATACTATTCATCTTCCCAAGGAACTCAGGGAAGGAGTCAGCACAGAGGAGGTGTTTCATGGACTACTAGTCTTGAATCAGCAGGAGGAGGAGGGAGGGTGTCTAGGCTGGGCTGTGGATTGTGCCTTCCGGTGAGTCACCTCAGGAGCATTTGTCTACTTGGGGCTTAAGTTGGGGCTCCTTTTCCATTGCAGGCTTGATAGAGCTGCTCAGCAGTGACGGTGTGGGACCTCACGGTGGGACAGTCCTGCATGTGTCCAAATGGCAGGTGTTAGTCTTTAGAATGTTCTGGGTTGGCAGGTAAGTGCTGTCACTCTCCTGACAGACCCCTGGATACTCGGCTTCTAGAGAATTCTTTGGGATTCGGAGTTCTTTTAAAAAAAAATTCTAATCCCCCTAAACTTCCCCCACTGGAAGCTGTTTTTCAGGTCTGTGCTGGAACAAAAGTGTCATCTTCAAGAACCAGCTGGGGAACAGCTACCACGCAGTTTAAGGCATGGCACCCAGAGCTGCTTTTGGAACCACTGGATACCTACACCCTCCGAGGGCCCCTCCAGTTCCAGACAAAAAGGAAGCAGCTCTCCGCTCCCCGCCAGAGACCCGAATGAGAATTTTAATGAGGGTTTATTTTTAATAAAGGTTAATAAAGTTTAATTAAATTAAATTAATAAAGTCTAATATTTGCCAAGCCGTGTGCCAGGCCTGGGTGCTCTGGGATTAAGTTATGTGTTTGTGCTCCAGGCTTGGGAGGAAGGTGATGGAGGAAGGACACTGGGGTGGGCTGGGGAGACAGACTGTGTGCTGAGGCTGAGGTTTGACCCTATGGCTATCTTGAGGGGGTGCTCCACCTGTCTCACTGATGAGGGTGCAGGAGAGACGGCCAGCGCTGACCCAGCTCCTAAGGCTGGCGGACACTCCACGCACTGAGCTTGCCTGAGCCTCACACTGATCATCCATCCAGGTTTCCCCCTTTCTTCTGCAGCCTGAGGGGGACCTGTGCATGCTTTACAGAGGGAACCAAGGCATCCTTTGGCCTCCAGTGAGAGATGGATCCCCGAGCATGCGTCCTCCCTCCTCACCCTTTCTAGTCTGGTGGCATCCTTCCCCCAGGGTAGGGATAGAGATTGAGGAGGCCTTTGTCTTTTGGTGCTTAGCACAGCACAGGAAAGGAGACTGCTGATATCTTCCTACCTTTGAGACAAAGAAACAGCTTCAGAGAGGTAGACTCACCAGGTCTAAGGCCAGAAGGCAGGTGAGGAGGGCTTGGTAGGTACCACCAGTGGCCTCTCCCGGCTGGTGGGGCTATAGTGATGTGCCCTCTCCCGGCTGGTGGGGCTATAGTGATGTGCCCTCTCCCGGCTGGTGCGGCTATAGTGATGTGTCCTGCATTGGTTTAGGGGCTCTTCTGAGCCGTTCACTGCACTCCCTGAGGCCATGCCTCCTCTTCCCTCGTGTCTTCACCTTGGAAGTGGTCATGGAAACTTTAGGGGCTGTAAAGGATACAGCCAGATGCCCCGTATGCTGGCTAGAACAGAGCAGCCTAGCTTCAAATGCCAGCCACGCCAGCATTCTCTGAGGCAGGGATGAGACTTGTGGCTGAACAGTCCTACGGAAAGGAGCTAAGCAGAGGGAACTGGGGGAACCTTCAGGGGAATAGCACCGTGGATTCTGTGCAAGCTCTGCCAGAGGAAAAAGGTGGGGGTAGAGTGGGAGGGAGAGGATGTGCTGGAGGAGGGGCTTTCAGGATGAAGGGTGGGGCGGGGCAGGGTTGGGGAAAATAGCCAAGATGCTGCTGAGTTGAGAGGTCTGGGCCTGGAGTGGGAGCCCCAAAGCTTCTGAACAAGGGATCGGCATGAAGGGAGCTGAGCAAGCCTGGGGACCAAAGATGCACCAGGAAGGACAGCTGTCCCTGACAGCTGTTGGTCCCCAGATCTAACAAATGCCTCAGGTTAGGATGTAGGGCCTGCAACCCACATTGGCTGTGCAGATAGCTCTCAAAAGGAGGGAATTTGATTGGTCTTGTTTTAGAGATAAGGAAACGCAGGTCAGAATGCTACGGTGGCGCTCTAGAGCAAGTCTTCTTGAACTTCTGTAACACAATCTCTCCACCGAGAAGCGTTACATGACCCTCGGTATGTAGGTATGTAAGGGAGGAATGGGACCCTCCCATCTGTCAACAACAAGCCACAGAGAGGTTTCTTTTTAAAGCAATTTCTTGGTATAAATATAATTTTATCACTTATTAAAGATTTATTAGACATACATCTGCACTGTAACGAGATGCACATGCTTGTTTACATTTACCATGAAGAATTAGATGTTGGCTGGATATCTAATACTGCAGGAAAAGCAGTCTGCTCAATGTTTTTCAAAGTTGATCAATATTTTGATTTGATCATCGTTAGTGCTGAGAACATAACTTTGCATTAAGTACACAACATGAAGCGTCAGAGGTATGTTTAGGGCTATTTCAGTAATTGTGGGAAAACCTGTCCTGTTCCTAAGCAAAAAAAAAAAAAAAAAAAAAAATCAATAAATGGTTTTGTAAATAGGAAAGTTAAAGAGTGTTTAAGAATCAAACATCCTAATGTGATACAACCCAAAGACATTAACTGACATGCTGAGGAAGGAGGGTAGAGAGTATTAAGAGTCGTTGTTTTCCTTAGTTAAACCATCCCACTTCTGTGAGAAAACTTTATTCAGTAAAAACACTGCAGGTCATACCATACAAGAGTCTCTAGGGTCAGCGAGCTGGCCCAGAGGATAAAGGTGCTGACCACCAAGTCTCATGACCTAAATTTGGTCATCAGGCCCCATATGGCAGAAGGAGAAAATGGGCTCCTTCAGGTGGTCCTCTGACCTCCACATGCACACCCTGACCCCCTCACCCAACCCTCAAATGTAAGTAAATAAGTGTTATGAAAAAGTAAATGCAATGGTCTTGAGTCCAAGTCAAGGTACCCCACGCAGAGAGTGATTGTCTTTGTGTTTTGAACTGTGATGATGCATTGGTGAGTTCAGAATCTTGGGAAACAACCCAGGCGAATGCTGCCAGAGATGCCTCCGTTTCCCTCCATGTTTGATCTCTGTCTATTCAGAAACCTTTCAGCGTCATCCTTTCCCCGCCCCCCAACCCCGGTCTTCACAGCCTTGAGTCCTGTGGAGTTCAGCAACCAGACTTTAGAACTTGAATAATACAGGGAGGGATTGGGCGGTCTGGGGGTGCCTGCCTGGGGCTCCTCAGCTGGCTGCTGTCCCCTTGGGTGAAAGGCGTAGGCAGCGGGGCCAGCTGGCGCCCAGTGCCCAGGGCAGACGTCCCTTGAGGATCTCTGGCGCCGGCTCCATGGGCAGCCCCTCCCCGAGCCTGTATGAAAGATGGCAAAGCGTTATTAACAAAGGCATTGATTTTCCTATCTCTGCTTTATGTATTTTATTAGCCAAACACTCTACCGTGTAACCACTCAGCGCCACGCCGGCTGGCGATGAATCTGAAATGCCGGGGCACGTAAAAGGGAATTGACCGCATTGCTTATGCGCCAACGACGAGAATAACAGCAAAAGTGTAATAAAATGAATAGCACCCAGCAATGGCCATAAAAAAAAATATGACCCAGGGGACTGCGGGATTTCCTGAGCCGCAGAATAGCTGCGTGAGGGGTCGAGGCCCTGGCAGTATCGTGTCTGTGGCTCTGCCTCTTGCCAAGGCCTTTCTGTGCCAGCCACTGGCTTCCTCCCCAGTCATAGTACTGAGTTGGACGCTGTCTGCCAAGACCTTTTTCATTTGAAGTGTAAGGGACCCAAATCCTAGACGTAAGAGCTGGAATTAAGTCCAAGGGCCCAAGTTGTGCAACTTTCGGAGCTTTGCTAATCTTGTCTAAACCTACCTCTGCTTAGGGACTCAGGCAGAGTGGGCCTAGGGCAAGACACAAAGCTGTGATCGTCAGGGACAAACAGTCACATCTTAATTCCTTAGAATTAGAGAAGAGAGGCTTCACATGACTGTCTGAGCATTGAGTCATTGCTTCTGATGCAGGGGGATAGCTGAGATGATCTCCTCTGTGGAACTGCAGGCCTGAGGCTGGTCAGCAGGAAGTCATAGCTAATGACAGTCTAAACGACCAGCAAGCCCTCTGGGAAAAAGGAAAAGATGAGGGAGAATCTGTATATAGATTTGTCTGTCTCTGGGGGCTCTAAATTGTGTGACAACTGGTCATGACCAAGGCAATGCCACCCTCCTGGGGACCTCTCAGGGTAGAGACACAGGCCCATTGATTGCTCTAAGAAACTGCAGGTAGATGTCCCAGCCTGAGTAAATGCCTGCCTGCAGGGCAAGGCCTTGGCTGGGAACTATGTCAGAGTAGACACCCAATAAGCGGAAAGACAGCTTCAGAGAGAGGAAGGTCCCAAGGTCACACAGAGAAGGTTGTGTTCTCCCTTCCTCCAGTGCCTCTCAGTCACCTGTAGGCCTCAGAAAACAAAAACAAAAAAACAAAAACAAACAAACAACAAAAAAAAAAAGTCAAGCCATCTTCTCCTGCAGAGTCAGCCATCAGCAAGAGGCGCCTCTCTCCAGGGGAGGACACACCTTGGACTGACCTGGGGCCAACCACACTCAGGCCCTTCCCCTCAGTGAGCCTACCATGCTTGGCCTCCACAGTGCCTCTGTCATCACTGGGCCAATGACAGAAAGGGAGGCTTGGGGTTTGACCTGCAGGAACTCCTGGGACTAGCAGAGAAGGATCGGATTGGCATCACAGCGAAAACACGCCTCTCACTATGGTGACTTTATGATTACAGGCCTGTATACACATGGCCAGACCTCTGGGGCTGGGCAGAGCAGTCCACAAGGCTTCCTGGAGGAAGAGGCAGAAATTTCAAATGTGACTTGATAGGTCTCAAGAGCAGTAAGAACAGAAGAGCTTGGACTTGAGGAAGGGCACTGCTAGTCTGGTAAAATACGCGTGAAACAGGAGGGGTCGCCAAGGCCATTCTGCACGGGCCACAGAGCCACCGACCACATTCTGAGGCTTGGCCTTCTTCTGAGCACTGATCTCACCCAGGCAAGGTTCAGTGGCTTCACTTGCAGTTCTGGGAATGGAACCTAGGGCTAGCCTTGCAGAGATGGGAGGAATGCTCGGCCATTGAGCCACACCCTGACCCTTCTTTTCTCTTTATTTTATTATTTTATTTTCCCCTCTTAAAGGTGGCTTCTGTTTCCTGATGCCTCCTGCTCCAACGGGCACACAGCCACACTGGCACTGTCAGCTGTTGGGGGAAAGCAGTTTACTTATTACCCCCTAACTACGGCAGAATCACCTGATTGTTTACATTTCTCTTGCTTACGTAATTGTGTTTGGCCTTAGCATGTAAATTGGGCCATAATTACTGTATAATTCATAGTTTTTATATCTTATAACAAGTTAGTGTCTAAATCACACACCCCCATGTAAATACTTTAAAATTATTCAGTAATTACTTATTTACATTATAATTAAAAATAAGCAATTAGCATACATTTACAAAGGATTTACATACTTATTTCTGAATATCAGTTCTTGGCAGCAGCGGAAGAATCTTTGGCTGATCATAAAATGGAAGCAGGGAAAGGGTTGGCTTCCCCAGGTGGGGAGGGAGCAGAGTTATGAGGTCACCCAACTTCTCACTGATGGGATGAGAAGAGGATCCCGGGAAGGGAACCCCGGACTGTTCCACAGACCTTGTGTTGGGCTGTCTGGGAGAGGACTTAAATCCCCTCTTTCTGAGAACTGGAACAGCTGTCACCTGCAGTAGGAGGCAGTGGAGGTAGATATGTAGAAGTACTTCTTGTGTGTGCAGAAGGAGGTCTCTGGCAATGGGTTAAAGCTCAGAAGTTCTGTTCCCTGGAGGTCTGGGTCCTGATCCCGTTCTAAGCACCAGGTGCTGTTCTAGGTGTCCGCGAAGCTCACGGCTGTTGCTTCCAGAGGATTTTCCAGGTGTTGCTACCTGGATGTTTGGAATGTCTTTGTCTGTGTGCACACAGGTACCTGACAAGGGCCCATTAAACTCCAGTTCAGTAGGTGGAAGCCACAGGCTCCAGCAGGAGGTGTTGCTTGGGAAAATGAAGCAGGAAGAACATGGGTTCTAGACCAGCCTGAGCCAGAGTGACACTGTCTCACCCAAACCCTGACTCTCCTCCCCAAAGAACTCTGCACCTTCCAAACAATGAATGACAGCATCGTGCCCAAACCACCAGAGCCACAGACCCTGAGTGACGGCAGATCCCTCCTCCTACATGTACCTCAGTGCCAGACCCAGGCATCAAACCCATGAGGACACTGTCTCAAATGATGGCCCTTGGGGTGGGGTGCTATTGTGTGACTCTTCCTAAGGAGACATGACCAGACATCTACTTACCCCAGACAGAACAATGGCTCTACCCGGTCTAGATTAACAAGTGAACTCACTGAGTTATTACAGGACCACAGGGGACTCAAAGGTAAGTCGAACCACTGAAAAGTGTGCCCCAGCTTGGGTGGTGACTCGAAGAAGCTGTACCCACAGAGCTCCATGGACAACCACGGGCAGTCCTGCCCACCCATGTGTCTCTCCAGCAACTGCTAAAACCTGTATCTCTTTGAGGAGGGGCCATATGACTTGTCAGTTTCCAGAACTTCTGAGCCTTGTGGTTTTCTTTATTTCCAAGTCCTCGGAGTCTCTTCCTCCATCTAGAAGGGAATATTTCCATTTGCAGTGAACTGCTACACACTGTATCCTGAAAGACAGTGTGTCCTTCCTCCATCCTCCCTGTCCAGAACAGCAGCTAAGACCAAGGATGGTCTGATGCAATTTTCTGGCTGCATCAGGGGACAGAGCTATGACAGGACACAGGAGCTGCCTCTGAGTACTGGGGTTTCTGTGGATCCCACTGGCCTGGCCTGCCTTCTGTGCCGTCAGGCAGCATAGCACCCAGGGACAAAGTCCTCATGCATGGGGCACACACACACACACACACACACACACACACTGCCCCAACACTGTCACAAGCTCTCCCAAACAATGGGCTGAGACAGAACTGACAACAGCCTCTGTTTCTTGCAAGTCTTATACGCTACAGTAATCTTTATCTTTTCCATTGATATTAATTTTGAAAAAAAATTGAGAAAAGTCTCACTATATAAACCAGGTTGGCCTAGAACTCTCAACTTTTTATTTCAGCTTCCTGAGTGCTGGCCATGATTTTTGGCTTTTTAAGACCAGGGTGGGGGGTGTCAGGGAGTTACAGAAATGCCCACTGAGCCATTCCTACTGATGAACTCACACTGCTCAGACAGGTTAACAGGTTGAGCATGCTTCCACCTTCCAACTCTGCCTCTTCCAATGAAACATTTGAGAAGGGTGACCTTGGAGTGGCCTTTGAACCCATGGACACTACTAGGACATTAATTATCTGGCCAAAGATTCTATTTGTGTATGTGAATGTGTATGCATGTGTGTAGGTCAGAGGTCAACCTTGGGTGTTTTCAGGTTTTGTCTACTATGGTTTTTGACACAGGGTCTCCCAGTTAGCCAGGCTGACTGGCCAGGGTGCACCAGGGATCTGCCTGTCTCTGCCTCCCAAGCACTGGAATTACAGACGTGTGCCACCAAGCTTACTTTTTAAATAGATTCTGGGACTTGAACTCGGGTCTTCATGCGTGAGTGGCGAGGACCATACTGGTGGAGCCATCTCCTCAATCCCCAAGGTTCTACTTTTGACATGACACCGTCATGGTCTACTGGCTAGAAGCGCTTGTGGGTTCTTTGGGACAGTCAATTCAGTATCATCTTGGGTCCCATAACCCACAGCTCCAAGTACCCTATATTCAGCTACAGAAAGGCAATTTCCCAATCATGGAGTGCCTTAAGTAAGGCAACAACTAGAAATGAAGCCAAAAGAGGGTCCTGGTGCCTGGGTGACAACAGGCCTGGCCTATGGACCTTGATGACAACAGTCACTCAGTCGGCAGAGCTCCTGGGGAAAGACAGCATGAGCCTTGGCTGTCAGTGTCCTGGTAACCGAGAGCAAGAATGCTGCTTGGAAGAGGGGGATCCCAGGACCCCACCATCCTGCCCTCTCCCCTTTGCAGCATAGAACCCAGAATGTTCTTTCTCTTTTCTTTCATTTCCCCTTAATTCAGGAAGGGAGTTTACTTCTGGAACACGTATGCACATGCGTGGTGGGTGCATAAACAGGCTGAGAGGGCTTTAAGAAGAAAATGGGCACCTTTCATTGGGGTTCCTTGAGGCAGTAGCCACCCATCCTCCTCTTCTGTCCACTTGAATCATTCACTTAGGACAAGGTTGGGGAGGGTGCAAGCATTTGAGGGGTGCAATGGACACTGTGTCAGTAAATTCTCATCTCGCTGAGCACGGGGGTCTGAAGTGATTCTGGAAGGCTTTCATCACTTCAGACCCAAGCATCTGTATGTCAAGTATCCTTTAAGACTCCCCATCCCCCAACCACCTGGCTCTGTAACGGGAAGAGGAAAAAATGTCAGGTAGTGAAAGGAGCTAAGACATTGCATCCTTGGGGCAGCAGGGAGATGAACCATTTCCAACAGACTCTGGTTTTGCAAAGAGAAGCTAAAAGAAAGCTCAGCCATGGAGGTGACAGGAGGATCCCTGCTAGGACTCTCTCCAGGGGAACTCCAGCAGGCTGCCTTGGGTGCTGGCTGCAGATTCTCTGAACACCTGACTAGATACACAGTTTCCCTGTCTAATCTCTGCTACCTGCTCTTCAGTCTTTTACTTTCTGCTTGCTACATACTTAATAGTTAGACTTAATATTTACTCCTGCAAACCAGTGATAGATCATTCTGCGAACTGAACAGAGCTATAAGCCCACTGGGGCAATGTGGTAAGACCCTGTCTTGATTAAAAGAAAAGAAAAAAGAAAAAGAAAAAGCTGGACCAGAGCCAGCCAGGCTATACCAAATAAGCCCCTCCCAGACTCATTTCCTCTAGGCAAGCCCAGCCAACTTCCAAATATTCTACCACCTCCCCACTCTTAGAGGGTAACAAAGCTCCGGTTTCACTCATAGCCACAGCTCAGTATGGGAATGTGGATGAAATGGTGCCTTAAAAACCAACAAGCAAGTAAGCAAGCAAGCAAAGCAACAGCTGCCTCCTTGAGTTGTTGGGAGGACTGGAGCAACCAGCAGCATTTGGGGAGGGGCCCTGGTGCATCTTAAGCTAAGTGCACATTGATTACTGCTATTCTGAGCCTTTGCCATGTCCAGCACAGCACAGTCCTGAAGGCCCGATGCGGGGAGGGGGATGAAGGAATGAATAAAAGGTGGACACAAACAGAAAAGCTGGGATCAGGTGGAATTTGCTCCTTCTGATGGAGCCCCACCAATTGAGTGACAACCAGGAATCTTAGTGTGTTCATTAAGTCCAGCACGAAAAGGAGCAGGGGGGAGTCTCTGTAGGGGACAGTCTCTGGTTATTGTCACAGCCAAGGAGGAAGCTACAGTGGTTGGTGTTTGCACACACTGGTCAATCATTTGTAAACTCTTGCAACTTACTTGGACATAAGGAAGACTTCACCATGCCTCCGAGCCTGTGTGGGGAAGGATTTGTCACTCCCATGGGTCTGAGGCTTTGGTCCTTGTCAGTAGAACAAATTCACTCAGGGTTTCCTCTGCCGCCACGGGTCTCCTTCAAGAATAACTCAACCCACCGATGTTAGGCGTTTTCTCTCCCTCAGCGGTATAGGCCAGATTAGACCAGATTAGAAGTAGATAAAGATAGGTTGATTAGGAGGCAGCTCTCGTGTGGGTTCACGGATCCCACAGGTGGAGGTCAGTGAAGTCATACGTCCAGGCAAGGGGGTTTTATAAAACCTAAGTGAGGAGTGATGACACACCAGCCAGGAGCTGGCATTGCATCCCTACGTGCTCAAAAACCGAGTAGACACTCACGATGGAAACTCGGGGGTCGCTGGAAACTCGGGGATACAAATGATGATATATTAGCCCAAAGTTTTCTCTGTGTGGGTGGAGTTGGGCAAAAAAGGGTGTGTGTGTGTGTGTGTGTGTGTGTGTGTGTGTGCATGTATATGCCAGGATGTCTGGTAGGTATGTGATTGTGCTCCTGTGTGCATGTATGTATGCCTGGGTGTCCGGTAGGTATATATGATTTCATGAATGTCTGAGTACATCTGTGTTTCTGAATCCAGAACATGCTGGAGAACAGTCCTGATCAGAGCCACAAGGCTTTGCTGAGTAATTTTCTCCTGTTTTCTGTGGACTGAGTTGTGACACCGCTACATTGAAGACACTGTTACACTGAAGACACTGTTAGACTGAAGCCCAGGGACATCCTGACTCTGCTTGGAGTACTAACTAGTCACTTCTCTGATTGCCTTGTTGTATATATGTATGTGGGTGCCTATGGAACTTAGAAGTGGCTCTTGGATACCCTAGAACTAAAGTTATGGGGGGTTGTGAGTTACCCAGTGTGGGTGCTGGGAATTGAACTCAGCTCCTCGGGAAGAACAAGTACTCTTGGCTGCTGAGTCATCTCTCCAGCCCAGATCCTGACACTTTTGAGATGCAGTTTCCTATTGCAGGCATGTGGCTGGCACGCCATACTGCCATGTCTGTGAGTAAATCCAGACTTCTCCAAAACACATCCCCACACCTCTGTGTCCTCTGACTGTATTTGTGGGAGGCAGGAGAATGTGGGGGCGGCGGTACTGGTGCACACTGTGTGCTACTGCTCTCGGTTTTAGAAAAAGCTTGCCTCAGTGCCTTGTTGGGGAGTGGGCACCCTCATAGATCCTGCTCAGGCTGTAGGTGTGGGCTGTGCTGCTGAGGCTCTAATGCGTGGGTTGACAACAGAGGGAGCCTGTCCTTTACCTCAGCTAAGTTTTCCGTGCCCTCAGTCAACTCTCTGGGGCTCTCCTGGCCCTTCACCCAGCAAGGAGGCAGGCATCCAGTAAGCACAAACCCGCGTGTATGAAGGTAGCGTGGCAATGCCTACCTCTTGCTATAAACGTGCATGTGAGCCTTCACTTGTCCACATGTGCGAATAAGGGGTACCCGCTGTCCCTGACAGGACAAATTACTTAGCCTTTCTGTGTCTCAGTGGCACACCTGCAGATACAGTTGCGGGACTTTCTGAGCTCACGTGCATCTCCCAGCATCCCTTGCACTTAGGCTGAAGCCACCAGGCCAGCTCGGGCTATGGGCTTGGAAGCAGGAGGGCATAGGAGACCTTTTGTGCATCCTCCAATCAAATGCCTTCTATGTCCCCACTTAGATGAATGGGTGATTTGTCTGTCACTCCATTAAAGAGCAATATCTACTGTATCAAGTGTGTGTGAGGGATGGAAAGGGTGTATGTGCTTAAACCCTTAGGTGTAGGTGGTAGTAGATGCAGGATGGGCTTCCCATCCCCCCCTCCTGAGAAGTTTAGAAGGGGAGGGGCCCATGACAGTTTTGGTGGGGATACTCAGACAGACCAGTACTCAATGACACAGGTACCTAAGCTACTGTCGGCACATGGAAAACATCAAGAGCACTTGGCTCTCTCTACTTTGGCCGTGTTTGAGGCCAGAGGCTTTCTGGAGTCAGCGGAGCTGGGCCGAGCCCAGGCTCTTGCGTTCAAGTCTCTAAGTGCTGTCCTGAGGCTGCCCCAGTGATTCCCAGCTCACTCCCTGCCAAGCCTGCAGGGCTGTGTTCATTGGAACGGCAGCGGACAGCAGGAACAGAGTGACCAGGGTACTTCATCGGGGTTGTTTACAGTTTTACAGTGAGAATTTGTTCACTGATCACTTGTGAGATTAAGAATTCGTTTAAGAGGCTGGAGAGATGGCTCAGTGGTTAGGAGCACCGGCTGCTCTCCTAGAGAACTCAGTTCCCACATAGCTGCTCACAACCGTCTGAACCTCCACTTCCAGGAGAACTGATGTCTTCCTTTGGCCTCTGAAGACATCAAACACACACATGATTCATAGAATTACATGCAGGCAAAACACCCGTGCACATATAAGAAAAGATTTAAATGCTTTTAAAAAAAAAGAATTCATTAGTTGAGTCTTTAATGCTAGCTTAAGTCTCACTCAGAAGGCAGAGGCGGGTGGGTTGCTGAGAGTTCGAGCCAGCCTGGTCTACATAGTGACTCCCAGGACAGCCCGGGTTATGTTGAGATATCCTGTCTCAACGAAACAAATAATAATAATATAATAACAATAATTCATTTCTAACTTGAAAGGATAATAGCTAACAGACAAACCAGTCCTGTGTGGTAACATGGCTTAGGAAGGCCTTTCCGCCATGGTCTCTTGGCCAACTTAGTTCAATGCTGGATGTTCAACACTGGACATTTAGCAGGAACTCAGTAAATCTTTACTGTTGGATGGATGAATGAATGGGCAGATGGGCAGCCAGATGAATATATCCAAGGTGAACTGAATAGCACCAGTGTGGGCCGGATGATCACCTTCTTGTTTTGAGCCATTGGATCTCTGTAATACCGTCTCTAATGATGCCAGCCACCTTACTTGGTTGGGCCTTGTAGAATGGTTTCCTCATCTTTGGGGACTCATGCAGTTACCCACACGTCCTGTTCTCTATCCTCTCATTACCTGCCAAGCTTCTCATCCTCAGAAACTCTTATGTGCCTGTCCCCACAGGGTCTCCTAGGAGAGAACTGTAGGGTAGGGAGAGTTGGGGAGAGAGGCAAAGGCACATTTTCTAGCCTTAAGAATAATGAAGGACTGTTCCTTGTCCACCTGGAGGAGACAGGGTCTGATGAGGAGACACACCACATCACAAACTCAGGGATGCCCCATCTACCCGGCCCCTCCCCCGCCAGCTGGAGAGCATCTCCCCCAACCCCACCCAGTTTCCCCAGAGCCGGGGAGCCAGGAAGAGGATCACACACCCAGGCCCTATCTGATACCTATAAGCTTGCTCAAGCTTCTGTAAATCACACAAAAACTGACAAGTTTTCCTATTAAAAGATAATTGTAATCAGGGCGCCGGACGTGCAGCGTGGGGCTGATTGGCGATAGACGGACAGCGAGGAAAGATGGATCGTTTTAATTTGCACCAATTAAATTGAAGTTCATGGGTTCATCTTCTTCAATCTTCATGAATACTTTATTTTCTGGCTGCTACTGAGCTATTAAAAAGAATGATTGAGGCACGCGGCAGGCCAGGTCTATTTTATGAAATATCACCTTTAAAGAATTTGAGTACGCCATTTTCATAATGAGTTTTCTAGTACCTAATCCTCTTCTCTATTACTACATTTAAGAAGTGGATTGATCTGGGAAGTGCCGAGGGTGCAGGTAATGATACATTTTGCCAGGCGCGGGCGGTGTAATGGATCATGGTTTGGCCAGGAGGATAATGGATGGGTGCCCAGAGGAGGTTCGAAGGCCTGGGGTGGGGTAGTCCAACTTGGACGAGTCTGCAGTCAGGCCAGGGTATGATTAGGTGACCCTTGGGCTGGCAAGGAAGGAGTTCAGAGGAGGAGTGGGTAGGCATGGGCAGTAGGAAGAAAGATGGGGAATGGCTCTAGGGTTTGGGAGGGTCTGCAGGCTCAGCAGCTGGGAGAGGCTGGTATAGCCTGGGCCACATCTCGCCAGCATCCAGTGGTACAGATAAGAAAGCAGGGTAGGCACTCCTGGAGTCCCTGAGTTTTCATATAGAAGACAGGACAGGCATGGCTTGACCATAGCAACTACTTTTGATCTTGAACCTTTCCTGGAGGCTTGTCTCCCAGCCCACAGTGGTCTTTGGGTTTAAAGACAGAGATACCAAACTCCAGGTGGGAAAGTATGGGCAGAGGGCTCCTGCCAAAAAGGCATCCTGGACTCCTTGTGGATCATAGAGATGTGCAGAGGTGAGGCCTAACATATTACCTACCGGCCCAGGCCTAAGGCACTCAACCCGGAGTCATGGGCCTGTCTCCTTGTCTCAGGCAATGCCCAGGACTGCTAGGCCCAGCCCTTGAAAGTTCTCACGTGGATGACATCCTGAGGCTCCTGGCTCAGGCTCTGGGCAAAGCAGGGTTATATGGATGTGTGAGGGGTATTAGCAGGGAGACACCTGCCTTGCCCGGGCTGGGTATCTACTCTACCACTTGGATGGGCTTTCTCTCTTAGGCATCAACGGCAGCAGTCGTCATAATTAACCCTGCTAATTAATCAGGGCAGGACGGATTAATTGAGATCACAGGAGACCAGGAGAGCAGGTGCGGTTCCAGAGCTGACGGGATAACGAGCTCTCCGAACACCCAGGAGGCCTGGCCCTCCTCTCAGGGAGCCAGGAGAGCCAGGCACCGCGCCAGGCAGAGTCTGCAGGGACCCCATCCCAGGAGGTGCTGGTTGGCCGGTTTCTACCCCCCGTTGGTGACCAGCAGCCCACCTAGTGGTCCTACTGAGCCACAGAAAAAGCCTCAGGTCCTCACAGACAAGGTGAGCTTACTCTATACTGCAGCACCAGACCCCAGGGTTCTAGAAAGTATTACAGCCTTTGTTTGACCTCTGCTCTCATCTACCATATCTAATCCACGGAAGTCTCTGTAGAAATCCTAAAGCTGCTCCGTCGTCCCCGCCTGGACCAGGCCACTATTCCAAGCATCAGGACCTCTAGGAAGCCAGGTGAAGTCTCCATGTACTACCTGGCATCTGGGAACACAGCGTGCCTGCTGCTGGGAATCACCCCCTCTCCAGGGTTCTTGTGCCTCAGGAAGGATGGGAAGGAGTCTCCCCCAAATCTAGACCCCTTCCAAGGCCTTAGGTGATCCTGGGAGGCTGGGGCAACTTCTTTATGGAGTGGGGAAAGGCTTCTGCCCCACCCTTCCCCTACCTTCTTGCTGGGGTCCCGTCCAGTTGATGTCTTATCTCGATTGCCCTGAAAGGTTCTTCTTTTTCCCCTCAGCATTCAGTCACCTCCGGCCAGTTGTCCCTGCTTCCTCGTTGCCTCAGCAGAAAACTTCTTCTGTCCTTCAGAGCCACCTCATGTTATTTTCTAAGAAGTCTGGTTCCCCAGGCAGCCCAGTGACCTCCCTCTGAGATATCCCACCTGTGGTTTTGCTCTCTCTGTTCCCTTTGCCCTTCTGTTCCTACTTAAGCTGAAGCTGAAGTGAGCGTCATCTTTTCTCTTTCTCCATTTGTTCATGAGGCCATAAGTCTTCCTGTGCACAGTCTTCCTTTAGACTGTCTCTTTAAGCTCCTGTGCAGGGTGGGTCTGGGAGTTGAAGTTGCCAGCCCCGTTGACTCCCCCGCCCTTTGCAGACACATTAAGCTTCGGAGCGGGGTTCACCCTGCCGTCTTCCTGGCAGAGGGTGATGGCTGTCTTGCACACTGAGGGGTATTTTCAGAATCTCAGCATGAGATGCCGCCAGTGTCCACAGCCGTGACAACCACTTTAGACATGCTGCAAGTCCCCAGAGGGTGCTAAGTCACTCCTGGCCTAAAACTTGCTTTAGATAGCTGTGAGGATGAAGAGGCAGGGAATGGACCCATTCTGGACCGCAGTCTGACCTGGAACTCACTCTGTAGCTCAGGCTGGCCTCAAACTGGCAATTCCTCTACCTCAGCCTATCACAGGCTGATGTCCTGATGCTACTCTTGGCTATGGATATTGAGAGTCATATGCCCGATGCTGTCTGTATGCAGAGGGCCCCAGGTTTTGTACGAGTGCATAGGAGTACAGGCACACACACATGCCGTGCACTAGGAGACACATAAAGAATGCACATAGAGGCTGTAGATGGTAGAGGACTTACCTATGAAGTCCTAGGCCCATTCCTGACTTCACATAAACTGGGTATGGCAGAGCGTATCTGCAAACTCAGTACTCAGGAGAGAGAAGTGGGAGCATCAGAACCTCACAGATCAGCCTCAGCTACAAAATGAGTTCCAGGCTAGCCTGGGCTACGTGAGACCCTGTCCTGAGGGGCGGGGGAGGACAGTGACACGGGCTGGGTAGCCCTGCTGAGTTCCACACACCACTGCAGCACTGCAAGAACAGACCACGGTCCCTATGAGCACCGGTGATCCACAGCCCAATGTTCTGAACGAGTCTCATATCTGGGGGCTCTGGGCATGAGCAGTTCTTTTGTGGAGGGCAGGTTGGCAGGCACTTGTGGGGTGGTGAGGAAGAGGGCTCCAGGGGCTTCAGTAAACTTAGGGGATTTCTAATTGTGGTCTCTGCTCAGACAATCTGGGCTGCACAAGCAACATTGGCCATTTTCTGTATTATTTGTTCGTTTGTGTAAATGTGTATGTGTGTGTGTGTGTAAATGTGTGTGATGCTACAGTTAACAGCCCTGTATACCAGCAGTACCACCTGAAAAACGGGGGTGAAGCCTAGAGAGCTCCTGTGGGTTTGCTTCAGGTTGGGCTGTCTGTCTCTTTACAGGAGACCGGGGCCATCTATGCCTTGGCTGTGTTACTTCCAACGGCCAGGCTCCCTCAGACTGTTTTGTCTGTGTTTCATCTGTTAGCACTCCCGATTGTCTGGGAAGTAACCACTGTTAGGATCCGAGACCATGGCCTCTGTCTCAAATGCATGGTTAGGTATCTTTATTATTTTTTAAAGATTTATTTATTTATTTATTTAATGTATATGAGTACGCTGTCTTCAGACACACCAGAAGAGAGCATTGGATCCCATTACAGATGGCTGTGAGCCACCATGTGGTTGCTGGGAATTGAACTCAGGACCTCTGGAAGAGCAGCCAGTGCTCCTAACCACTGAGCCATCTCTCCAGCCTGTGGTTAGGCACCTTTTACCCCAAGAATGACACACGCATTATAAATATTTGCGCGATGATCACACATTACATGCATTTGCATTTGTGGTAAAAGAATTATTGGGACAAGGTGATTGTGGGAGGCTGTATGTGCGTTTGGGTTGTGTTTTGTTCTTACAATGCAGCAAGATCGTTAAGAGACACCCAGGACACACACACACACACACACACACACACACACCATCCAGATCAGAGTGATCACTAGTCCACACAGATGTTTTAAACTGTTTGTGGTACTTGTTATCCCAGTTCTTGAGACCCTGGCTGAACAAAACCCCAAACGTGGCCTTAGTTTCAGACCTCACTGGCCTCTGAGCCTATGCACCGTGATAACTCAGTTTCCCTCCTCACCCCTACGCCACCATCTTCACTCTGGCAGCACTATTCCCATTCTGCTGGAGTCACCCCAGAGTCCCAGTTCCCTGGAGTTGCCCTGGACTCCACGGTGCATCCTCTAGTTGGTAGAAGCTACTGGGCTGTGCTCAGGACATCCTCGGCTCCCATGCACGTCTATGGTTCTGTTGCCAGCATCCTGTCCCAGCGCAGTAACCTAGGAGCCACACCACGCCTTCTCTCTGCCCGTCACTAAGAATCCAGCCAATCACATCTCAGCTCAGGCTTCCCAGTTCAACAAAGTGCAAACCCTGGGTACACTGCACCACACTGAAGCTCCCTGCATTGAGTTCGCCTGCACTTCTGTGCCATGTCCGTGTCCACCAAACGCCATTCGGCAGGCTAAAAGCCACCCGGGACCTTCGCAGCAGCTACCCCGCCTCTTCCCACAGATTCCTGCTGTGTTGCAGGCTCCTTCCGGCTCCCTCACATCCTCTCCTCTCTGTTGTCTTCGAGTTCACACCTCGAAGGACACCAGACCACACAGGCCTCGCCAGCTTTGTTCTAGAACAACCTGGCTGCAGTGGGCTTCGTCCGTGGTGGTGACAGCCTCATCTAGGCCCCAGGTCTCTTGCTGTTCTCAGAATTTGAATGCTCTTGGGCATGAGCCTCAGTTTCCTTAGCTGGAACTAATGGCAGGAGCTGCTGGCAGAGACCTGCAGAGTGGGAAGAAACCATGGGAGACACATCAGGAAGGGTGGGCCACTGTTCACGGTGCAGATGGTGTTTCAGGGGTGACAAGGCTCAGAGTTCTTGGGGATACCAGAATCTGGAGTCAAAGAGACTCATACCCAAGTCCAGATACAAAGAGACTCTCTGGAGGGGGCCATGGGGTTCACTAGTCAAAAATGAGCAGAGCAGAAAGGGCCAGGGCAATAAAAGAGATATCTAGTGCCATCCATGTATTAAAATGACTCAGAGAGGTAAAGGTACTCACCTAAGCTCACACAGCAAAGGATGGAGCTAAGTCCTCAAACTGGGAGCCCTGGGAGCAAAGGACTAAAGCTGGAGGAGCAGCTCTGTTCGTGAGTCCCTGTGGCCTGTGATCATATGTCTCTGAGCCCGCCTGGCTTTCTGAGGAGGTGATTGTCATGGGCTGGGAATGGGGGGGGGGATAGTTCAGCCTCCCCCAGAGGCTGGACTCCATCCTCCGTCCAGATGCTGTAGCTTCAGTGTGAGTCTCCAGGGCTGGGCCATAGGCTCCGCCTCATTTCTTTTACCAGTGAGTTGACTTAGAAACCACTTGGCCAAGGGTCTGAGTTGATGTGGTGTGTGTGTATGTGTGTGCATATCTGTGTCTCTCTCTGTGTGTGTGCGTGTGTGTATGTATCTGTGTCTATCTGTGTGTCTGTGTCCTTGTGTGTGTCTGTGTACATCTGTGTAGCTGTGTAGGGGCCTGTTTCAGCACTGTAAGAGGAGGTAATAGAATTTACTAGTTCTACGTCAAGCCAGAGAATGGAAACTCAGCACACCAAATGATGCAAATAAAACAAGTCAGAGAAAAACATAGCCCAGTCCCCTAGGAGCCAGGTGGCAGGTTATGTGCCCAAGTCCCCGAGCTCTGTAGCTGAGCAAGGACATGAAGTCAGGAAATGGAGAGTTGAAGGGCAAGTCCCTAGGCTGTGGAGTTGCTTCTCAAGCCACTGACATAGGTGTCATCAGATTGCCTACATGTGTCCCCAGTGGTGTGCTATAGGACACCACTACAGATCATAAACTGTGAGGACAGACAGAAAGTGCTCATGAGTGGGCTGGCTGGGTCAACTTGCCACACGCTGGGAGGACCAAGACGTTCCTAGGATGTGCGCCATTCATCCTGCTCTAGCCTGAAGCAGGCTTGGTGATAACGCTTTTGTTTATTTGTTTTGGTGGGGAATGGGGAGGGGGGTATCTTCCTCTGAATGGCTGACCTTGGCTCCCCCCAGCAACTCGTTTCAATGTCTGAGTGTGTGTTAGTGACAACTGTTTGCATTAAGCCTGTAGGAGATCAAAGAATGAGCCAATCTTTAAACTCAGCCCCTCTGAGCATGCGTGAGCTTGTGCGCAAGCTCAGCGCTTTCTACCTGGAGCCCAGGGGTGGGCTCAGCGTGGTACCCTAGCTAAGACAGCCTTGACAACTGGATCTTGCGGCCGCCACCGTCCTTCGCCTTAATTGCTGGAAAATTGACGATAGATGCAAGGAAAATAATGAGGCCTAATTATGTTAATTAAACAGCTAATTCATTAATTAACACACTCACATCCTCAGCTTAGAGAGCCCCTCACGGTGGCTGCTTGGTTGGTTGGTTTGGTTCCAGCAAGGGAGGAGACACCACTGGGTCAGGCTGCTCCCCCCTGAGTCGGGGCCACCCAGCTGTCCCTGGGGTCTCTTGCCCAGAACCTGGGCCATTCTCAGTTGTGGAAAGGCAGGCATAATGCAGTGTGGGAAGCCTGGGTCCATCGCCCAGGAGCCTCCAGGTGATTTTTCTGGATGGCGTGACAGTCTGGAGGAAGTAGAGAAAAAAGCAGGGTCTGGAAGAAAGCGTGGGTGAGCTGGTCTGAGCTATGACTTCTGACCAGGTACCCAGGATGCTCACAGGCAGAAGGAAGCAAGTCCCAGGATCCTACAGCTGGGATGGCCCAGGTGCTCTTCTGTTCCAGGCTACTGGGTTCCATGGACCAGAAGGTGGGGTAAATTAGATGTGGCCCCAAAAGGGCTACTTTGGGGTTTGCACAAGGAAAGACTGACTCACCCAGGCCCATCCTGGCTAGGCCTGCCAGGCTCACTTCTCCTTCCTGCCTTTTCAGCCTTCAGAGCTCTCTTCCCTTGCTGCTGAGCCCTGAGTCCCCGCAGCTTGCAAGAATTCGTGATGTTGTCAGGACCAACTTTTTGGTCTCTCGAATCTTGTGTTTAAGATTCATTTGGTTTTTATGTCAAACACCAAATTCATGCCTGAAGTGCATCCTAAAACTGCTCCTTTCCCACATTCTCCTCTGCCTCCTGCCTTCACTGGGGCTGCCAGGGCACTGGGAGCTTGGGATCCTGGTCTTATAAGGGAACAGTTAGCTTTTGTTCAGTTGACCCTGGGGTCTCTGTGGAGGGGGACAGGGCAGGAAGCAGGGATCATATGAGTTCCACCTTCTTTTACTTTGACTGATAACAATTCCTACCTCCCCCCCACACACAAGGGTCCTTGGGAACTTGTAGTATTCAGGCTGGGAAGGGTAGTTGAGCCCCTTCTGCATGCCTCCCTGCCACCCCGAGTCCAGTAGCCTAACTATGGCTTCCTGGTGAGACAGCCTCTCACTGGCCGGTGATGGAGAGACAAGTCTCAGGGTCCATGGTCAGTCAACCCTGCAGACAGGCCCCCAGTGGAAGTGCCTACTGAGCGAGGGAGGTGTAAGCCTCCAGTCTGCCAGGTAGACTTTAACCACCTCTCCAGAGACAGGGAATCGATGGCTTTGGGGCTGAGACTTAATTTGAAGGAACCGAAAGCAAAGGTTCATGGGAAATATGATGATTATAAAGTGCTTAGCCTCTGCCTGGGGGCCCAGACCCGGCTGGTTTCACATTGTCTGGGAAGCCAGAAGCCAGTTCTCCCTCTAATTACAATGGATTTCAAAAGTGCAATAAAAGCAGCTGCCTCCATGCCGGGCCTTGTGGCTAGGAGCTGTTTCTAGAAGATGTGATGAATGTGGGGAGACATTGTGGACCTGCGCCTCCTGACCTCTGACTCCCGTGTTCCACCACCTCGCCCCACCCCCACCCAGTGGAGGAGAATAACAAAAACCAAAGAAGCAACCAGACCTTGAGTGAATTCTTACTGTGCCCCAATCAGGAGCTCAGGCTATGCAGACCCTGACTGGGTCAATCCTCCATTAACTCTGTTAGGAAAGTGTATCAGTCAGCACTCACCATAAGATTGCTGCATAACAAACAACTCCAAAAGTCGGTTGCATAAAGCAAGGAATATCTACTGTCATAGATTTGTTTGACAGCTGCCTGGCCCTTAGCTGATCTTGTCTGTATTGAGTTGGGCTCTGTGCCTTCCTCTTCAAGAGCCAGCCCTGACTCCAGAATATTATTTTCATGCCAACGAGAGAAACATTCAGGCTCTGAACTGGCACCCTTCCTTTTCTTTCTTCTTGACCTGTGGCCAATGTGAGTCCTAACACGTATAACTCAAGATTGGAGAGCAATGCCTATTTTTAAAGCAGTTAAATTTGGGTGCATTAACTGTGCCTGTGTGTGGGTTTGTGCATGTGAGTGCAGTTGTCTAGCCAGAAGAAGGTGAAGGATCCCCTTGGAACAGGTATACTGGTGCTTGTGAGTTACCCAATGTTGTTAGAACTGAATTTTGGTCTTCTGCAAGAGCAGGATGTGCTCTTAATGCTAGGCCATTGACGAGAGCCATTGGTGGGGTAACACTATAAAAGCAAAAAGTGTGGCCATGGGGGAAGGTGACAACTTGGGAACACTGTGGTGCCATCAGCTATAGTAAGAAGTTACTTTCATTATCCTCATCGGATCAAAAAAAAAAAAAAAAAAAAAAAAAGATAAGGGAATCACTTGCTTAGTGCTACAGCTGAATGGGGTGCCCACCAGGCCCCACGGGTCTGAAGTCTGTGTTTCTAGTGGCGCCCTTTTATTCACATATCAATGCCCTGGTAGAGCAGACTGGTGGGAACCAACCTGTTTTAACCCCAGACACATGGCCCAGTTCTTCTGACCCCCAGTAGCCCTGACCAGGTTGCATCCAGGGGGCAGACACCTTCTTGACTAGCCACTACTCAATGGTAGTTTCCCACTATTCTGCAGCAATTAGACCTGTTAGCGGAGTTTCCCACTCCATGAAAGGTGGAATCTAGAGCTAGTTCCTTCCTTCCTCCTACACTAGGACAGGGGCAGAACCTGGAAGCCTTGGAGGCTCTGTTGTCCCACTGGCCCCATCAGCAGCCTCCCCTTTTCCAGGCCTCTCCACAGCATAGTCCTGGAAGCCCAGGTTCCCACTTTCCTGGTGCCTTCTCCCTGCAGCCACTGGGGTGCTACCAGGGCCTCTGGTGCCCTGCCCCCTCCTTGGGCTCTCAAATCCAGAACCCCGTGGCTGGAGAGTCTCAGGGACTCACAGACTCTCACCACCTGACTCCTTTAGAAGTTTTGATAATTTTTTCTGTTTCCCAGGTAGTGTGTGCACATTGCGAGAAAATTAGAAGATACAGAAAATCATAAAGAAAAAGAACCAAGCCTATCATGGGTGGTAGGCAGGCAGCACATGGGTTAGGGCATAAAGAGGAAACAGTTTTCTGTCTTCCAATAACTGTTACCATCCCGCCACTTCCGGAGGTCCCTCTTCCCCTGGCTGGGCAAGGAGTCTGTTAGCCACATTGCAGTCTAACTCAGTGATTTTCCCCAGGCTTATTAAAAAGTCTTTGGACTCTGGGACATGGCCCTGCTATCTCAAATTTGAAGACTCTGATCCAGCCCCGATCCACCCCTGGGCCTCCTGGTGGTTCTTCTGGGGACTGCATATACTACAAGAAACCTTCCTTCTTAGCACCTTGGCTAATAATTACCTGGCACGGTTATATGTGTAATTTTCTCCACATGAAATGTCTTCTTGAATCAACCAGTTCCTCAGATGGATAAACCAAGGCCCAGAATAAGTTAAGGAACTCATCCAATGTCATAGAAAGGTGGGGCAAAGAAATCCTAGGCCTCTATTGACCACTGGGTGCCTACGTAGGTTCAGCCCCCAGGAGGTTTGGTTTCATGGCTGAGTTTTAGCCCAGGAGATGTGGTACAGTCTCTTTAATGAATGTGTCTTACTCCCCATGTGGTCACTCTTAATGGGCATTTTATGGGGTCTTACCCTCCTAGGGGTGGAGGTCATCAAGCCTGCTTGTCTGGGTCCTCTCTCATTCCCAGTGAGCTCTCAGGGGCAGTGAGAGGTGCTAGGTTATAAGTTGGGCTACACAGGAGAAGATGAGGCACCAGCAAGCTTCCACCTGGCCGAGGTGCAGTGGCTGCATTTCAGAATACTCAGTCATCCCTGAGGTGCCACTTGGCACAGGGGCACAGAGGTTGACACATAGGCTGAGGACCAGGGGCTGAGGAAGACCAGAGAGAGGGAGAGAAATTTGAGGGAGTGGGAGAGTGGATGGAAAGATGGAGAAGAGAGACATGAGAGAAAGAGAGAGAAGGATAGGCAGAGAAAAGAGGGGAAGTCTAGGAAGGAAAGAGGAAAGAAAATAGGGAGTGGAGAGGAGAGGACAGAAAGAAGAGAAGAGAGAGGGGAGAGGAGAGGAAAAGGGATGGGAGGAGGGAAGGAGAGCTCTTCCTAGAACTCCCAGTCTCCAGGGTTCAGAGATAGCTGGGGAGTGTGGGTCGTTAGGGTTAGCCCGCATGGGATAAGTTTAAAGAGGGGCTCTGTATCCTTAAAGAGAAAGGGATGTGGGGACAAACAGGGTCCACTGTGCATCTAAGAGGCACCCAATGTGCTCTGGATGACTCTCAGTGGGGTCTTCTATTTCCTCATCCTGATTCCACTGCTTTTGTAGCAGTGCCAGAAATGGAACATGGCATCTTTGTGCATTTTAGAGATGTGCTCTACCACTGGGCAACAGCCCACCCTCGGCTGGGTGTGTGTGTGTGTGTGTGTGTGTGTGTGTGTGTGTGTGTGTGTGAACCATGAGTGTCTTTGGGGTTACTTAGAGGAGAATGAATGTAGGGTTATGGGAACATAGGCACCTTACCATTGGCTACACCATTGGTGGAAATGTCTTCAGGGGGAGTAGAACCTCACCCCTTCCTTGGGATTTATATTCTCCCGTTTCTTTTTCTCTGATATTCCTGAATCTTGGAGGGGGTAATATGAACAACACAGTTAGCCAGCCTCCCCCTCCCCCATACACAGTTGGTGCTCCAAGTCAGACTTCTCAATCTTTCTGCCTCAGCACCACACCCAGCTCTTCTCAACCCTCTGAAGGCAACGCCAACACCATTACGTGCAGACGAGGAACCAGAGCACAGGCGTGCCAAGCCAGGGTTGTCTAGCGAGTCAATACCTCCCTGAGTTGTCTCCTAGAGGTGACTTCCCACCTTCCTATCCTGGCTTTATCTGTAAGCCACTGCTGGCCTGAATCAAGCACAACTTTCTTTCTAAAGGATTTAAAATAATTTAAAAAGTTGTTTGTACTTGTGTATGTCTATAAGGAAGTATGCAGGTGCCAGGAGAGCCCAAAGGAAGGAGTCAGATCTTCTGGAACTGGTGGGTGTCTGTGAGCTCATGTGGATGCTTGGAACCATGCTTCATTTCTCTACAAGAGCAGCAAGCTCTCTGAGCCACTGAGGGTCCCTACCACCCCAGGCACAAAGTCCCTGCAAGGACACAAGCAGGAACTGCACCTTTGACACCGGAAGGAAGATGTCAGTCACACCTGGATTCAACACTACCAAGTCAACCTGGGGGCTTTCCATTCTGCAGCTGGGAAAGCCAGGCCTGAGGGCCCCAGAGCATGAAATTAAGCCAGTATGCTCTTGCCTGTCTTGTACTGGCATTTGAACCCGAGTGAGCTAGGTACTGGCTGCTGGGCCTTCCTTCTTTCTCTTCCACTCAGTCCAATCCCGAAGGTAAAAAGTTCACCAGGGCGGCCATTTGTTGTGGGCTGTCAGGCAGTCATGTGATCTCTCTGTGATTTTATTACTTAAAAACAGCACAGCATCCGGGCTGGGGATTTTCCAAGGTGTTTGAGGCTGCCACGGGTCCCATTTATATCAAGCCTGCATTTCCTTCGCAGTCTCCTTGAGACAAGTGACCAGCAGGCCCCACTGTGAAGGCCATATCAGTCATTTGCCAACAGGAGCCAGGCCATGAATTACCAGGGGATGGGGCGGAGGGGAGTGTGGGCCGGGGACTCGGGGTGACAGTAAACATGTCCCTAGAACATGTCCCCCATCATTCACACATAGATAGCAGACTCGCACGTCCCTGTCTTTAAATCTCTGTGTGACCTGTGAGGGACATGGAGGTGACTTTCAAAGGGGTCTGTCTACAGGGGGCTCACATAAGTTTATGACAGGGTATATGTACTTGCCTGCTGGGGACAGTCCTTGCTCCAGGTTAGTGGCTGGAAAACAAACAGCCTTGTGAATGAGTTGCTACTATTCAGTGAGAACTTCTCAGCATCAGACTTTGGAGGGTGTACGTTTAAAACTTCCTGGTATGTGCTGAAATGAGACTGTATGGGAAGACAAAATCTCCAGCAGTAGCTTTCTATTGTGTCTGGAGAACCACTGACTCACCCTCTTGTTCTGTCTAGAGCTGAGGGGTTTCCAGGGAGAAGCAGCAGCCACCTGCCTTGGGCTGCGTCTCACAGGACAGTGGTCCGCATATTAAATACTATCTTGTGGAACTCTTGCAAGGAGGCTGCAATGTCACCCACAATCACCCACTCTGCAGGCATGGAGAGGAGGGTAGAGAGGTTGAGGAGTTATCCTTGTGACTGTCCACGGATTTGATAGTGAATTTGAACTTAAGCCTGGCTCTGTGTGGTCCTTGGCTCTGATGTGGGACATCAGAACAGAAGTAGCTTCCTGTCAGACTGTCCCGCCAGGTAGCTGGTGAGGTGGGAGTGTGAGCATCTTGACCTACTGTAATGTGAGGGTGTTCTGGCCAAGACAACATTGGGGACAAAAGGGGGCCTTTGAAGGCTAAACTGTCTCTCAAGTAGAGTGTTTCTTGGCCATGCGAAGCCCTGGGTTCTATCTCCAACTTCAAAAGAATGAAAGGCCAGGGGCTTGAACGACAGGACAGAGACAAAAGAAGAACACAGCGCAAGTGTTCCAGACAGGCAGGGACATGGAGCCACTGAGTGTGTAGAGACAGTAATGGCACCTGTCTGCTCTCTGTCTGTCCCTCTCACATGTCTCCAGTTCTGCCTCTGTCTTTGGCCCTGTTTGACCTCATCTTTGTCTCCTAGCCTTACACTGCACGGCCTTGAACAATTACCACCCTCACCTCCTCCATCTCCTCCTCTGGGCAGTGGAGACAACAGAGGTCAGATCATGGGAGGCGGGAAGCAGCTTGTCCCCATCATCCCAGAATGCTTGGGAACGCCACAAAATGGTGACTTCCACAACACAAGCCTCTGGTCCTCCTTGGCTTCCCTAGCTCACTTCTCTGGTGTCTTCTCTTGGAACTCTCGGCCCCTGTTCTCTTTGTTTCTGCCTGTTGGTGGGAGTCTCACTCCTGACTCCTAAGCCATCCCATCATTCCATCCTTATCTCAGTCTTCTATGGACTCTAACGCTTCTGGAAGATTCTCCTCTCTTTTCTCAGCCTCTGCTCCCAAATACATCAAATTTCCTTCCTCTGCTCCTTTTCCTAATATTGGGGCACACGTTTGGTCCCCAGTCTCTATCTCCTTGCTGGAATATTACCTGCTCTTTGGATAGACATGCAAGCCCGAGGTGGGGAGTCAAGTAGAGGCACTCAGTTCCCCAAGACAGACCCCAAAACTCTGATCTGAGGTCTGAGACTGGGCATGAGCCCGAGGGTGGCTTCAAGATTTACGAGAAGGACAGGACCAAGAAGTCCTCCATCCTCCACCCCCGAAGGCTGGGCACTCACTGTTCAAGGCCAGCGGGTGTCACCACCACGTCCCGAAAGCTGCATGTCTGGGCTCAGACAAGGGCCGACTCCTTCAAAGATAATTTATTAGCAGATACCTCATTGCACAGGGTAATAGCGTGTGCTTAAGTAATAATAAGCTTGATTACCGTGCAGTCGTTAAACTTTTTTTTTCCCATTTGGTTTAACTGACCATTTTGTGTGTGGTTTGGAGGAAGGAGAGGGGGGTAAGCACCCGGTCGTTACCCCGGGTCTGCAGTGGGAGTTAATTTCTAATGAAGGTATAATTTTATTTCAATGATTTTACATTTAATTAACTAGAGCTACAAGTACTTCAATATCACGTAATGATGGGGCCTCACTTTGGGGGAACACGGACGACAGAGGAAGAGCTGGACAGGTAAGAGAGCTGAAGGGAAGGGCACACCAAGTCAAACTGTGATGGGGTCTTAGGCCCTGGTAGGTTTTAGGCCACCGTGGGGCATCAGTCTGTATGGCTAAGTCCTGTCTTTGCTCTTGAATCCCCACTTGGAACCGAGCTCTTTTGTCTTAGTTGTACAATGGAGAAAGGAAGGCACGCCCCCCATGTTGGTGCGCTCACCCCCTTTCTGTTCTGGGAACAGCATCTGATTACTTGCTCTACCATAGGGGGCTTCCATGATGCTCCACCGTCTCAGAACTTGTCACTGTTGAGTTGGGGCCCTGGCCACCTCTTCCTGGATTTCTCAACTTGGGCCTGGCTTAGGCAGAGACTGCTTGGTGGTCCAAGGACTTGATTTTTTTTCTTTCCCAATTCAGAGAACACTGAGTTTAGGAAGAGCTATGAACCAGTACTGAGTGGTTAGATGACATTTCAGGCATGTCCACACCCACTAACTACCACCCAGAGCAAGCACACAGTCAGCCCCTTGTCCTCCAGGGTGGTCTCCAAATACCTGACAGTGACGGTGATCACCATCATTTTGAACTCTACCTAAAAATAAAATAGCACGAGTTCTCTGTCTGGCTTCTTCTTCCCTCCCTCATGTGTGTGTGTGTGTTGTATATCTGTGTCCTGAGCATATGTGTATAGTGTGTGTGCATGCGCACATGTGCATATGTGGAGACCAGAGGTTGATGTCAGATCTCTTCCTTGGTTGCTTTTCTTCTTTTGAGTCAGGGTTTCTCACTGAACCTAAAACACCATGCTAGACTGGCCAGCCAGCATGCACTAGGGACCCACCAGTCCCTGTCCCTCTGATGCTGGATTCCAGGCATGTGTGGGTGCTGGGGAATCCACCCTCAGGTCCTTGGGCTTGTGTGGCAGGCAGGTGTCTTTCTGATTGAGCCTCTCCCAGGCTGATTGGCTTTCTCCCTTCAACACTATGTTTGCAAAACCACTCAAGTGTCAAGTATCACTGCCCTGTCCCTTCATCTCTGGGTGATAACCTGTCGTGCGGAGCTCCTGATTCATCTGCTCCTCTCACAGATCAACATCTGTTTGCCTCCAGCCTGGGGCGTTATGAGCAGTCATGGGAGCAGGTAGAAATACTGTTTCTCTTGGCTCTCCATCTCCTCTTCATCCTCTGTCCCCACTCCTCCTTAGCCGCCCCACCTTTATCCCTTCTCCACCTCCTTCACCCCCCACCTCCTCATTCCTTCTTCTCCTACCCTGTCTTCCTCTTCTCCTTCCTTCCCCACCTCACCCACCATGTGACCCATGTCTTCCCTACCCCCACCCTTGACAAAAATGTTCCAAAGCAGTGTGTGCACGTGGGCACCACTCTCAGTGGCTGGGGCAATGGCTGCTTTCTCTCTCACACTTGGCATCAGTCACCAGTTCTGACTTCGGCCATCACAGAGGGGAGGAAGTATAATGGTTCCTGATGGCCAATGATGTGCATCAGCCTTTCCAGACTTCCTGATCATTAACTCGTCATTTTCTACGAGGACCTGCTGTGGCTCAAATGCTCATGCTCCCAAATGCCTGGAATGAAGTCTGCCCCTCCCTGGCATGGTGGTATTTAGGGGCCAGGCCTGGGGAGGTATCTAAGCACAGATTGATGTAGTGGTAAAAGGAAGCCATCTATAAGCTGGGAAGAAGCTCTGAATCTTCTGGTACCTTACTCTTCAGACCTGTAAATTTTTGTTGTTTACAGCTTCCTTAGTCCAGGATGTTTTGTTACAGTGACCCAAGTCAGCAGGCACACAGTCAGGTCTTTGTTACCTTGTAAGTGACAGGGTTCTGAGACCTGACATGAGTGTTTTTGTAAGGCTTGGGTTTTGCTAGGCATGATGGCATATGCCTTTAATTCTAGCACTTGGGAGGTGGCAGCATGTGGTTCTCTGTGAGTTCGAAGCCAGCCTGGTCTACAGAGTAAGTGCCAGAGTAGCCAGGGCTACACAGAGAAGTTCTGTCTCAAAAAAAAAAAAAAAAAAAAAAAAAAAAGAGTTTCATTGTAAGAATATGCACAAGAAAGTTCTTGCTTGTGTAGTGATCAATAGTGACCCTAATTTTCAGGAGGCTAAGATGGGGAACATCCTTGAGACTACTTGTTCACTTCGGCCAGCATAAGAGGTGACCCACATACCTGTTGCCAAACTGCCACTACACCCAAACCCTGGACACCAGTTCTCTTCTCTTGCTGGTGCTTCTGGGTTTTTAAGTTCAAATCCCCACCACGAGTATCACAGCCTGTGGGAGCATGGGCGTAACTCCCAAACACTCTCTGTCTCTGGTTTTCCTCCAGCTTCCTCTGTGAGCCTGTGTTTTGTCAGTGTGGGTCGGTATGTGCATAGCTTCCTCTTAGCTCCGTGTTTGTGGTTGGAATTCAGCCAAGACACGCAGCATAGCGTGGTAGACAGGCAGAGCTGGTGGGGCTCTCTCAAAGGGCAAGAGTGGATGGTGGGTGCAGAGACAGTTGTGCCAATTTGCATTGCAGAGGTTTTCATTGTTTTTATGAATCTAGTGTAGTCAGCTTCTCTGAGGGGTTTCTTTATATGCTTTTGAGATTTATTTTTTATTATTTTTAATTATATGTAGGTGTGTGTCTGCACAAGCGCAAGGTACCCAAGGAGGCTGAAAGGCTTGAATTCCCGGCAGCTGGGATTCCGCAGGTTGTGGGTGCTAGGAACTGAACGTGGGTCCCGTGGATGAGCCGTGAGTGCTTCTAACCACTGCACCTTCTCTCCATCCTCCGAATAGTAATCACGTAAGATTTTTAGATACTGACCTGGTAAGAACCTGGACAACTCAGATTATCAGTCTCCAGGACCAAAGATGGATTGTACCTAGGTCCTGACCTATTCCTCTGGCCAGTACCCAGAGTCCTGCAGCCCCAACACCCCATTTTACAGCCTGACGATTATTGGGGGAGGGGAATGTCCTGCTAACATCTTTCAAGCCTGCTAATCTCTAACCAGTTACTCAGTAGATACTATGAGTATTTCGTGTGCATGGCATCATTTGAGACATATTTGATTTCTTTGTTGTTAGTGTACTGCTGTCTAGCTAGAGTCACTCACGTTGTAGCGTGGATCAGTATTATAGTCCATGTCTTTTTAGTGCCTAATATCATATTCCATTCTGCAGATGCATTTTTAAGAAATCACCCATCATTTGATAGATATTCTTTTCTTAGCTGTTATAATTGGTACCACATGACTTGTGTGTATGATTTTGTGGGAACCTGAAAACACAATCACCAGGTCGTACATACTTAGTTAGCCACCTGAGCCTAAACACAGGAGGCGTCTTCCGAAGTGCCACACCAGCTCGTGCTTCCTTAGCAGTGCATGAGGCGCCCAGTGTAACCACATCCTCACCCACAATTAACATGAGATGCTCTCTGATGATAAGTCCTGTTGGGGATGAGATAGTATCTAAGGAAAGCTTCCGTATGATAATGGGCGTTGGCAAACATTTTAGCCTTTCATTCTTCTTACTGGCCATTTGTGTGTGTGTGTGTGTGTGTGTGTGTGTGTGTGTAGGTGTGTTGCAGGGTGCATGTAGAGGTCAGAGGACAACTTTGAAGAGTGTGGTCTTCTTCTATCATGCAGCCAAGGATTGAACTGAGGTTGCCTGTCATGCACAATCTTTATCCACTTTCTTCCAACCCTTGAGTTCTCCCCTTCTCTATCTTGTGGATATCGATTTTCCTATGGGCAATTGTTGGCTTCCCCATTCCAGGATATTACCCCGCACCACCATTAAGTATCCGGTTCCTTCAAACTCTTCTCTCCCACCGGGCTGCGTGTCTGTCCTTTACTGCACAGCTGATTACTGCAGTTTGTACTAACTTTGGAGATTAGGAGATGTGAGCCCTCTGGCTTTGTTTTCCTTTCCCAGGTTGCTTCGATTCTTCTTGTGGTCTTACATTTACATGTGGATTCTAGGGCCAACTTGTCTGTAACTGAGATAAAGAGAAAGATGGGGGTTGCATAGACTACATAGACCAGTTTGAGAAATTCTCCTTTCTTAACAAGATGGGCTTTAAACTGGGAACACAGGCTCTCTGTCCATCTGTCCAGTTAAGACTTGCTACTTTTTTTCAACAATCAATATGTTATAATTCTTGAAGTATAAGTCTTACATTTATTTTGTTAAATTCATACTACGTATATGAGGCCTTTTGGTGCTACTGTGAATGAAGTTGCTCTCTGAATTACAGTGTGGGCTTATTCATCACCATGGATTGGATATAGCTGGCTTTTTATGTGCCGATTTGGGAACTACATGAGTGTTCTGCTGAATGTATGTCCGTGCCCTACATGTGTAACAGGGGTCTGAGGAGTTCAGAAGAGGGCATTGGCACCTCTGGAGCAGGAATCATGGATGTTTGTGAGCTGCCATGTGGTGCTGGTCCTCCTTGAGGATTTTCTACACACAATTCTGTTATCTGAAAACATGATGGTTTTACATCTTCCCTTCCAATAGAGATACCATTCTCTGTTTCTTGACTCTCCGCTCTGTCTCCTTTCTGTGGTGTTTTGTGACCTTCCTCCCTCCCTCCTTCCTTCCCCCACTTTCACATCAGATGCATGCTACAGTTTTCTTGTGTGTGTGTGTGTGTGTATGTGTGTGTGTGTGTGTGTGTGTGTATGTGTGTGTGTGTGTGTGTGTGTGTGTGTGTGTGTGTGTGTGTGTGTGTTCCCTTCTGACAGGAGCTCTGCCCTGGCCTGAGGTATCTGCCTTTATGCATAATGTGTCCCTGAGTTGTAGCCGGAGAGCCACTGTGTCCCTGAGGTATGGCCAGAGAGCCACAGCTTCTTTTCAGGGTGTTACAGACACTCTGTGATTCGGCCATGATGCCTCCACCTAATTCTCAGTGAGCTGCCCTGTTTAATGGCCTGGCCCTTGCCATCTGCAGTGGGGCACACATAGGTCTGGCCTGTGCTCACTCTCCCATGGTCCCCCGCACTGTGCCCGGTGGTTTCCAGCTGGGCTGTGTTACTGTGTGGGCTTCTCAGCGTGGTTACCAACATCATCTCTTTCAGCATCTGGGAGTGAAATCGAAGATCAATGCCTTTCCTGACCCGCCACATGGAGACAGTCACACCATGACCTGTGAGACTTCCGGCAGCGCCTGTGTGTGGCTGAGGGGTCTTTCCTCAGCCCCGTCCTGGCTGCTGAAAGCCCCATTCGGCTCCTAGAGAGTGCGCCGTTCACCTCAGCTGTCCTTTCTGTCCAGTTTCTACAGGGCCCCCTTTCACCCTTACTTTCTTCTGGGCCTCAATTTTGTGACCACCTATGCTCTTGTCACAGTGGCTGTTCCAGTCTGGGCAGGGGCCCAGGCATCCTTTGCTTTGTGTAACCTCTGTGTGCTGCTGTCCCCAGCCACCTGCGCCTTCCCCTTCCCTTCAAAGCTAAAGAAAATTTACAGACATGTCCTGGTACCTTTCCCTGAGGTCACGGTGACCTCTGTGCCCACTCACCTCCTTTCCTGCATCCCCTGCTCTGCCTCCACTTTGCTGGACCACCTCATCCCCCTCCACCATGACACCCTCACTTTGCTGGACCACCTCAGCCCCTCCACCATGACACCCTTGCTTAGACTGAGTTCCATGGGTGCTGCTCAGGGCAGGTTTCTAGCATTTCACAAAGGTCTGGGACTAGCAGACTGTGGGCCACTGCTCAGAACAAGGAAACAAAGCAGGACAGAGGGCGGCCATGTTCCTTAGCACCTCTGGGACCCCATCTCTAGAGTACTTCTCATTCCAGACTCAGACAGCCTTCAGAATTTCTGTATAGCAGCTTTGTCTGCAGCTTCCGTGCCAGATCACGGTACATCTCCATTTGTGAAAACCTTGAGGTTCCTTGGCTATCCATTGGCTGCAATGACTGCCACGGTTCAGGCAGCTGCTGGGACTGTCCTCCTTGTAGGCCCCTGCAGTCCTGTGAGTCAAAGCCCCCTCCCTCCTTTTCCAGTATGTGAGTGTGTGCATATATGTATTTACGAGTTTGATGTATGTCTGTGCGTGTGTGTGTTCAGGTGCAAGTGTATGTATTGGAGGGCTAATCCATCAGGATTCTGATCCGTCACTCGACACCTTATCCCCCTCAGACTTTTCTCACGGAACACAGAGCCAGGCTAGCGCCTAGAAAGCTTAAGAGATCCCCCTGTCTCCAACCCCCTGAAGCATTGGTGTCATAGGCAAGTACATGACATGTTTGGTTTTTCACATGGCTGTTGGCATCCAAACTCAGATCCTTATGCTTGCGTATCAAGTGCTTTACCCACTGAACCATCTCCCCAAACATAGCTACTGTTCCCCGAAGCTTCGCCACCCTGGGATTCTCCTGGAACACTTGACCTGTATTCTTTCTTAATAGTCCCTGGGATGATGTATCAGTCAGCTTTGACTATGTGACTTTAACAAAATATCCCAGAATGTTAGTCATTTGAAACACAGCTATTTCTTTGGCTCTTGTTCCTGTCCAATAGGTGGGCATGTGGGTGGGCTCAGTGGGTCTGGTTGGGTTCATTCACGGGCTGTGGTTAGCTGGGAGGCAGTCAGCCTTATCTCTACTGGCCTGTTTCTTTGTTTTCTAGCCCAAATGTACTTCATGCTCATATGGGGTGGTAGCAAAGGTCCCAAGACTAGGACAATAAACTGAGGCCTCTTGGGGCTTAGGCCCAGAACCAGCACACTGTTACTTTCTGTCCTTCCCACTGACCAGGGCAAGTCCTCAGACTGACACAGATCCACCAAATAGGAGTCTACAACCCCTTGGACACAGCCGGAATTCCCTGCTGCTTATGATGGTGGTCTTCCTGTCCTGGAGCCCTCCTCTCTCCCCCTCCCCACAGCTGCCTTTCATTCATCTCTCTCCATCTTCTAGAGTTCTCTTCCAATTTCTCTTCCTCTCATTGTTGGGCTGTCCCTACTCCCCATTTCCTCTGGCTGTCATGCTAAAGGCTTTGCAGGAAAGCCACTCTGCCAGGCCAGGGGTGCTCTCACCCTGGGTGGGTGCTGCAGGTACAGGCTCTTGGGCACAGACAATCTGTATCTATGGTACCTCAGGGGTTTCATGGGACTTCTCAGAGCTGAGAACAGCCTTGTCACCTCTCAAAGGTTGCTTTGAAGATATTGTGGGGTGGGTGGCCAGCACAGGAGCATCCTGGTGTCTCGTCAGCTTCTGGTTAGCAGGCTGGGTTGGGCTACTGGGCCTCTTGAAGTGTGGTAAGCACGTGAGAGTGGGAGTACGCACCCATGTGTGAGCATGTCACAGTCTGGGGCAGATTTTACACTGTGGACACACTGTTTTCCGCAGCCTTCAAAGTGAATGTCTATGTGTACCCATGCATCCTCAGGCCTCTTTCCTATGTCACACAGTTTCCACCTGCCCTGCCAGATGTACTCAACATCACCAATACATGAATCTCCCTACTCATCCCTGACTAGGCTTGGCAGAAGGAGGAGGATGAAGAAGAAGAGAAGGAGGAGGAGGAAGAGGAGGAAAAGAAGAAGGAGGAAAAGGAGGAAGAGAAGGAGGAAGAAGAGGAGGAGGAGGAAGAGGAGAAGGAGGAAGAGGAGGAGGAGAAGGAGGACTGGCTCTTGAGTTATACTGGACTCTCTAAAGCCTTTCATGCTGGGAAGGGAAGCAGAGATAGAGAACCACCCATCTCCTGGGTCTAGTGGGGGTAAAATCCTACAAGGAAACACAGGCAGGGCAGAGGATCGGGGGATAGCAAATTTCCAACAGTGGGGAGGAGGCACCCTGTCCCTGTGACCCAAGTAACCCAAGTGCAAGGAGAGGGCCCAAAATCCTTCATGATCTGGTTTTCCCCCCTTTACTCCTAATAGACAATGCCAGATGCACCCCAGGAATTGATGAGTTCTGACTTTAAACTCTCTAAAAGTTGGGGCTGTTTATGCCAAGCCTTGTGAGGAATGGAGTACGGGGATGTATGTATGGGGGACATTGCCCACATCTGGCAGGACAGGTAGTAGCTATGGGATATAGAAAGAGTCCTGAGGACATCCCCTGTGGAGTAGGGCCCATGGTGGCTTAGAGGAAGGTCTGAAGCTGGGGGAGAGGGATGAGGGCCATGTAGAACAGAAGCATGTGCATCTTACTGTGGTTCAGGTTCCACGCCAGAAGGTCAAAAAGGAAGGCTCATGGAGGCTAGCGTGCTGCAAAACAGGAGCTCCAACCCCAATTAGACCAGCATGGCTCCAGAGCTGGACCACAGCACCCGGCTTGAAGATGGAAAATGAAACATGATTCACCTCTGGTTCTAGTGCGTGGAGTGGGGGCTGGGGATGGCCCCTTCACAGTGGGCTGGAGTGGGGGGCTGAGGACGGCCCCTTCACAGTGGGCTGGAGTGGGGGGCTGAGGATGGCCCCTTCACAGTGGGCTGGAGTGGGGGGCTGAGGACGGCCCCTTCACAGTGGGCTGGAGTGGGGGACTGGGGACAGCCCCTTCACAGTGGGCTGAAGTGGGGGGCTGAGGACGGCCCCTTCACAGTGGGCTGGAGTGGGGGCTGAGGACAGCCCCTTCACAGTGGGATGGAGTGGGGGCTGTGAACGCCCATTCACAGTAGGCTGTAGTTGGGGGAAGGCTGAGAATAACCCCTTCACAGTAGGCTGGAGTCGGGGGCTGGGAATGGCTCCTTCACAAAGGGCTGGAGTGGGGGGCTGAGGACAGCCCCTTCACAGTGGGCTGGAGTGGGGGGCTGAGGACAGCCCCTTCACAGTGGGCTGAAGTGGGGGGCTGAGGACGGCCCCTTCACAGTGGGAAGGAGTGGGGGCTGGGAATGGCTCCTTCACAAAGGGCTGGAGTCAGTCTTAGAGGCAGTATGAAGCTTTCGTTGTCATGGACCCAATGGCTAATGGGAATCTAAGTAGACAGTGCCCATTGGGTGCTCTCTGGTGACTCCCAGAAACACCAGGGCATCTTTGGAAGTAGGTGGAACTATGCCATTGCAAATGGGCCTGGGTGCTTGGCTCTCTGGACCATTGATGCCTCCTGCATTTACTCCAGCAGGGGCACTGTAGGGCACCAGGGCCCATCGCTGAAGCCTGAAGGTGTTGCTTGGAGCGGTATGATGACCCCGAAGAGCCCAGCTCTGGGTTCAAATCCCAGTTGGGGTTCACCTCCCCCAACTGCCCCACATCTGTATCATGGGGCTAGCTAGTGGTATGTGCTCTCTGGGCCCGCTTGAGGGCTCAGAGGATGGGTAAAGCTTCACAAGCCCTGCAGCCTCTGCTGAGTGGCGTCTGACTCCTCACACAAACCTGAAGGGCCAGGTGTCACCCTGTAATTATCTTTAGGGGCACAGGCCACCCGTGACATTTCTGGAGTTTATGAGTCTGGGAGATTACTTCGTTAAGGAGAGACTTGTCCTGGCCAGGAATGGACAGGCTGCCTGTGCCCGCGGTGTGCTCAAGTGACCAAGAGCGATGTTTTATGGGGTCTGTAAAAGCTGCTGACCCTGCTCTGGAAGTAATGAGATGAGCAGAGCCCGGGGATTCCAATAACCTTCAGCTCCAGCTGAGCCCACCAAGCTCCTGACCTAGGGGTGCACAGGGAGGCAGCGCGGGCTGCTGGGGTGAGAGGGTGGAGGAATGGACAGACCCCCTCTGCCCCTGGGGGCAGCATGGCTGGACATGAAACACCAGCCACAACCAGGCACGAGGGTGTTGTAGGGCACAGCAGAGCCATATCAATGGCTCTGGACAGATAAGATGCTTCTAGCACTGGGCCTCACACCCCATCCCCACCTCGTGAAGCCACAGTGTGCATCTGGTGTGTTATGCTGTATGTGGTACTAAAGAAAGAATGTTCCATAGTATTCAGCGCCCGTCCCCTGTACACCAGGACATATTGGTATCCCTGAGACAGGATCCAGGTGTCACCTCTGACTGGACCCTCGGCTCATTCAGAAAGGTGGGAACAGTCAGCTACACCCTGGCTATGTGTGGTCACTCTCAGGCCATGGCCTGCCTCCTTCTGGGTGGGGGTGGGGGCATATGCCTCGGAGTTTGTGTCTCATAATGTTGGGTTTGAAAATTTGGTCTTCTCAGCAACATCAGACAAGTGAGGTGAAATCGTTGTTTCAGCTATTCATCAGTACTCATCCTTGTTTTCATCTATCATTCATCCATTCACTCATCCACCCACCCATCCATCATCCATATATCCATCTACCCATCCATCTATCCATCCATATATCCATCTACCCATCCATCCATCCATCCATCCATCCACCCATCCATCCATCCATCCATCCATCTATCCATCCATATATCCATCTACCCATCCATCCATCCACCCATCCATCCATCCATATATCCATCTACCCATCCATCTATCCATCCATATATCCATCTACCCCTTCATCCATCCACCCATCCACCCATCCATCCATCCACACCCACCTATCTATCTATCTATCTATCTATCTATCTATCTATCCATCCACCATTCATCCATCCATTTATCCATTCACCCACCCACCCATCTATCTATCCATCTACCCACCCACCCATCCATCCATCCATCCATCCATCCATCCATCCATCTATCCATCCATCCATCCATCTACCCCTTCATCCATCCACCCACCCATCCATCCATCCACCCATCCATCCATCCACCCACCCATCCATCCATCCACCCACCCATCTATCTATCTATCCATCCACCATCCATCCATCCATTTATCCATTCACCCATCCATCCATTTATACACTCACCCACTATCCATCCACTCACCTATCTATCCATCCACCATCTATTCATCCATTTATCCATTCACCCATCCATCCATTTATACATCCGCCCATCCATCCATCTATTCATCTATCTATCCACCATCCATCTATTCATTTATTTATCCACCCATCCACCCACCCGTCCACCCATTCATCCATCCTTCCATCCACCCACCCACCCATGATTGATCCATCCATCTTCCATCCATCCACCCATTCATCCATCCATCCATCCATCCATCCATTTATCCATCTATCATCCATCTCTCTGTCTGTTCACCCAGGAATTTGGTCACTCCTTTAGAAAGGGAGGAAAGGAGCTGCTGCACTGGAGACCAGAATCCCGCAGGCATTGTAATCAGCTGTGCTCCTCATCTGCTTCTCAATATTGTGTTTTACCTGCTTGTAGGACACTCCTCTCCCTCCCTGTTACCCTCTGAAGCCTGGCCTACTGTGTCTTCTGGCCCAGGAGTGGGGTTTATGTTGGAGAGAAAGGGGGTCTGGCCTTGATGCTCATGGTGGCAGATGGTCAAGGGGCCATCCTGTCCTGTGTTCCCCTTTCCTCTCTGTAACATCAAGCTAATGGAAAGGCAGAGGGGACCCGTCCCTCCCTCAGACACACTGCCCTGTCCCTGTGGATGCACACAACTTCCCTTCAAACTCACACCAATGACTTGCCAAGAATTATAGAAGGGACTCACTTCCAGGAGGAGGGACTAACCCTCTGCTCCACAGGTCTGCTTTCAGAATGACATCACTTCATCCCACAGAAAAGTTCCCAGCAGTCAGCAGGGCACAGGGCTCCTCCTAAGGCTGCCTTTTTTAGGAGGCCAGACTCAAGCTCCCAGACACCCCTGGGTAGCAAATGATAGTGTGATGTGGAGCTCTCTGTTCTTGGAAGGTATTTCTCACAAATCTTTAAAGATCTTGTGAGCAGTTCAGTGAAGACTCCCTCTGGGCCCCTTCCAGAGAGCAGCCTTTTCCTGCGGGGATACGGGGATGTGTGGAGGATGAGGAGGTGTGTTTGGGAGATAGGGGTGTATATGTGGGGGGATGTGGAGGAAATGTGGAAATATGTGAGGGTGTATGGGGGTGCTGGGGGTATGGGGGTATATGGAAGTGTATGTGGGGGTATATGGGGTATGTGGAGTATATGGGGGTGTTGCAGTGTATCGGGAGGTGAGGGTATATGGGGGGTGTGGGGGTGTATGTGAGGGTGTTGGTTGTCTGAAAGTATATGGGGGTGTTTGTGGGGATGTTGGGGTATATGGAGGTGTTGGGTGTATGAGAGTATGTGGGGGTGTATGTGGGGATGTTGGGGTATATGGAGGTGTTGGGTGTATGAGAGTATGTGGGGGTGTATGTGGGGATGTTGGGGTATATGAAGGTGGAGGTGTTGGGTGTATGAGAGTATGTGGGGGTGTATGTAGGGATGTTGAGAATGTATGGGGGAGATGTGGGGGTGTTTGGGGATTGTATGTGGAGGAATGTATGGGGCTTGTTGAGGTGTATGGGGAAATGTGAAGGTGTATGTGGGGGATGTGGGGATGTATGGGGAGTAATGGTGTCAGTCTCAGTATGGCTTAAACCTCCCTTCTTTTTCTGCAGGAGGGGCCTTGAGGTACTCACCTCAACCCATAGGACTATCTTGAGATAGAACTGTATATCTTGGGGCACCTGGCTTTGCTAGGAGAACTTATACCATTCACAGGGCCCAGAGCATTGTGCTAAGAACCCAGATTTTGATATTAGGTTGGCCAGGGTTCAAAATCCAGCTCAAATATTTCCCAGCTGTGTGATCATGGGCAAGTGGTTCAACCTCCCTGTGCCTTAACATGGGAATAACAGAACCTATTGTGTGGGATTTAGTGAGGATTAAATCTGCAAAGCCCTTGAGGTAGAGTTTGGCACCTGCCCTAGGGCTTCTCGGCTTACCTGCCAGAATCAACCCCTCACTGCTGAGGTGAGCGTATCCGCTGTTAACACTTACCAGCAAAGGAAATAGGTCTGTGCACCTGACTCCTGGCATGTCTGTCCCTTGCCACCCTGACATGCTTGATCCAGGCTTTAAAAGATCCTGGAGAGGGGTGTCTCTGGTCTAGTTCAAACTGCCCCCAGTCAGGGCCAGGGCAGGGTAGGCCACCTGGCTGTCCCTCCAAGGCCTGCTGAGCCTTGGCCTCGCCCAAGGGCCAGCTGGACGAATGCTCCAATTAAAGGTAATTCCCCCTTTCCTACCTTGAAATTCCTATCGATTTCCTCCCTAAATAGAAATTCCCATCGATTCCTTGTCTGTCCAGATTACTATCCTTGGCTGTTGCCTGCAGAGCTGCGAATCTTCCTGCTCCTTCCAAGGGTCATAACTCTTTCCAAGGTGACCCTGCCACCACCGGCACCTCCCCAGCTGGGCTGGAAAGAAGGCCCTTCTCTGCCCCAGGTGGTGATAAAGATGTCAGGATGCTTGGGACAGGTGTGGGGAACCTGACTCTATCTAGAACTCTGTAGTTTGCTGCTTAGGCGGAGGGCTGAGGAGCAGCAGGTATATCATTGGCAAGAAGCAGGCTCCCACAGGCTCCCTAGGTGAGTGAGGGCAGGCTTGGGATCCCGGCAGCTTGGATTCCTTGGGAGCTGCACCCTACTCTGAGCTTGGGCAGGTTCCTTGGTACCTCTCAGGAGTGGGGGGTTCACACCAGGTGAATTGGCAGATGCTACAGATCAAGAGAGCTTACTGGGGAGCAAGAACCAGCCCCCCACTTGCTTCTCATTCTGTGGCTACTGCTCTATCCCTTCCAGAAACAATGGATGGCTCTTCATCAGATAGTCAGAGCCTCTCCTCCCCATAGCTCCGCCTCTGCATATTCTTCTCAACACCCAGCCCTACCTGCCAGCCATCATCAATGCTGACTGGCCCTGTCAATCTTCTTCCCTTCTGCCCACCATCCCTGGGCCCCCAGGGAGATGAAGGAAGTCAGGTCCCCATACTGCACTTCAGGGCCATCTGAGTGGCTTAGTGGCTGTGTAGCTCAGCAAGTCACTGCTTCTGAGGCCTTTGGTCTCCTATCTGGACAGTGACTCTGCACAGTTCCAACTGGGTCAGGGCCACAGAGAGGTAAAGGGCCATGGCCAAGGTCACACAGCTATTGAGTCTTGGCTGGGATTTGTACCTGCTCCTGTCCCTGTGAGGTTCTCTGGGCTGTTGATGGTGACAAAGCCACCCTGCTCTATTCCCTGCTCTATTTCCTTGAGTTGGGGTCTCCCACTGAACCTGAAGTTGAGCTGGAGGCCAACAAATCACAGAGATCATATCTCCCTGCCTCCCTACCCCCACCCCAAGATGCTGGCAAGCAGCTTCAACACTGGTTTTGAGTTGGGGTACAGGGGATTTGAACTTAGGGTCTCAAACTTGTGCAGCAAGTGTTTAACCTGCTGAACCATCTCCCAGCCCACCCACACCCCGTTTTAAAGGCAAGGTCTCATATATCTCGGGTTGACCTGGAATTCATATTAGCTGAGGATGATCTTGAACTCCTGATCCCCTGGCCTCTACCTCCCCAAAGGCATTAAGATGCCTGTTTTCAGAGCTCACGCTTGGGAAGGACTGAGGATGTTCTTTGTCTTTCTATACCTCCAGAAGGCCACACCAGTGGTACAGCCACCAATACATTGGCATGATGAGGAGCCCCGACAGTCCTTCAGGGACCTCTGCAGAGTTTTCCCAGAGCCGTCAACCTTGTTGTCCCTGGACTCTGTCTCGATGCTCTGTCTGACGTGGAGACGTGTGTGCAGTGTAAACCTGATTATTTCCTTATTAGTGACTCACCATGCTTAATTCACTCTTCCCATTGATCCTGCTCCAGACAGAGGGAGGACTCTGCCCCTCCCATTCCATCAGCCACTTTGATAATGTGGGGGACCCAGCCTGTGTGTGGGATCTGAGTAGCCAAGTGGCGATTAGCTAGATTTTCTCAAAGTTCGTTTGGGTGTCTGATTGTGGGAGGGCAGGTGTGCTGGTTGGATTTTTGTCAACTCAACACAAGCTAGGATCTTCTGAGAAGAGGGGACCTTATTTTCAAAAATGCCTCTGTTATATTGGTTTATGGTCAATTCTGTGGTGATTGATGGGGGAGGACCCAGCCCACCGTGGGCGGCACCATCCATAGGCTGGTGGTTCTGGGTTCTGTAAGAAGGCAGGCTGAACAAGCCTTGGAGACCAAGCCAAGTAAGCAGCCCCTGTCCAAGGCCTCTGCATCAGCTCTTGCCTCCAGGTTCCAGTCTTGGTTCCCTTCATGGTAGACTGCTAACTATAAGATGGAATAAATCCATTTCTCCCCAGGTTGCTTTGGTCATGATGTAAATTTATACCACAGCAACAGGAAGCAAACCAAGATAGGATACCATGTGGGTAGGCGGAGGCACCTCTGCGGCTTGGCATGTAGACCTCAGTGTTTCATTTGACATACAGGTGACCCACATGATGGAGTCAAAGGCCACACTTCCAAGTAGCCCTGTCTTGGCTTGGTGATGGTTGGTTCCTGGCTACTCACTTGTGTGCAGACTCCATGCTATCAGGCAAGGCTGTGTCAGAGGACACACATGGAGCCAAATCAACATCCTTGTCCTCATGGGGGTCTCATCCCAGCGGAGGAAGCAGACACTGAAATTCCTGGACAGGGACATACTCATGGGGGCACTGTGAAGAAAAGTTTGTGTATGAGGGGCTCATTTGAGAAGGGCTCCTCTGGGCTGGGAAGCCAGACTGGGCTGCCAATGGTCTCGACTCAACACTCAAAACAACATCGGGCGGACCTAGACAAGGCTGAGGCAGACAGACAAGGCTGCGCTGCGATGGGTTTATATTCTGCTTTCTAGAATCGGGCTCTGAGGGTTTCCTGAAGCAGCCCCGTGTCCAGAGGAAGTCAGACTCTGTGTCCGACTCTGTCTTTGCTTCCTCAGCTTCTGTTTCCTCCTCTCCTCTGGGGCCACCATCTGCAAGTACCCAGGAGAACCGAAACATCCTCCCTTAGGTCAGGGCACCCTTTTCCCAGCACGCAACCCTGGGATGCTATGGAGACCAAAAGCCCCTCCCTGTTTGTGGAGCCGCTGAAAGGTGCCCGTCTGTGAACAAAGCAGCTTGTTACACTTAGGCCCCAATAAAAAAGCTTCTAAGGGCCTAATTAACAGTTTAGGTACATATAAAAACATAATGAGAAAAACAATCTGTTTGCAAAAAAGGGACGAAAGAAAAAGAGGAAAAAAAAATTTAAAAGGCCAAATTGGCGGAGCCTGGCCTGCTGCTGGGCACGTGGCATCTGCACAGCTCGAGTGGCCGGGAGGGCTGGCCTAATGGCCTCCTCGCATGCCGATATTCCACCTCTGTATGTCTGAGCAATTTTCAACTTGGCAGGAAGGGAGCTGCGCGGAAATTTGCGTAAGCCTTGATAAATATTTTATGCAAATTAAAATTGAATTCTTTGCTTAGTTTAAGCAATTTCCCTGTAAGGAGTGTGTCGAGGAGAGAGATTACAACATTTGCCTGGTTTGTTTATAATTTAATTTTTTTTTTATGTTGCGGCTGGCAGAGGAGGAGACGGCAACACCTGTGAGTGTTTATAACGTCCCATCTCCTTCCCAGCTGCTCCTATTCAAAACACCTCGCCGGCGTAATAATTTCATAAAATTTCATGATTTACCATCTGCTCGTGCCGGTTTGGGCTTCAGCAATAAGCTCGTGCGTGGCGCCCGGCCCAGAAAGGTACAATAACTGTATATTTTAACTTAATGGTTTTTTGGGGGACATGCAAATTTCTGTGAGCAGATTGTGTTGAGGCCTGGGCTTAGAGCGGCCTCCCTGGGCCCCAGAAGCCCCCCGGAGCACCCCCGGCTCAGTGAAGGTTGCCCATGTCAAAATCGAGATATCAAACACCAAGGCTGAAAGACAAGGTAGGAGGTACGAGAAGATTATTTTCCTTTTAGCGTTTGATGTCTGTGCATTTGGGTAATTAAAATGATTACTACAACAATTAAAGCAAGTAATTAGAAACTAATTACACCAGCATTTTTTGTGATTACAGGAGCAGATGAAAATAGTGTTCAAAATTAAATTCATTGCATATTCATGGGAATGAAATTAAATACTGCTGGGTGGATGAGATAATCGGAGGAGCGGAGAGAGGAGAGGCATTCTGGGGATTCGGAGAACAGACTGCGGTTAATACTCCAAACAGACATTTGGTTAAATCAGTGATAATCTTTTAATGGCTTTAAAAGGGGCTAATATTTGGAAAGCAGTCAAAATTGCTGAGAGTTTCTGTTTTTCACTCACTCTGTGATAATACATACCAGCTGTAGCACAATGGAAAACATTTAATCATTAGCCACTCAAATGGAGGCGCAGGAGCCGGCGTCTCCCCGCCTCTCCTGGTGTCTCATGCACGACAATAAATTAAATTAAAGAATCTTAGCAGCTCTTTCTTCCCTCCCCCACCTCTCCTCCCGCCCCTCTTTCCCAGGCTACTTCGCAGCCACTGCCTTGCCACGGCCATTTAATGAGATCCCGTAGATTAAATAGATTTTCTGTTTAACTCCACACTGGTGAGATGGCATGTCAGCGACGGAATGGCTATTAACATTTAAATATTTCACAGAACAAAAAAAAAAAAAATCGGAATATGAATTTTTCATTGTTGCGATGCTCCCTTCCCCCTCCCTTTTCTCTCCCTCTTTTTCATGGCGCTCTCTCTCTCTCTCTCTCTCTCTCTCTCTCTCTCTCTCTCTCTCTCTTTCTCTGCTAGACCTAATGAAACTAAAGTAATTAGAAAGATACAAGAAGAGGGCTTTCACCAGAGTGCAATTAAATTGAGCGGGGAGCCGTTATTTATATAGGCCGGTCACTCCGTGCCTGTGACTATTTTCTCAGCCTGCTTGAGTCATAGATTATTACAAGAGATTAATAATGTAAATTTCACTGACTCGGCTGCTCTCCGAGCCTTGGCCTTCAGAAATTGATGGGCACGCCATCCATCACCTCCTCCAGTCCAGGCCTGTCCCTCTGCAGGGTCTGCCAGTCCCTGCACCCCACCTTGAGCTCACCGGCTCCCTATCCTGTTCCCGCTTCGCCCCTGGGTTCCCACCTTCTCCTTTTTATGGGGAGATATTTCTTTGTAGATTTTTTTTTTTTTTTTGTATTTATCTCTCAGTTTTTTCATTGCTAGCCCTGTTTAATTTCTGACTGATTTTTTAAAAAGGGGCTCCCCACACCCCAGTATCTGAGAAGGGGTCGATTTGCCTCTTATAAAACCATCTGGTAGTGGGTGATTAAAGTTACAATTTGCCAATGGTCTCCTCTCCCCCGATTCTCCCTCTGGGACCACTTTCTGTATATCTGTCTGCCTGGTCATCCGTGCATCCGTCCTCTACACTTCTGGCGCACGCATGTCTGTTCCCCAACTGCCTTTCCAGCCACAAGAGGGTGGAGCTGAGACTGGGGTTCTCTGTGGTTTCCTATCAGCATGACCTTGGCCTGGAACCTTCTGACCCTCATCCACTACGGTGAGGTAATAAAACGGGTATTATTACAGAGTCCGCGGGCAGAGCAGGAGGTGGCCTAGGTTCGCAGCAGGGCGCACTGGTGAAGAAGTGGGCCCTCCCTCACCTCTGCTGGGCTCACAGTGTGTTCCTCCCATCATCCTTCTCAGCCTCAGAGCATCTTGTCAGCTGGTTGTGTTGTGAGGAGGGTGATGGCTACAGCCTGAAGTGAGTAGGGGTGAGGTCAAGGAGGAAGAGGTCCCCAAGGCAGGTCTCTGGTGTGTCTCACCTGTACCTGCCCAGCCTGGGAGTGACTTCATTGTATGGCTGGAGAAACTGCTCAAAATGTGCCCAGACAGGGCATTCTGAGGAGCCAAGAGGGCTGGCTTTCAAAACAATTAGCGCCAGCATCTGCCTGAGCACCCATGCTGGTTTTGTATAATTAAAACAAGGCTCCAGAATCCCACTGGACACTCTTTTAAAAACGACTCATTTTCGGCATTATTTACAATGATGAGTTGAGGCGAGGGAGACTCCTGGACCCCTCCAGCTGCCCCCGAGGAGAGGCCGGGCGCCTCCAGTACCAGCTGGGCCTCCTGGCTTCTGCTCTCTTCCTAAGGGGTGGTCCCAGCACCCAGGGTGGGCCTGAGAGCACTTGGGCATGGCCAACGCTCACTGTGGTCCTTCCTTATGTGCAGGATGACGCCTCACTATGGTCCTTCGTTATCTACTGGGGTGGGTCTTGCTGGCTGAGCCAGGGGTGTAGAGATAGACTTTGGAGGAGGTAGGGATGGGGAGGGGTGGACCATGAGTTTCTTTGAATTCTATGGACTAGATCTAAAAACTTAAAGATTTATTTATTTTATTGTATGGGTGTTTTGCCTGTACATATGTCTGTGCACCGAGTTCATGTCTGATATCTGCAGAGTTTGGAAGAGGACACTGGAGACCCTGGGACTGAGATTCAATGTTGAGTCGCCATGTGAGTGCTGGGAACCAAGCCTAAGTCTTCTTCTGGATCAATAAGTGCTCTTAACCACTAAGCCATCTCTACTGGGTGGGGTGTGTGTGTGTGTGCGTGTGAAAAACTGTTTTTATATGTGTATGTATGTGGGTCCTGGAGATTGAGTTCAGTCATCAGATCTGATGGCAAGTGCATTTCCCTGAGCGGTTAGCCATCTTGTCAGCTCTGGAACTTTCAAGTAAAGCATCGCTAGGAAACATAGAAGAGGTGGCAGCAGGTCTCAGAGAAAGCAGTGCCCTGGGAATAAAAACCATGAGGAAGTTGTGGCATTAAACTTCAGCTGTGGACTGTGGGTGCCGGTATCTAGCCTGGCCTGTGTTCATGCACCCACGCAACCCCAGGCAGGAAGGGGTGTCCTTTGACAGCTGTGAGTGTTAGGAGCCCACGAGAGCGCACACATGAGGGCTATCCTGGTGGACAGACACATATGCACCTATGTTTGAACACACGGAGTAAGCACTTCATGTATCCAAGTTTGAGATCAAGCGCAACTGGGTATGCAAGCACATGCTTCCACACGCTCAGGTGCACACACGTGTGCATGCACAAGTGGGCACAGATGGATGGATGGGAGTTGCAGGCACCACTGCCTGGTGAAGCAAGGGGAGCCACATTCCCAGCTCTGATTCTGGAAAACCCTGATGAGGACAGGCAGCTGTGGCAGACACCATGTGGGACTCTGGGGTCATAGCTGAACTGAGGACCACAGGGAGAACTGCTGTGCATAAGGAGAGACTAGTCTGGGTATAGGGGGCTCAGTATATGACATAGGGACCCAGGCCACTCAGTTCCTCCAGCCTATGAGGTTGTTGTCATGTTGAGAATAACCAAGAGAGCAGGATACTAGAGACCCTGGGAGCCAAGGCTGGATGCCTTGAACTCAGACCAACCCCTCCTCTTGACCCCATTTACAGATGAGCTGACAGAGAATAAGGTCGCTGTGACCCTTTGGATACATGTCCAGTCAATCTTTATTTCCACTCACATCACAGATAGAGGAAGTTCCCCCCGTCTGTGATGACAATTTTGGCCACAGAGCTCACTCAGGCCAGTTAGTGGGCTCAGTCTGAGGAGTGGTATCCACTACACCGTATGGTTCCCTTAGGCTTGGTGGGAAGCAAAGCTTTGTCTAGATCCGAAAACCCCAGGTAGCTTGCAGCCCTGTTCGCATGACAATATATTTACTGGGTAACTTCAGAGTACTTTGTTACACCGCATCATCACGCGCTGTGGCTGGTGCACACTGTTTATCACTAAGTGGTAACGTTGAGATGGAAACTGAGGTGGTTGTGGCCAGAGCCTGTGAACAGAACCCTTGTGTAGCAAATCAGGGAGCATGGGTAAAGTTTCTGGTAGAGAGCCAGCCCTTCAGTAACATGTCTCACAATTAGCGTCACCTTCCTGTCCCCTCTAAAGGGCAAAGGAAATCCCAACACCATGGGTGGCAGAAAACAGAATAACCAGTAGGGACGTTTCTGTTTTTTGGCACAGGCGCTGCAACCTGCAGCCATGTGACAGCAGGGTCGCAGTTACCTGTCCGCGATGGAGCTGCCAGGTGAGCTGTTGCCACCCCCTTAGGCATTGTCCTCAAAGCTGAAGTCAAGAGGCTACTGGCTCACTTTCAAGGTGCAGCCCACCAGGCGTTGCCTCAGACTTCTCACCTGTGAGAGGGAACAGGGAGAGCCAAGGGAGGCGCTGGTAAGTCAGTCTGGGAGCCTAACCACCAGCCCTCAAACACAAGCACAGCAGCACGTATCCTCCCGGAAACAGGGTCTCACAGCTCATGCCGTCCTTGAACACTTCGGGAGGGCAGAAGGGACCACCCTCTTGTGTCCATTGTAGCATGAGATGAAAACTTCATGTAGCCCTTTGTCTTTCCTGTTATTCCCCACCCTACTCCATCCTTGTCATTTTATGCTTTATAGATGGGCTAAGGACAAAGTGACATTGGAGACTTACCTTGGCCTCCGTGGCTACTAGCCACAAACCCATGGCTTATTTAATCCTCACCAAACTCCCTTGGGGAGAACAACTAGCCCCATTTCTCAGATTAGAAAAACCAAGGCTCAGAGAGGAAACCCTGGTTTGTCTGGCTCTAAAATCTGATCCTCCCACAAGTGCCTCTCCCTTCTGGGACCTCCAGACCCCATGCCCTGAGGCAGGACTCACTACCTCCCCTTAATTGTAATTCAACTACTTGTGATATTTTGGTACCAATTAATATTGATTTTACAATTGGTTTACGGAGATGTTGTTTTATTACTAATATATTTAATGCGCAAATCAATGAGAACACTTGCCCGGCCCTCTCCCTGGAAGGTAATAAAATCAGAGATCTCAGGGGTGAAACACTACCCAATTCTTGAAAGTCAAAGCAGATGTTTAATGTAATAGTTAAGGACTCACTGGGTGATCAGTGAAGCTGCCACTTCTCCAGCCTCCTTTCTGCTCTTTCTTTTTCTTTTTCTTCTTTTTTTTTTTCCCAGTAGAGACTTCATCTTTGAGCATCTCCAGGGACAAGCAAAAGTGCAGGGGCCAGGACCCGAGGGCTGGAAAGGACAGGACACTCTTGGTTGCTGGGCCTTGCTGCTTGCTCTCCAACCTTTCCTCTTCCTGCTCTCCTTCCCTTCCCTCCTCTCCTCCCCTTCCCTTTCCCTTGTTACACCGGTATTTATTCATTAGCCCTCATCTAATTTTTATGTTTCCCATTTCATCCAAATGTGCATTCACTGGCTCAGCCTCAGGTGTGTTTCTTATTCATTTGTTCTTTTGTTGCTGTTTTTGATGCTTCCTGGGGGAGAGGGTGTCTTCTGAGATAAGGTTTTACTGTGTAGCCCAGGCTAGCCCTCTATCCACAATCCTCCTGCTTCTACCTCCTCAATCCTGAGATTACAGGTATGAGCCGCTAATCATTGTTTCTTATGCTTTCCAGTGTGTTCAATACTTTCTAATCACTCCTTCGTGGGCCCATTCAATGGTTTGTGTGTTTTGTTGGTTTTATCTATCCTTTCATTCATTCACCCAATCTTTAGACTTATATTCAACCATTTGTTTCACCCACCCACCCACCCACCCACTCATCCACCCACCTACCTACCCATAAATACATCTATCCAATTGCCTACCTTTCTACCCATTCACTCATCTATCCATCCATCCATTCATCCATCCATCCATCCATCCATCCATCCATCCATCCATCCATCCATCCACCTGTCTACCTATCCAATTACTCAGCCATTGTTCATTCATCCACGCATCCAAGTATCCATCCATCTATCCATCCATCCATCCATCCATCCATCCATCCATCCATCCATCCATTCATCCACCTACAAGGTCCATGTCTGGATGTTGGTTGAGGTTGGAGGTAGAACTCTGAACCAGACATATTGTTCCAGCTGCTTCCTGGGATCCCTCTCACACAAGGGAGAAAGTGCCTTTTGTTCTCCTTTTGTCAATCCTCAAAGCTAGGGTCAAAGAACCTCTGTGCTGGACTGCTTCCCTGGGCTTTTCTAGAGTCCTTTCTTTCCTGAGTAGGCACTGGGGCTGAGGTGTCTGGGGCCTGTCTGGGACCAAATAGGGACTCTGCAGGCCCACTCAACAGTGATCCCCTGAGACCTCTAGCCTTCATATGCTGCTACACTAGCCTGGGCACCCCAACATCTGCTGTGGGCTCCATCCACATTTGTCCTGGACTAGGGTCTCAGCACATGCCCAGAGTAAAGCCCAGCTGTGATGTCTCAGCTCTTGGCAGGAAAACATTACTGCTCCCATAGGGAAATGGAGGCCCATAGAGTGAAAGTCTTACTCAAAGTCATGTGGCTCATGGACATTAGAGTCAACTCCCCAGGTCTGACCAATCTCTAACTAACCCCGTTCTTTCCCAATCCCACAGGCAGAGAATCTGGAGTACAGAACTCAGAGCTAAGCGATGGAGTTTAAAACCTCATGCCTTTCAGACCAACCCTGGGGCTTCTGGAACTTAACCATCCTCTCTCTGTCTTGATACCTTACCTATTAGTGTGGCTGTAGCCATTGCAGGCAATGTGCGCTCCTGCAGTCCCTCCTGTGGGGAAAGGGGGAAGTCCTACCTCCACACTGGAGGTTTGCAATGAACTGTCCTTCTGAGGCTGGGAGTCTTAATGGTGTAGGGCACTGGGCCAACCTGGGGTAAGGAAGTAGGGTCAAGTGTGGGCTCGCTAGGATAATTCTCTTCCCTCCTGGTCCTTCTGAGGCTCCGTTGAGGAGGAGTTAGAGGGGGTGTGTAGGAGCCCAGCTCCCTGCTGTGATTTATACGGGAGCTCGTAATGACACTGGCTGGCAGTAAATAAGCAGATATGAAATCTCACCATTTAATTAACCAAAAAATAAATGACCAAGAGCCCTGGGAAGAGGGGAGCCTGGCCACCCTCATGTCACTTGCTACTTTGGGCACAGAGTGGGGCAAGTTACTGGATCTATACCTATTTACTCCATGGGTGTGACCCTTATTGTCCCTGCTTCATAGACAGGCAAGTGAAGTCCAGAGAGGGGAGGACAGCCTGGAGTTCCACAGAGCCAGTCTTAGGCAGGATCCTATGAACCCTGAATCCAAAACTCAGCCCAAGATATTCTATCTGCTCTGGCTGACTCCATTTTCCTGCTCAGGATCAACTCATGCATTCTCCCCATAAAGGCCTCTTAGGCCACTGTGGCCATGAAGCCACTTGGAGGGACCCTCAGATGATGGTTGCTGGGGTCAGTGACGTTGGAACCTCTCTTCCCTCCCACCTAAGTGAGACCTGAGAAATGTCCAGCTCCAGGAAACAGGGCTGAGGAGGCCAGCAAATAGTTTCTTCTCTTCTTACCTCGTTATTCCATAAAATGAGTGCATGTGTAGATGCAGGAACAAGAGGACAAGGAAGGAGAGCAAAGGAGACATGCATGTCCCAGTGTTTTTAAAAAAGATCTGAGGGGTGTGTGTGTGTGAGTGTGTGTGTGAGAGTGTGTGTGTATGTGTGAGTGTGTGTGAGTGTGTGTGTGAGTGTGTGTGTGTGAGAGTGTGTGTGTATGTGTGAGTGTATGTGAGTGTGTGTGTGAGTGTGTGTGTGTGAGAGTGTGTGTGTATGTGTGAGTGTATGTGAGTGTGTGTGTGTGAGAAAGAGTGTGTGTGTGTGAGTATGTGTGTGTGAGTGTGTGTGTGTGTGAGAGAGAGAGAGTGTGTGTGTGTGTGTGTGTGTGTGTGTGAGAGAGAGAGAGAGAGAGAGAGAGAGAGAGAGAGAGAGAGAGAGAGAGAGAGAGAGAGTTTTGGCTAATCTCATTGTGTGGTGTATTTTATTTACAAGTTTTAATAATACAAAGGATTTTTGGTTGTCTTCCCCCTTTTTCCTGGGAGTTGGGACCCAGAGGGATTCTCATATATAAGCTATACAGTATGGTAGGCTAGCACTTCACTGAGCCACCTCCCAGCCCCAAGGAGCTTATTCTTAGTTTAAGAGATAATGTGTTTGAGGCCAGCCTGGTCTATACAGAGTTTCAGGCCAACCATGACCATAGAGTGGGATCCTAGGGGTAGGAGGAATGTATGTCCTCTTCAGGGACTTCTGGGATTACTTTCATTTGGTGGGAGAAGGGATATGCTCAGAGATGGGGGTCCACATCTAGCTGCCCTGGGCCAGAGCAGGACAAGGCTGTCCACTGGGGCCTGGGCTTTGGGGGCAGTGCAGGCAGTATAAACACCCAGAGTGGCAAATGTGTTTACAGAGGCTCTGTGATCCATGACCTTCATGACCTTGGAAGGTTTCCTGCCCTCCTTGAAAGCTGGCTGTAATGACTTCTCAGGATGATGGAGAAGGGCAAAGAGAGTATGCGATCTGCTCTAAGGCACACATGAAGTGACCCAAACTATGAGCATATAATGTGGAGACTAGTGTCATATAACTTATCATTGTAACCCCAAACTCCTTTGTTGTAAAATTCAGACATCATCGATTCCAAATTTCCCACAACGGTGCCTGATATGTGTTGGACACTTAATAAACACAGATTATATCTGCTCCGTGAAATATGTATTTATTAATGTATCTATCTACCCCCCCCCCCAAATTATCCAGAAGGAAAAGTACCAGTGTTGGTATCAGGAACCACTTTCGAGGGAATATTCGCCCAGGGGTCGAAGTCTTATCTTATATGTCAGCTAGGAGGCTGGTCATAAGGACCACGGCTATGAAGCACCAACCTCTTACCCCATAAAAGCTGGCCAGGCCCTATTTGGGAAAGCAGGGGTCCTCCTTCTCAACTGGAGGAAAAAACACTTCCATAGTGATCTCCACCCCCAACCCTGGGTAAGAGGATTGGGGGTAATTCTTCTCTGTGGTTTTCTGTGGTTTCTGTATCTTGAGTGGGAAGTATTGGTTCTGCAAGAGGCTGGCAGAGGCAGTGAAAAACAAAGCTAGAAACAATGGGAACAGCAGTGAGTGGTGACAGTGGCCTGTAGGATTTCCCTCCTGTCCTCAGCTGTCACTTCCAATGGAATGCTTTGTTTCCTGGGGTGAGAATGGTTCAGAGAGAGGGAGCTACAGGGGAGCCCTGATGCTAGTCTTGGGAGGTTGGGAGTTTCCTCTTGCCTTGGGCATATCTGAGGGGTGTCCACAGCTGGGCTCTGACCTCAGGATCCTCCTGACACTTGCTTAAAGTGTGTGTGTGTGTGTGTGTGTGTGTGTGTGTGTGTGTGTGTGTGTGTGTGTGTGTAGGGGGAACCTCCCAGTAAGCCACCAGGTCTTGGGGTCCCGAAGCCTCAGCTATACCCCAGTTTCTTCACTCTATCCCCAGCACCAGGCCCACACCCTTGGCCCATTGGCTTATAGAACATGGAGACAATAGAAGCCGCGTGTAACCACTGTTTACAGAAAGGAAAAAAAAAAAACGGTACAAGATTTATTTATTGGAAAGTGACTGAGGAATATGAATTCTACACTCCATTTAAAATGCTTTTTATTTCTCTCAGCCTTGGGGCTCAGAGTACATCTAATTTCACCCACAGCTATAATTCTCTACCAAACAGTTCCTGCTGTTCCTCTGGGGTCCCCAGGAACTGAGTTAGTTTATGTCTGCTACTGACGAGGCTCAGACAGGGGCAGCAGCGGCTATGTGCCAGCGTGTGGGGGGAGCCACCTTTCCCCGCTGCCCCTGCACAGATATTCTGCACATGTGCAGTGGGCCAGCACTCAGGCTGAGGCCTTTGGGGGTATCCATGGTACCAGGCCTTCAGCAGCCGAGTGAACCATATCTCATCCTGGACATGTTGATTGCTAGAGCCTCAGCACTAACAATTAGTTTGTTAGTGTGTTTATCCTATGAACACTGGAGCCGTGATTACAGATCCAACAGTGGGATTGTGGCGGTGTTTAGAGATAAATCTGTGCTCTGGGTTAGGTGGTATCCGCAATGGGTGGGGGTGGGAGACCCCCACAGGGAATGGCTTTGCCTGCCTGTCCCTCCATCTTGTTTTTTTTTTTTTTTTTCCAGCTGCTTGTTGGCCTGTTATCTGTTTGTTGGCCTGCTTGCCCATCTAGAAGCATCTGTCTATTTGCTTTCTTGTGAACTTAGCTCTTCCTTGTATCTCAGGCCCTGGAGTTACAGGGAGCGGCAGAAGGTGCTGAGCAGCCAGGCCGAATGGGTGCTTCTTGGAGACACAGCCGGTGAATGGATGAAGGGAATGCTGTAGAAGCTTCCAGAAAAAAAAAAAAATTAACTAGCGCTGTCCAGTGGTGGGTCCTGACCCGCAGCCGCATTTTCTGTAATCACTATTTGTCTTGTTGCTATGACAAAATACCTTTAAAAATACAAGTTTAAAGAGGGAAGGGTTTATTTGTGATCACAGCTTGAGAGAACAGTCGTGGCAGGCAAGGCACAGCAACAGGAACGTGAGACTTTGTATCCCTGCTGTAGCATTGTATCCAGTCAGGAAACAAGAGGGGTGGATGCTGGCATTTAGCTCTCTTCCTGCTCTTTATGCTGTCTAGGATTCCAGCCTGTAGAATGGAGCTGCCCACATTCAAGGTGGGTCTTCTCACCTCAACTACCCTGATGGACAAATGGCCTCAGCTAAGCCCAAGGCTCAGTATTAAACCATCATATCCAAGCATCTTCAGTCTTTATGCATTTTCCCTTAGGACCCTCCCTTAGGGACACCCCACCAGGCAGGAAGCACCCATCTCTTCAGCTCCTTCAGCCACCCAGTAAAACCAGCTGCCCACCTATAGAAGACACCCTCTGCTCTTCTCTCTGCCCCTCAGACATTCTGGGTTTTCCTTCTCTTGGTCTAAGCTTCAGCCTTCCTGGCCTTGTCTCTTCAAGCATCTCCTAGTTCATCCTCCTCAGCTGGCTTCTTAAAGGGCCCAGCCCTGAACTGGTTTCCACCCTCTGCTTCTCTGAGTATCCTCCATCTTCCTGGGGGAGCTGGTCCAACACTCCTTTTTTTCCCTCGTGGTTCCTATGTCTGTGCCTTCAGCCTAGAATGCTCTGTGCCCCTGGGGTTCCAAGATATTCTTTCCTCTGTACCCCTGAGCCCAAGGCCCTGCAGCCCCACCCAAGCATTAATTAGCTGGAACCTGGGAAGGTCCAGCCTCCTTCACCTCCAGTCAGAAAGTGACTGGCTGCCTGGCTCTCCTCCCAGACACTCCTGAAATCAGACCTGCTTGGGCCAGGTCACCACTCTGACAGTGTGTCTACAGCAGCTTCCAACTGGCCTCAAAGCTCCAAGTGACTTTCCATAAATATCCCCCAAGAAAGTTATTCTTTCCAGTTAGGGCTGATGGTAGATTTAATGAGAGCAGGGACCTATCAGAGGCCCCATTCATTCTAGCGACAGACTCTTCACCTGATGTTCCTGTATAACATTCTTTTTCTTCTATTGGAGATTTTGAGACTGACTGTCATGTAGCTCAGGTTAGCTTCAAATTTTCTATTAGTCTAAAATGGCTTTGAACACCTGATCCTCCTGCTTCTGTCTCCCAAGTACTAGGACGATGGGTGTGTTGTCACATCTCCTGTGTGTAATTTTTACAAGAGCAACATAAAGTGAGCAATGCCCATGCAAAGACATGGGAAATGAGACCCAAGAGGTTTGAGGACATGCCTGAGGTCATGGGATAGTAGGTGGTGCAGTTAGCATTTCAGGGTGAGACCCTGTGACTCTCAGACTCTGCCTTCACTACTGTCCCTGAGCTTTACAGGTTCACAGGGTCCTGAGCTAGCCAGGGTCAGGGCCTGTGGACATGTCTGCCTGAATGGCAGCTCAGGCTTTTGGGGTTCTGTGGGGTTCCCTAGGTTGCTGAAGGAGGACTAACCTTAACCCTTTTATCAACCGGTCTTTTCTTTCTTCTTTTATTAAAAGACGTGATTCATATGCCATTAAATTGATACCATTATATCTTTAGTACATTGTTTCTTAGATAGCAACCATGTGACCAGCACCACTGTCTATACAGACTGTTCTCCTACGCAACCTCCCCAACCCCAAAAAACCTCCCTCCTCAGCCCCCGGCAGCTGCTCATCTGCTTCCTGTCCCTCTGGACTTGTCTTCCTGGGCATTTCACGTGGCTTTTTGTACGAGCATTTACTGGCTTGGTGTTTTTCAAGTTTATTCACAATTGGCAGGCTTCTGTGCTCCTTCCTTGCTATAACTGTGCATGGCCACTGTACACAGACATCTTTGGTTGCCTGCTCTTGGGTCCATGGACTCAGTGCTGTTTCCACTTTTGGCTACTTTGACATGTGGTGCTCTGAGTTCCTGGAGGAACCCAGGATGAAAGGTACCACTCACCTATTTTATCATTGGGGATATTGAGGCTCATGGGGTTAGGACATTACCAATGTGGGGCAGGCTTACACTTGAACTCCAGAAATCCTGTGATCTCATTCCTAGAATCCTGGCTTTACTTGACCTGGTAAAACTTGTGGGACAAAAGATGGCAGGGGAAAGAGAGGCAAGGAAAGGTGCTGAGTTCCTGCAGAATTCTAGAAGTTCTAGATCAGTTTGTCCTGTTGGCTACTTGGTTGCCCTCAGGAGGGTGGGGGTTGTGGATGGTTCTTTACTGGGCTCAGATCCCTCTGGTGATCTGAGAGATGAAGTCCTTCTCTACTGTACAGGTGGAAAATTCTGGAAAGACAAATGACAGGCCCAAGCCAGAAAACTAGGACTTGAATTTAGGTCTGTTTACGTGTGAAGTGTGTGTGTGTGTGTGTGTGTGTGTGTGTGTGTGTGTGTTAGCGTATATGTGTACATGAATATGTGCATGTACAGGGTGGATGTGGAAGGCATGTCAGAGATGGAGTGCTGTGCGTATAGCCGGCTAAATGGCTTTTAGCACGGAAGGATGTGGTACCAGCCGGCCCATTTTTGTTCATCCCTATCCCCAGCATCACATAAAACCAAGCATGATGGTACAAGCTTATAGTCAGAGACTTAGAGACATGGAAGCAGGAGGACCAGCAGTTCAGTGTCACTGTAACACAGCAAGCTACATGAGACTGTCTCTGTCTCTGACTCTCCCTGTCCCTGTCTCTGTCTCTTGGTTTTTTGAGACAGGTATGTCTCTGGACATCCTGCAACTCTCTCTGTAGACCAGACTGGTCTTGAATTCACAGAGATTCACCTTCCTCCGCCTCTGGAGTGCTGCCATTAAAGGTGCACACACCACCACTACTCAGTGAGAGTTTATCTCAATAAAAGGGAAAAGTATCATGGGGACTTGGGTGGAGCAATATTGACCGAGTGTCCAATATTGGTTGGTGGCCATTTAATGGGAGTTTCTCTAGGGAGTTCAGAGGTGGTGGGGTAAAGAGGCATCACTGTCTCTGGAGATGAAAAGAGCTTCAGTGGGGTCCTTGGCCTGCTGTGTGGGGGTGAGCATAGAGCAAACAGTTCATAAGCATATGTGAAATTATTCTGTGTCCCATCCCCTGCCAGCCCCATTTTGTCACCAGCCTCTGATACACTTGTGTACTAGGATGAAGATATTGCTGTTGTTACCACCGCTGGTTCTCCATTGTTTTCAACTATGTGCAACCGCTGTCCTAAGCTCTTCATAACCATTCACTCACTGAATCCTTCTTTACCTTGCCCCCTGAGATAGGTTAAATTTTATTATTCCATTTTACAGCTGAGAATATTTTGGCCCAGAGAGATTAATAATATGTATAAAGGCTCACAGTGAATAAATTAAGGGACTTGGATTTGAATAAAAGCAGCCGGCGTCTCAAACCTGTGCCTTTGGCGAGCACTAGACTTTATTGCTTCTACCTGGATGTGCTGTCTGGAGCCGGGACAATTGATGGGCCGAGCCCTGTGGGGTCTGAGGAAGGCTGTCATGGGGACAGACTCTCAGCTAACATGGCCCAGGAGGAGCCCTGGTTCCTTCCTCTTCAGTCATCTTTGACAAAGCATTGTCTGGCATAAATTGTCTGTTTAGTTGTATTTCTTTTCTGTCAATCTTTGGGATTCCTGAGGGTAAGAACCTTGCTTGGCTAACCTTGCACGCCGTGCTCCTAGCACAGTGTCAGGCTTGTAGTAGGGAGTACAACAACTGTGGTTTGTTACTGATGTTCCATTCCTTCCATGTGCTGGGACTCAGCCACTGCCTTCTCAGTAAGAACCTGCTTCTGGAAAGAGAGGCTCATGAACTACAATGCATATCCAGGTCCTGAGTCTGGGCAATTTCAGAATCTTTGTCTTTTTCTTTTGTGAGTCAAAAGTGTTCTTGCTAAGTTACCTCCTCCACGAACCTGCCCCCACCTTGGAAACTAGCTGAAAGTTCCTCATGTAGATGTCAAGGTAGAGACAACTCCAGTAGCTCACAGGATTGGTTCAAATGAGTGTGAGGAATAGGCACAGTAGCCCTAACTACAGGGACAGGCTTCTATTCGCAGCATAACGATCTTGGTCACTGCCCTATCTCTGTGGAAAGACACAAGATCTCTGATCAAGGCCACTCTTCTAAAAGGGAGCATTGGCTTGCAGTTTTAGAGGCTAATTTTATTATCATCATGATGGAGAATATTGTGGTTGTCAGACAGGCATGGTTCTGAAGAAGTATCTAAGAGCTACATCTTAATCCACAGGCAGGGGGTGGGGCGAGAGAGAGAGAGAGAGAGAGAGAGAGAGAGAGAGAGAGAGAGAGACAGACAGACAGACAGACAGACAGACAGACTGGGCCAGGTGTAGGCTTTGAAACCCCACTCCCCAATGGCACGCTTCCTCCCACAAGGCCACACCTGCTAATCCTTCTCAAGTAGTGCCACTCCTTGATGACTAAGCATTCAAACATATGAGCATAAGTTGTGCATTTTTATTCAAGTCACCACAATGGCCAGTACTTGCTGTTCTATGCTAAAGGTAACTGGATCATAGGACCTTTAAGCTCCCATTTAGAGAAGTTTACAATGGTCACATTCTGCTGAGGGACACTTGGAATTTTTGTCAGGCTCCATGGGAAATGTGGGGAGAAATGTCTTGGTAACAGGGAGTGCCAGTGTCTGAAGAAGCAGCTTTGAGGTTGAGCCTTCTAGCCAGGAATCAGAGCAATGAAGAGACCAGGCTGAGGAATTTGGAGTCATGCATGTGTTCAGCACACATTCACCGAGGGCATTTCTGTTAGACGATGGTTCCAGGACAGCAGCCACATGCATCTTTAGAAGGAGTATCTGGAGTTTCTAGTCTGGATGTGAGGTGTCTCCTCTTCCTTCACCTATTCTAGTGTGGACGCGGGTGAATCTCTGACCTAGGGGGATTTCAGAGTGGGGCTAACAATAGCACTTAACCAGTGGGTTAGTGGAGAAATAACAGAGCCAATAATAACATAGAGTCATTTCTCGGCCTATTGTGGGCCCCAACCTGGGATTGTACAACCCAAAAGGCAGTTGGTGCTCTCTGGGCAAACAAGGAGAGGAATGTTACTTTGCTAGAGTTTTGTAAGATCCAGAATTTTCTGATGACTCAGATTCTATCCCCCACACCCCAGAGCCCTGGTCTTTAGAGAAATATCCTGTTGGGCCTCCTGGTTGGAGCATAGGACAGGCAGGATGGGATGTGGAACAGCGCTTCAGAGAGTAATAAACAGGCAGCACCATGGCCAGAAACAGGTCGCTGTCCATAGTCCTGATCTCATTTTGTCAAACTTGGGAGAAAGGCAAGAACCCAAGTGCTTGAAACTGAACATGCACAGGTCTCTCTCTCTCTCTCTCTCTCTCTCTCTCTCTGTGTGTGTGTGTATGTGTTGTATTCACAGTACAAGTGTGAGTGTGTGCGCATGAGTGTGTATATATATATGTGTGCCTGTACACACACTGCCTGTGTGTGCATGCATCAGTATGTGTGCATTCATAAATGTGTGTGTGTACAAGCATGTTCACACTACAATCCACGAATGTTTGTGCAATAATGCGTGTGAGTATTGGTGCGCACATGTGAGTATCTGTATATGTAGACCCAGCTGAGACAATAATTAGCCTCAGTAAAGTGATCTATTTGTCAGCTCCCTAAATCCTACAGGCAAGAGCATCTCAAAGCTAGGCAGGATGAGAGTCTCAAGGAAGACTGGTATCATTGGATGATGTCTTTAACCTCCCATAATCCTCTTCCATCCTAAGAGGAACTAAGAAAATCCAACTTTTATCCTTTCTAGAAGAAATTGGAAAGATAAGGTCACAGTACATAACCTCTTCTGACAGCCACCTCTTCCTATGAAACCATATGAGTAGTGAGAGGTAGAAACTGCCTTACAGCAATATTGTCATGGACAGGACTGGGTAACTTGTGTCAAGTCCATGGTAATATACTGCACTTTCTCTCTTGCTCTCTCTTACTCTCCCCTCCCCCTCTCTGTGAGCTTGAGCACACACAGGCATGCAGGAATAGGCATTAAGACTATGCTGACTATACTGGCTCTTTACAGTTCTAGGCACTGGGATTTCACCAAAGAAATGGATCTCTTTCCATCTCCTCTCTTCTCTCTCTCTCTCTCTCTCTCTCTCTCTCTCTCTCTCTCTCTCTCTCTCTCTCCCATCTACTTCTTCTTTTCCCCCTCCCTCCTTCTTTCTTCCATCCTCTCCTTTCTCCTCCTCTATTTCTCCTCTTCTCTTTCCCCTCTCCCCTCCCCAGGCAGCATGTTTATGTGACCGCTTCCTAGTTACTGTGTGTTTCTCAGCAAACCCACAGCGTGGCTGACAGGCTGTGACCATGTCATCACAAGATGAGCCGTTTTGTGCAGGTTCCCATGTGGCAGAGCCATATCTTATGCACCCTTCTCTGACTCATGTATTGTGGCATGTCTGTGGGGTGTGATACCAGCATGGTGCCAGAAGCCAGCTCCTTCCTTCTTCCCACCAAGTTTTGACGTTCTCTTCGAAATGGCAAAGTTGTTTGTTTGAAGAGCCCCAGCACCTGGCTCCGCAGACCTTTGTGTGTGCATATTTCTGGGCCTGCACTGCTCCCAAGTGACTGGGGACCTTTTGTCAAGCACATATGAAATTAAGTGAAATAAAAATCATATTAAAAATTATTACCATGTAACAGCCATTAGTCTGCGCATTGCTGTCAGCCCGTGATGGATTCCTCACTTACTTCAATGAATGTTCTAACGGCAGTGATAAAATCACTCAGAAAAAAAAAAAAAAAAGAATAAACTGTTAACCCTCTCCCCACCCACACTTGTTTTTCTTTGGAAAAAATACAATAAAGATATTGGCAGGGATGAGACATCTGTGCCTCTCTGTAATGAGGGACAAGCTGGTTTTGGGGTCCTGAATGTACTTCTCTGTGTTGGAAGAAAATTTTGCTCTTGCCCCAGACATGAGCCCCATTTCTTAAGCTGGTTCCTGGGGGCTGGGATGAATCAGGTTCTTGCTGAATCAGGTCAGAAATGATCCTAGTTTTCAAATGCAAGACTTAAAATGAGGTTTATTTACTAAAGCAGAATTATCAGCTCCACCCTGTATATGGATAGTGTATTGTGTACGTCATGATATGAGTGTTGTGTGTGTATTATGGAGTGTGTATGTGATGTGTGAGTGTGTATATATATGTGGTGTATATGTATATGTGTATTGCAGGCTGTGTGTATATGTTTGTGTACGTGGTGTGTGAATATGTGTATGTGTGTGGTGTGTGAGTGTGTGTATATGGGTAGTGTGTATAGTGTGTGTGTGGTGGATATGGTGTGTGAATATGTGTGTATGTTTCTGTGACATGAGTGTGTGTGTATGTATGTGTGTGCATGGTATGTAAATATGTATGTATATGTGGTGTGTGTATATGTGTGTGGTATGTATGTATAAGAGATATGTGTGTGGTGTGTATCTGTGTGTATTTGTGGTGTGTGTGTGTGTGTGTGCTGTGTGTATAGCATGTATATGTGTGCATGTGTGTGTAAGACATATGTGTGTGGTGTCTGCAAGTGAGTATGTATCCACATATGGAAACCAGAGCACAACATCATGTCCTACTCTACTGCTCTCTACCTTACTGCTTTATACAGGACCTAAGGATAAGCATGCAGCTCAGTTTCAGCTACAATGCATAGCTAATGAGCTCCTGGGGTCGGCCCATCTCTGCTCCTTCAACTCCAAGCTAGAGGTGTGTGCAACCATTCCCGGCCTTTTATGCCTGGGTGCTTGCATTTAATTCCATGCCCCTGTGCTTGTATAGCAAGCACCCTTACCTACTGAAGCGTCTCCCATCCCCCATCTTGTTTTCTGGAGAGAGGATTTCTCACCAGGTCCCAGGGATCCTTGATTGGGTTATGATGGCTGGATGTAAGCCCCAGGGACTTACCTATCTCAGTCTTCCCAACACTGAGATCACAAGCATGGTGCTGAGGGCCAAATCCAGGTCTTTGTGTTTGTGTGGCAATTATTGACTGAGTTATCTCAGACACCTACGTGTGATAGGTTGGGCCTGTTCACTCTGACCTTGCCGGTGACACTGGCCAAAGGTACAAGGAAAAGGTCAGATTAGAGTGACTCATGAAATGTGGAGTATGGAGAACAGATAATGAGATCTTCTTTTAAGATGGAGTGAAGACTTCTGGGTGCCCATCTAGGAGAAACTAGAAGCTGAAGGATGGTACTCTCTGTGACAGGGGGAATGCCCTACGTCTTTATTGGAAGGAAAGAGCTCTGTGGAACACCTTGGTTTTGGGTAGCCTAGATAAGACGCAGAGCTCCCAAGTCTTCAGAACCTGGGAGGGCTGAGGTTAGGGGGACAGATGTGCTGGTCCAGCAGGGGAGAGATCAGGGAGCTGATGAGAGCACACATGGGAGAATCTGAGAGAAGGAAGTTTGCAAACACAGTGCTGAAGACAGCTGGCCATGGAGCTGCTGGAGGAAGCAGTGGAGGGGTCGGACAGCTTAGCAAGAAGTGATGCTACAGTGTGATGTGTCATGGTGAGGGGTGAGGGGTCATCAGCAAAGCAAGGCACTGAAATAAATCAGATAGAGCTGAAGACATTAGGGATGGAGAGATCGCTCAGTGGCTAAGAGCATTTGCTGTTCTTTCAGAGGACCCAGGGTTTGGGTCCCAGCACCCACACAGTGACTTAAAGTTCTCTGTAACTTCGGTTCCAGGGGATCTAATGGCTTCTTCTGACCTTCATGGGTACCAGACACATGTGTGGTACATAGACATACATGCAAGCCAACACTCGTGTCCATCAAAATCAATAAATTTTAAACTTAAAAATATAATTAAAAATATGAATGGTAACAAAATACCTAATGAAAGCAACTTGGGGAAGGAGATTTTATTTGACTCATAGTCTTCTGGGTATAGTCCATGATAGTGGGGGATGTTGTGGCAGAAGGAGTGTGACTGCTGGTCACACTGCATATTCAGCCAAAGGGCTGGCTGAGACAAATGCTGGCACATAGCTCACTTTCACTTTTATATTTTGATCAGGACCCCAGCCCATGGTGTGGAGCCATCCACACTCAGATGAGTTAAACTCACAGACATGACTAGACTTGTCTCCTAGGTGATGATTCTAGATCCTATCGGATTGATGTCAATATCAACCATCACACTGGATGATCTGTTATCTCCTCTCCTAGCCATGAGGCAAGTCCTTACCATGGACTCTCGGAGGTTAATTATTCAGCCAATGGCTGCCACCTTCATCACTGCACAGAGGCCATGGCCAGATGAGGTGTCTTTGGAGAAATGGACTTAGTGATCTGAAGACCCCTGAACCATGCAATCTCTTACATACCTCAGTGGCTCTCCTTCTTCATCCCAGCATCCTTGATGGTCCAGGTGGCTTGCATGCTGGGATTCTGTCATAGATCAAGGGATTGCTCCGTGCAGCTTTCTGAACTGACAAGGACAGAAAGCCTTCAGCCCTGGTTTGCAAAGCATTCTGTCCCAGGGAACCAAAAGCTGGTGGCTGAGAATAGCAGAACTCTATCTTCTTACTGTTCTGGGGTCCAGAAATCTTAAGTGAAGGCTTTGGGGGTGCTTCCCTCCTGACTCCCCAGCTCCACATGAGGCCAGTGACTTTTCCATATCCAGGCTTGTGGCCTGCACCTCCACTCTGCCTCGGAAGTGGACTCCTCTTCCCCTCTTCACTTGTAAGGATACTAGTGTAGATGGATTAACAACCACCCATTCTGGTAAGACCTCATCTTAAATTGATCATACCCATAAAGACCCAATTTCCAAATAAGGTCCCACTTACAAACACACTGACACTGCCATGTGGCTTTTTGTTTAGAGACAGGTTCTCATGGTGCAGTAGCCCAGGCTGGCTTGAGCTCACTAAATAGTTCAGGATGGCCTTAAACAGGAGGCTGCCTCAGCATCCCTCCCCCCCCCCCAGTGCTGGATTACAGGCCTGAGACACCATGCCTTCATGTCTGGCCTCTGATGTGGCTTTGTGTGTATGTGTTCGTGTTTGTATATGTGTGCCACAATGCCCAGCTCTAAGAGGGGGTTGGAATCAGGCCCCTATGCATCATACAGACTGACCTATCTCCCTGGATTTTGGAGGGACAGAATTTGATACACAGGATCTTCTAATTACATAGCCTCCTTGGGAAGCTAGTAGGGACCTTCATCCCAAATCATCTTGGCACCAAAATCTGAGACCTATCTTAGAAATAGCATTGGGGTGAGAGTATCTGTTGCTGTGATAAATGCCATGGCAAGTTGGTCTATTTATCCATGTATGTATGTATGTATGTATCCATCATCCATCTATATATATATCTCCAAGTCACATTCCATCATTGAGAATTTCAGGGCAGAACTCGGCAGAAACCATAGAGAATGCTGCCTACTGGCTTGCCCTGCCAGCCTACTTTCTTATACAACCCAGAGCCACCTATTCAGGGGTGACACCACCCACAGTAGATGCGACCCTCCCACATTAATCAACAATCTAAACAATTCTCCACAGATGGCTTAACAGGCCACTGAACCTGACACTTTCCAGAATCCACAGAGCAGATGGAGAAAACTGATTATTGCAAGTTGTTTTCTGAACTCTACACACAGACTAGGACATGTATGTATGCACGCACATGGAAATATGTGTATGCATGCAATTCATGCACGTGCATGCATGCGTGCACACGCATGTGCAAACACACACACACACACACACACACACACACACAAAACAACAATAAAAAGAAGAAGCAGAGCCTGTATTCCCAGGGCTGCTCTGATAGTTAACTTTCAACATCAATTTGACTGTGGAGTCATCTCTGGGGACATCTGTAAGAATGTTTTCAGAGAGGTATAACTAATGGGGACCCACTATGAATGTGGGTGGTACCATGTATAGTGTAAGCCCCCCCCCCAATAAAAAGGGAATGATGAGGAGAAAGTCTGGTGAACATCAACTTTCATTGCTCTGTTTTTGGATCCAGGAAAGAGTGCCGGCCCTATAGGCCTATTGCTAAGTCATCAGCTCAAATAAACCATTCTTCCCTTAAGTTGCTTCTGTTGTCATAGCAATGAACACAGCAACTAACACAGCTGTTCTACAGCTCAGAAAGTCACCACAGAGAGGTGAGGGCGTCTTCTGAATTCATGAATTCACTCTCAGATATTTACCAAAGACCTATTGTGTGCCAGGGATGGCAAATACCATGGGATTGACTCATGGAGGGAGATGCAGATGGATCATTCTAAGAGCCCCAGTAAGTTGTGATGAGGGCTACTCTAAAATTTCACAGGAGCGATTAAAATATAAGACAGGAGACCAGTCAATTGCAGGACTTGGGAAACAAGAGGAGACCTAAAGGGTTATTCAGGAACTGGGCTAAAAGGGAAGATTGTGTCTAGTGTTCTAGTAGGTGTGGGTCATATGTGGGTTGGGGTCCATGTGTGTTGAAGCCCTAAGACTGTGGCCACACATGGAAGTCGTGGGATAGGGGAGTTGAAACTTGAGGAGCAGGTGATAGTTGGATGACCCCTGAGGATGTGCCATGGATGGGTCCTCATGGAGTCTGACCAGCCTTGGTTCAGTACCATTGTCTAAGGCAGGTGATGATGTTTCCGTGCCCTCAGCCTCAGTTGTTTCTATGACTTCATCTTCTGTGGCCTTGTCATCAGCATGTGAGACTGCCAAGGGGACACTAAAGCGAGAGCAAGTGGTACTAACCAGCTGATCCAGCGGGGAAGGGAATGTGCCGGGTCCTTTAAGATCTGGCTTCTCTCCCCCCATTCCCACAAGTTCACTTCTTTCCTATCCAGGGTTGGTAGAGAGACTATGCAGAGCTATAAGTGAGCAGGCACTGAGAGGTGGGACTGAAGACTTGTTCTGGGGTGTAAGTTGTCCCTGGACCCCATGAGGTCTGGCTACTGTGACACAGTAAAGGCATTGAGGGTCTGAGCTGGTAAAAATCCCATATCTTTCAAGGTCCAATGAGAGTGAAAGGAAATTGAGGTTGGTTATACCTGTGTGTGTGATGGCTGGGACCTTATGGTGGGTTTAAAACATGGGAGACTGTGTGCAGCCGCAAGAGGGAAGCAGAGATGGGTGGATGAGTTGAAGGCAGGAATAGTGTCTTTGTTTGGGTTTTATTAACACCATGACCAAAGCAATGCTTATAAAGGAAAGCATTTAATTGGGGCAGGCTTACAGGTTCAGAGATTCAGTCCAGTATCATCACATCAGGAAGAATGGCAGCAAAGGCAGACATGGTGCTAGAAGAGCAGAGAGTTCTACATCTTGATCCAGAGGCAACCAGGAGAGACTCTGTTCAGCAGGCAGCTAGGGAGAGACTCTCTTCCTCATTGGGTGGAACTTGAGCACTAGGAACCCACCTATACAGTGACACACTTCCTCCAACAAGGCCACATCTGCTAATAGTGCCACTTCCCATAGACCGAGCATGTTCAAACCACCAAAATTAGAAATATGTCTGTCTGCATCTGGCCTTGTTGACTCACCTCTGAGTCACAGAGAGACGTGTTGGCACAGGAACTGAGAACCATTTCGATGGAGGACACCAGGGGCTGGAGGTGATGGTAGAATGATGCTGTTCCGCGCTCATCCTGCATATCAGTTCTTCATGGGCTACATACAGGTGATGGTTGGTCTTTGGAGCCAGGGGACTTGCAGTATTAATGTCTCAGACAAAGCCCTTTAGCAGAGACACAGGTAGGACAAGAGAGGTCTATAGGTGACATTGCTCCTGCAGAATCCAAGTTACCAGGAGGCAATCTCCTGCCACTGTGCTTGTGTAGGATGATGGATGTGTCAGGGATATGATGCCCCATGGTCACAAAGTGTGCTGGTTGCGTAAGATGATGAGATGGGTCATGGGTACCCAAGGAGGCAGAACTAGGACAAAGTCCAGGCAGTTGTGCATGCAGCAGGGCCTCATGTAGGTGAGAGATTCAAGTACTAAGTCTATATGCAGAAAGATCTGTTCACGGACAGGGTCATCCAGGTGCACAGTCAGTACCTCCATAAGACCCTCATGCCTCTCATTCTAGTCCCAATAGTGATATTCATCTGCCTCGGGCCTCATGTAGGAACAGCATCTTAGACAGAGTCTTCTGCGCTGGGAGAAGACTAGCCAAGGGGAGAGGGGACACTTCATTCCCTCCTGGGCAAGTAGTGGGGTCCCTCCACTCATTTCTCCCAGATCAAACATGGATGAAAGTCATGGATAGAGAAAAGGTCTGGGAGCTGGATGCAGGAGCAGCTGTATCTAGGTATTTCAGATAACTGTGTATAGTCATGTCTTCATAGTCAAGACCCAAGTCACATAGTGCATTGGTAAAGTGTGTGCTTGTAGCTCTGAAGCCAGATGGTCATACTCTAAGCTCTGGCCCTGTGTCACTGAGGAAGAGCAATCTTAACTTTTATATATTTCTATTAATTCATTTCTAAAATGGGGATAGTAATGGACCCTACCGATGGAAAGCTGTGAGCAGCCCAGAAGAGGTCTGAAGGAAGCTTCTGTGATTTGATGTGAAATGTTCCCCCATAGGCTCCTGTATTTGAATACTTGGTCTCCAGATGGAGATGCTGTTTTGGAAGGTTGTGGAGCCTCAAAGGTTGCTGGAGAAAATGGATGTTTTACAACCCCACACAATTTCCTGGCCCCTCTCCTTCCTGAGTGTTGGTACATTGTGACCATCCACCTCTTGCCCCTAGGAAGCCAGTGATGGACCTATGTGTAAAGGTATCTGTGAGAGAAAACTTTAAACTCCACATTATTCTAGTTTTTTGTAAGACATTTATTTTTTAGCTGGGTATAGAGACAGACAACTTTAATCCCAGTACTTGAGAGACAGAGGCAGGTGTATCCCAGGGAGCTTGAGGCCAGCTTTGTCTACTTAGTAAGTTCCAGAACAACCAGGGCTACACAGTGAAACTCTGCCTTGGAAAAGACACAGACTGGGATGAGGGCAGCATATTTATCTATTTTTGAAAGATTCTGGCTTTTTTTTATTTTAATTATATGTATGTGTGTATCTTAGGTAATGTCGTAGGGTAGGACCCAAAGACCTCTCAGCTAGACCAAGGTCTGAATTAAGAGTGTATAGAAAACTCCATCTGGAGAGAAACACTTCTCACAAAGCAGCCTTGTCTTGAATGCATTTTATAGGGAGACAAAGAACACAGAAAAACCACATACTGGTTGGCAGTTTCAGGGGGAGGTAAGGCAAGCAAGCGGTTTTACAGAAGCCAAACCACACAGTTACCTGGGCACTTTGACACCACATTTCCAGAACAGGGCTGTTTACTTTCCCACAGGACTTTTCACAGGAGGAAAATAAGTGGGGATCAATTTCTGGTTAAACCAAAGATGGCTCCAGCAGAGGCAAGATGGAGGAAACTGTCCTATCACAGTTAAATACTATGAACAAAGACAACCTGGGGAGGAAAGGGATTATTTTAGCCTATGACTCTTAAGTCCTACTACATCACTGAGAAAAGTAAGGGTAGAAACTCCAGGTAGGAGGCAGAAGCTGATGCAAAGGCCACAGAGGAGTTCTGCTTATTAACTTGCTCCCTATGGCTGGCTCAGCCTGTTTTCTTATGGAACCCAGGACCACCAGCCCACATGTAGTTCACAATTAGTTGGTTCCTTCCACATCAATCAGCAATCAAAAAAAAAAATGACACACAGGCTTGCCCACAGCATTCTCCCCTGGCCCCCGTGTGTCCCCGTGTGTGTGTGTTTGTGTATGCATGTGTGTGTTAGGTGTATGTGTGGTGTGTGTGTGTGTATGTCCAGAAGAGGTTGTCAGATCCCTGGAAACTGATGTTACAGATGGTTGTGATTGACCCATTATGGGTGCTGGAAACTGAGCTCAGGTCCTTAGCAAGAGCAATAAGGAATTTTAACTGCTGAGCCATCTCTCTAGCCTCTTTTTTTTGTTTTATTTTCATATGTCAGAGTATGTATTCCATGTGCTTGTGGGTGATCACAGAGACCAGAAGTGAACATCTGATCTACTGGATCCCAGTTTTCTGAGGCATGACAATTACATGCTCAGTGTGTCTGGACACATAGTACCCTAAAACCTTGCAAGACTGAAAACCAAAAAGAGGGGGGACAGGGAGAAGAAAGCCCAAAGTTGATTTTCAAAGGAAAATTTAGCTCATTGTTAGAGACAGACTCATTGTAAGGGATTCAAATGGTGGCCCAGGCATTTCTTGGCTGTGTGATCACAGGGTCAGTCTTGATGTCTCTGTAACTTGTTTTTCCATTTTTGTAGCTGAGAAATAATGGCTTCCCTATTAGGGTGCCTAGGGACCAGCTCATTAAAATCCACAAAGCTCAGAACAACCCAAGACCTTGGGGGAGGACTGTATATGGCTCAGCCCCATTGTCTTATCATTGTTTCGAGGGAAGCAGTATTGCTTGCTGCAGATGGCAGCAGCTGTAAAAATACGCATAGTGGAAACATGGGGTGATTCCAGCCAATGCATGAGGACTGCAGAGGGCTGTAAGCCAGGGACCTGTGGTCTTTGTTTCTGAGGGTGATGTCATAGGGATATTCACAGGACAGCGGGAGACTCTTGCCTCGACCTGAGCAGGTCTGAAGGGAGTGAAGAGAAACGATTTCTCTAAAGACATTCTCTGGGAGCCACTGGGCTCTCACGTCTCAAAGCCTACTCTTCATGAGAACCAGAGCAATGCCAAGGGTAGGGGTAGTCAAAAATGACAGATGCCCCCACCCTGGGTCAAGAACTGGGTTCATACCACTTGCTAGCCATGCATCTTGGGCTGATTTTTCCACCTTCCTGAATCTCAAACGTTTTGTCTCAAGATGAGATAAACCAGATGTTTTTCATGGTCTGCTTTGGAGAAAACAAAGTGATAAAGTTGACACATAATCCTGCCTTCTACCTAAGCGCAGTCTCTCTCAGTGAGTCAGGGAAGCTTCAAGGCTGTATGGAGCCAGAAGGAGGGAGAACAGAAGGGAAGGGTGGTCCTGAAGGCAGCGCCTTGAGGTGTAGTTTGCTGGTGTCCTTCGGCAAGCTTGCTCTCCACAGGCAGCTGGAGTTCGCATATGATTCTGCCATTTGCAAAGGCTGGGGAAGCTGTGGGAGAGGGCCTGGGAGGCTGCAACAATGGCCAGGAGAGCCTTGGTGGTCCGTTTGCGCTGCCATCATCGAGGGGCCAGAGAAGCTCCCGTGAAAGCTGACTAATAAGCGGGCGAGGTGGCAGAGGTGGACTGCGAGCCACGCTGGCTGAGCAGAGCAACCAGACGTGACGGGAGGAACGAGGGGCCTGCCCGGGCCTCTCCACATGCCCGCGTGGCCAATTTACTGGTGACCCTGTGCCAAGCTCTTAACCTCAGGGTCTCAGGGTTACTGTCTGTAAAGTGATGAGGGCCAGATTGCCATTGCTGTACCGCAGAAAGTTCCAGAAGAGGAGGCTCAGGGCACAAAGTGGGAGCCACGGCTCAGGTGTAAAGTCTCGCGTCTTTCTGGACACAGTGAGTCCTGGGTCTTCCCTTAGTCCCCGAGGATGAAATGGCTGGGCCCCAGGAGCTTGTCCTGTGCTGGGGCTGGATTCTGCTAGCTGCAGAGAGCTTGGTGATGTAGAAGTGGAAACATGAAGTGTGGGGGGAGAATTCCCAACTGTGTGGTTCCTCTGAGCAGATCTCCTGTGTCCTACAGGGTATCTGGCATGGGCAGAGTTTAGGAAACATGGAGTCTCAACGATCTAATGTCAATCACAGCTGGTGTAATCCTGTCCTCTTTGCCCTGGTCACATGTCCCTCCTTCTGGAACCTCAGTCTCCCTGTCTGTAAGACCGGGGTGAAGGCAGCATTTGGGATAATGACATCACGGGGTACATTGTTGGACACTTGCTCGGCTTCCTGAAGAGCTTCATCCATGATCAATGCTAGTGGTACTGGTTGCCGTGTGTTGCCATTGGGTCCTTTTGTGTAGTGACAGGAGAGTAGAGATTTCACAAAGGGGTAGGGCAGGGCCCGGCCAGGGCACCAGCAGCCCAAGGGTTAAGTCTCCATGGAAACAGGCATGCATTATTTACGTAGCCTAATGAATAAAACATTTATGTGGTAGGCTAATAAATTCCCTCACACAAAGCAAAGTAAGCTATGATTTAAATATTGGCCTCTGCTGGCTGGCTGAGTTATGGGGGCTGCTCATGGGGGCTCTCTTGCTTTTATGCTCCCTTCTACTGGAGGGGAGAAGAGGAGCGCACGGGGGAGGGGAGCAAGATCTTTCTAGTGAGTGGGCGTGGGGGGGGGGTCCCAGTGCTCTGTCCCTCCCGGTAAGGCTGTCTACCTCAAAGGGCTTCCCCAGAGTCAGGGCTGGGAAGCATGGATTGGGTGGCAGGTGGGGCTGGCCCCTGCTCAGGGGACCGGCTTTCATGTAGGACAGAAATGGCCATCGGTGGGGTAGTCCGCTAGGGTCTTCCGAAGCAATTGATCACATTTGTGGGACTCAAGGGTCTTAAAGTTGGGTGTTAGGCAGTGAAGGGGCAGAGGTGCCTGACACAGCAAGAGAGCTGAGGGGAGGGAAGGGTAGAAACAAATAGGGGTGCTGAGCTCTGCAGGAGAATAGCAGAATCTCAGGGAGAGTGGAGTGACTCCTCTCTGGCTTCTTCCTGCCCAAGGCTGTTGTTCCTTACCTGGGGTCCAGCTCACCACCTCCTCTCGTGTCCTTTTCTGCTTCTCTCTCTCTGTCTGTCTGTCTGTCTGTCTGTCTCTCTCTCTCTGTCTCTCTCTGTGTCTCTCTGTCTCTCTCTGTCTCTCTCTCTCTCTTTCTCTCTCTCTCTCCTCTCCACCCTTCCTATATTTGCCCAGGTTAGACCCCACTCTCTTCCTCTGTCTCTACATCTCTGCCTATCTCTATTGCTGTCCATCACACATGGGGAGCAGGGCCCCTCTGTCTGTTCACTGGAGTCTGTGGGTTCCCTGCTGGGCTTCTGAGGAAGAAGGAAGGAGCTTCTTTGGGCCTGGGGACCTTGACTATTTGGGACATATTGAGGGCTACAGGTACCTTGGGGAAAAGGTACATACCATGACATCCCTGGGTCCCTTAGGCTTTCTCAGAATTGCCTTTGGAGGAATGGAAGCCACAAAGCAGGGTGTGTCCTGGGGTCTGGAGGATCTATAAAGGGGATCACAGAACTCAACAGGTACTTCACAGGGATGAAGCTCATGCCTGCAATGTGGGGAAACAGAGGAAGGCAATGGTTCTTCTGGTCAGCAGACTCCACGTAGACCTCACTTCTGCTGTTAGAGTCCTAGATGTAGAGTTACGGGTTGCTGAAGACGGCAGAAGTTGTCCCACTGGGACTATAATCTGAGGCTATGTGGCTTTTCTGTGTGGCATCCTTAAGGGCTGCAACACCCTCAGTGGGCAGGCAGCAAGGTGGGCAGGTAACTGTCTCTCCTGCATCTTTCAAAGGTGCTGGCTTGAGCTTGCCCCACAATGGTGGTCTTGGGTAGCGCTGGCTTCTTCCGTGCCAGCATTCTTTCAGAATCTGCTAGGCCTGTGTTCTGATCAGACCTGCCACAGATGACCTCAGACTCAGGGGAGGAGGTAAAAACAGATTCTACCCTGGTAGAAAAAAAATGGCAAGCAGGCTTAGTGGGAGGTCAAAGGGCTCAAAAGGCAGCCTATTAGGGGCAAAGGACCCCCTTTCTATCCAGTGTCTTGATGGAAACAAAGCCCCTTTCCTCCACAGGCCGAATGGAATCATGGGCTCACAGACTAGACCCTCTGGAGTTCAAGTTTCAGTCAGCTCTCACCAGTTCTGGTCCCCAGAGAGAACGATCCAGGGACGCGATGCTGTTCTCACCTCTGTGAATTGGGGCTCATGGTAGCTAGCGGTGCTGTTTGGAGGGTCCAGGCAGTTGGCAAATATGAACAGCCATCTCCAGTGTTAGAGTCTCTTCTCCCTTCTCTTCCCAGAAGTGGTGTGACTTCTCCTCCGGGGCACGTGAACAGACATCTGTTTACCTCGGACAGGATACCAACTACAGAGCAAAGACAAACTTTCACAAGTGTTCCGCTCAGAGAACCGTGAAACTGCGGGCCAGGTGGCAAAGACAGCGTCATCACGTAGCCCACGCCCACCCTAGCATGAGTGACAGCCCGAGAAAACGGCCTCCAGCTCTGGGATAAACCTGCCCCAGACAAGCCTACGAAGTAGTCTTTCCAGGAAGCAAAGGCGTGTTGAAACTTCAAAGGGGAAGCGGAACTTACCCGGAGACAAGCTCACTGTCACAGTGGCGGCGCTGACACATTGTCAAACTCATGACTCATAGTGACATGAAACAAGCCAGCCCAAACCAGAATAAACCAAGCAGCGCCCACAGGGCAGCTCGGAAGATGTTGGTGGGGCATGGAGTTACCTTTAAAAGTAAAAGTAAGGAAGTAGGAAGAAAATGCCCACTGTGGCGCTTACACACAGACGTTACCTTTCTCATTACAGATGTGTTCTGCCTGATAAGGGGGGAGGCGGTAAGACTGTGAACTTTGTTCTCCATTGTTTGTTTTAAGACAAGAATTTTGTTCTGTAGCCCAGGCAAACCTTGAACTTGCTGTGTAGTCCTGGCTGGCCTCAAGCTCACAATCCTGCCTCTACTTCCTAAGTGCTGAGACCATAATATATATTTCATTCATTGATGGGTCTATTTAGTTACTTATCCATGGATGCACTTTTGTGTGCACAGGTGTGTGCACGTGTGTGCATATGCCTCTAGAGGGCAGATATCAACACCAGGCATCTCCTGCTCCATCCTGCTCCGTATTGTTTTTCAACTCAGGGTCTCTCACTGAACCTGAAACTCACTGGTTCACCAGAGCTGGCTGGCCAGTAACCTCCGGGACCCTCCTGTCTCTCTGCCCCTCCTGATAGCTCTAGAGTTACAGACATTTACCACCATGCCTGGGATCCAAATTCAGACCCTCGTACTTGCACAGCAGACAGTTTCTAACAGCCATCTCTCCTGCCCGAAATGTATCTTGTGATGGAAGTTTGCCATGACACTGTGGACTAGTGTGGACAGAAAACTGATCAAAATGGTTAAGCCTCTGTATCAATTGCAGTTTTACAGAAAATGCAGAGTAGAAGAGCAGATAAAATTAGAAAAAAATTCCTTTATTCCTAACACATATGCATGTATACATATATACATACATGTATATATACACACACAGATGTATACACACCTATATGTATATATACATGTATATATACACATGTATGTTACACATATGTGTATATGTACATACATATAAGCATGTACACATACATATATACACACATACATGTATATATACATATATACACACACAACTGTATGTATATATGTATGTATCTGTATCTCAAGCTGAACTAATAAATCCTCTTGTTTCAGTCTCCTAAGCGCTAGCATAACACTCAAATCTATAATTTGCTTTATGTGTGATAATAGCATTTGATGATTAGATAATTAAAAATAAAAATCCAGAAGAAGCCAGATGTGATGGAATCCATAACTCAGGTGTCATGACACCTGTAATCCCAGCATTGGAGAGGAAGAGGCTGGTGGATCTGTGAGTTCTAGGCCAGCCTGGTTTATGTGGTAAGTTTCAGACCAGCACCATACAGTAAAACCTGTAAGAGGTGTGGCAGACATAGTGAATGAGCTGGAAGGATGCTGGGTATTTGACTCAGAGTTATGTCGGAATAGAAAGGGGAAATTATCTGTAGAGCAGGACTGAAATCCTCAGAGCTGGGGACAGGGCTCATGGCCAACCCTGGGGAAGTGCTCTGCTTTTGTGTTATTTGGGGCAGTAACAATTTTTCTCTTCCTTCCCTCCTTCCTTTTTTTCCTTTGGTCTGTGATATGGTGTAAGCATGTTTGTGTATGCACAGGTGTGTACACATGTGGTTGGAAGCCAGATGTCAGTATCAGGCATCTTCCTTGGTCCCTTTCCACTTTATTTTTGAGACAGGGTCTCTTATTGACGCCAACTCATGGATTTGGCTAGTCTGGCCAGCAAGCTCCCAGGGTCCTCTTGTCTCTGTTTCTCCAGGCCTGAGAATGCCCATGTACCAACAAGCCTGGCTTCTTAGCAGACTCTGGGGATCTGAGCTCAGACCCTCATGCTCGAGTGGTAATCACTTTACAGCCTGAGCAATTTCTCCAGCTCTGCAGTAACAGATATCATTAGAAACATTACATTTGAAATTTTGTGTAACGACCTTGAGTTAAAAAAAATTAAAAATGGGGCTGGAGAGATGGCTCAGTGGTTAAGACTGCTCTTCCAGAGGTCCTAAGTTCAATTCCCAGTAACCACATGGTGGCTCACAACAGTCTGTAATCAAATCTGGTGCCCTCTTCTGGTGTGTCTGAAGACAGCTACAGTGTACACACACACACACACACACACACACACACACACACACACACAAATATATCTTTAAAAATGTTTAAAATAAAAAGACTAAAATTTAAGTGGAGTCAATAGCCCCGGTCCCTCATTCCACACCTCCTGTGAGAATCCTGGGCTCCTCCCTTCTGCCTTCCATGGGAAAAGGTTGTGGGGCTTTCCTTTACTGCTCCAGGGCACATGGCCCTGGTGGAACCCTTTCTCTTAGCGTCCTAGATTTCTGTACATTTAAGTTAGTGAGGTGTCCCTCATTGGATGCTAGCTTTATTTATATAGTACTTACTGTATTGCAGTCCATGGTTATGCCTACAGTGCTTCCTTCCACTGCATGTTCAGACTGGGAGGCATCAGAGAGGGTAAGCCACAGAAAAAGTAAGAAGACCAACAGTCATACTCATGAATAACCACATCCTGATTCATGGAGCAGAGTCTGGGTTCCTTTGTGTGTATGTGTGTGTGTCTGTGTGTATGAACTGTGTGGTAACATTTTCAAAAAAAATGAGTTTTAAAGTTAACTGTGTTTTATATTGTGATATTTACCTGAGATCTTGGGGGTAAATAGAACAGGGAAACTTATGATTTAATAGTTTAATAGGGATGTATTTCTCTGTCAAGCTGACAGGCAATCAGCTGTTAGTTTTTGTCAACTTGACATAAGCTAGAGTCATTTGGGAAAAGGAAACCTCAACTAAGAAAATGCCTCCATCAGATTGGCCTGCAGACATGTTTGGGGTATTTTCTTGACTAGTGATCGATGTGGGTGGCTTCAGCCCACTGTGGGTGGTACCACCACTGGGCAAATCGGTGGTCCTGGGTCGTATATAAAAGCAGACTGAACAAGCCAGGAAGAAACGTTCCTTCATGATGTCTGTTTCAGTTTCTACCTTTAGGTTCCTACCCTGACTTCTCTAAGGACTGATGAACTGTGATTTGGACATGGAGGCCAGATAAACCCTTTCATCCCCAAATTGCTTTTGGTCATAGAGTTTAATCCCAGCCAGCACCCATCCACTCCACTGACCCCCGGCTGCTAGAACCACCTAGGCTAACAGTGTGTGGAGGAGGAAAAAGCCTTGTGCTAGCCGAAACAGCTTATGTATTGAAACAGCCAATAAGGGAGGGCTTATTTTGACTTTCAGTTTCAGAGAGTTCAGGCCCTCATGACGAAGTTGGAGGAGGTAAGGCACGGGAGAAGCATCTTAACCCATGGTGGCATGGGTGTATGGTAAAGTTTTCTCACATCAGACCAAGAAGCGGAGAAAGATAGACTGAAACCCAAGGTGGGTATAACTACCAAAGGCCGATCCTAGTGGTCTATTTTTTTGCCAGCCGAACTCTATTCCTGACAGTCTCCAAGGCCTTCAAAATAACACCACAAGCTCAGGACTGCACGTTCAAATGTGAGCCTCTAGGTAGGTGTATGCGTGTGTCTGTCTGGGGGAGGGTGTTTATGTGCCATGAGTGGAGGTACCCAAAAAAGCTGTTGGATTCCCCAGAGCTGGAGCTGCAAATGGTTGTGAGCTGCCGGACAAGAGCGCTGGGAACTGAACTTGGGTCCTCTGCGAAAGCAGTGAGCACCGAGCCGTCTCTCTGTCCCCACTCCATTGCTCTGCGTCAGGGGCTGGAGATTGACTGTGTTCCCAAAGAACTGTCCCTAGAATCAAGAAGCAGAGGCAACGTGGTTGAACGGCGCATGTCTGGGTACAAGTATTGGGGAATCTGCTGGGCACAAGGCGCTGCTCACTGCGGGTCACTGCCAGCAGACTCCTAAGGCAGATCAGCTGCCAATCCACCGCACCTGCTTGCCTAGTCTCAGCTCCCAGGGCCAATCATTCTTCTAATGTAAACCACACACACAATCTTTAAGGAACGAGCGTTATCTGGCACTGACCAGCTCTTTGAGGCAGGGACCACTGGAACAGTGACAGCCACCCAGGGTGTTCCTCAGAGCAGCAGATATATGGAGCTGGAGAGAGAGGGGCCCTCCAAGCCTGTTCTAAAGGGAGGCCCTGTGAACAGTTTCTCTGTCCCGCCCCTTTCCAGCCATCAGTATAAAGGTTTCATGCTAGATTTTTACAAAAAGTAAAATAAAATAAAGGAAGGTTTTAACTAATAAAAGAGGGTGGGGATGAACATCCTCAAAGGACCTGAACTTAATGCCACATAGATAACAAGGAATGATTGGACTATTAAATATAATTTTACATGTTTGTGTATATATGCATGTATGTATATGTGTGTATGTGTGTGTATGTATATGTATGCATATGCATGTGTGTATACCTGTGTATATGCATCTGTGCATGTGTGTCTATATGTATATATGTTTATGTATATGTATGTGTATATATGTATTCATGTGTGTATGTATGTATATGTATGTGTGCATAGAAGTGTGCATGTGTATGTGTGTATGCATGTGTGTATGCATGTATATGTATGTGTGCATACACATATGCATGTGTGAATGTATTTGCATGTGTGAATGTGCATGTATGTATACATGTATAGATATGTATGTGTGTATACATATGCACATGCATGTATGTGTGTATTGTGTACACATGTACATATGTGTATGCATACATATATAGGCATGTTTATGTATGTATGTCTGTATATATGTGTGTATCTGCATGTCTATGTATGCATGTGTACATGTGTATAGGAGGTATGTGTGTATATAAGTATGTGTATATGCATGTGTACATGTGTGTATGCATGTGTATATATAAGTATGTGTATTATGCCTGTGTACATGTATGTAGGAATGTGTGTATATAAGTATGTGTATGTATGTGTGTATACATATATGTGTGCATGTGTGTATAAGTATGTGTATTATGCATGTGTACATGTGTGTAAGCATGGGCATGTGTGTACAGGCTAGGAGTTGACATCAAGTATTTTCCTCAGTTGTTCTCTAACGCATTTTTGAGGCAGGGTTTCTCAGATGAACCTGGAACTCACTGATTTGGTGAGACTGGCCCAGGGCTTGTCCTACCTCTGCCTTCCAACCTGAGTTTGGATTCTCAGCACCCACCCTGGATAAAAATCCAGGCACTGTGACACACACCTGTAACTCAAGAACTGGGGATTTGAACTCAGGCCATCATACTTGTGCCCTGAGTACTTTGCAGATGGAGGCCCCTCCTGAGGACCACAGACTTTGCTTTATAAAGACTGCGTGTATGGCTTCCTGTTTGTTTCTCTTCAGGAACCTGATGCAGCCGGGAGAAAAAGAAGCATTTTGTGTAAAATACGTAGCACACTAGGAAAACCTTCAGGAAATGCTCCTTTTGTGACTGTCCTCTTGAGCAAGTGGAGGCTAAAGCTCTGAGACAGGCAGGATGGTGTCTGGAGTCTGCCAGAGAGGTCTAGAGCAGTGGTTCACAACCTGTGGGTCATGACCCCTTTGAGATTAACCAAGCCTTTCACAGGGCTCACATATCGGGTGTCCTACATATCATATATTTACATTATAATTCATAGCCAGCAACATTCTATTTATGAAGTAGCACCAAAGATAATTTCATGGTTGGGGGAGTCGCCACAACATGAGGAACTGTACATTTTAGAGATCTGCAGCACTGGGAAGGCTGAGAACCGCTGCTCTAGAGGAGGGCGGCTGACTTCCCCATTCTGGTTCCCTTTCTGTTGCTGTAATAAAACGCTCTGACCAAATGCTACCTAGAGGAGGAAAGGGCTTGTTAGGTGTCCACTTCCAGGTCATAGTCTATCACTAAGGCATCTTGAGGCAGGCCTGCTTCTATCCCTCTTGGCATCACTTTCAATCGGGAAAGTCACTCACAGCAAAGGAAACATACCAGAAATTATAGAGGAGTGATGCTGCTTGCTGGCAGCTCACAGGCCTATGCTTAGGCATAGCTTCTTATCCCTGCCCAGGGGATTGTGCCACCCACAGTGGGCTGTATCCATCTACATCAATTAACAATCGGAACAGTCCCCACAGGCCGATCTGATCTAGGCAATCCCTCAGTTGAGACTCTCTTCAGAAGACTCTAGGCTGTGCCAAGTGGACAGTTAAAACTAAGTGCTAGCTCCAGCTATGAGCTGGTAGCCATGAGTTCCTTTTCTCAGTCCACTACCTCATCCTCATGATGGTCCTTATAAGTGGATATTAGCCAAAATGTACAGGATAGAGGCCCACTACCCACGCCATACTCCACAGACCTAAAGAAGCTAAACAGGAAGAAAGGCCCAGGCGAGGATGTGTGAATTTCACTTAGAAGGGGGAATAAAATAGTCATAGGAGGTAGATGGAGGGAGGTAACTGGGTAGAAGAGGGGATGGGAAGGGAATGGGGTGTTCAGAATTAAGTGTTGGGAAAGACAGGAGAGAGGGCCAAAGGGCCAGAGGACCAGGAGAATGACTGAAGATTGGTGGCTGGTGGGGATAGGGGTAGAGGGGCATCTCTAGGACATCTCAGAGACCTGGGATGAGGGAGGCTCCTGGGAGTCTATGGGGGTATGTACTGGCTGGTTTTGTGTGTCAACTTGACACAAGTTGGAGTTATCACAGAGAAAGGAGCCTCCCTTGAGGAAATGCCTCCATGAGATCCAGCTGTAAGGCATTTTCCCAATTAGTAATCCAGGGTGGGAGAGCCCATTGTGGGTGGTGCCATTCCTGGACTGGTAGACCTGGGTTCTATAAGAAAGCAAGTTGAGCCAGCAAAGGGAAGCAAGCCAGTAAGTAACACCCCTCCATGGCCTCTGCATCAGCTCCTGCTTCCTGACCTACTTGAGTTCCAGTCCTGACTTCCTTTGGTGATGAACAGCAATGTGGAAGTGTAAGCTGAATAAACCCTTTCCTCCCCAACTTGCTTCTTGGTTATGACATTTTGTGCAGAAATAGAAACCCTGACTAAAACAGGGTGACTGTAGCTGAGACTCCTAGCAGTGGGGAACTTGACGTGGACATCTTCTGTAGCAAGACAGAACCCCCAGTGGAGGAATGGGGGGGACATCAACCCATCTACCCATAAAACTTTTGACCCAAATCTGCCCCGTCTACAAGAAATACAGCAACAAAGATGGAGCAGAGACTGAGGGAATGGCCCATCAATAACAGGCCCAAGCTGAGACCCATCCCAAGGACAAGCACCAATTCCTGACACTATTAATGATACTCTGTTGTTCTTTTAGACAGGAACCTAATATAACTGTCCTCTGAGAGGCTTCACCCAGCAGCTGACTGAAACAGATGCAAAGACCCACAGCCATACATTGGAGGAAAATTGGGGAGTCTTATGCAAGAGTTGGAGGAAGGACCAAGGGCCCCCAGAGGGAATAGGCACTCCACAGGAAGACCAACCTGGACTCTGGGGCTCTCAGAGACTGAACTACAAACTACAGAGCATACACTGGCTGGACCTAGGCCCCCGTACATATGTAAGTAGATGTGAAACTCAGGCTTCATGTGGGTCCCCCAACAACTGGATTGGGGCTGTCCCTAAAGCTATTCCTGTCTGTGGATCCTGTTCCCCTAACTAGGCTGCCTTGTCTGGGCTCAGTAGGAGCCCTACATAGCCTCAATGTACCAGAGTAGGGGAAAACCCAGAGGGGCCTCTACCCTCCCAGAGGAGAAGGGGAGGGGGAAGTGGGTGAGGCATTGTGTGAGGTGAGTACCAGGAGGAGAAGCGGCAGTGAGTGATCTAGATATAATGTGAATGAATAGTAAATAAATGAATGAATAATAAATAAGTAAATAAGTAAGTAAGTAAGTAAGTAAATATATATATATATATATGTGGTCCATCATGCTTTTTCAACAAACACTATTAACTGGCTCCTTTTTCTTCTTTTTTTATTTTTTACCACTGTATGTGTTTAGGGGGAATAATATACATATGTGCACAAGCATGTGTGGGTTCAGTCATGTGTACGGATGTTCATAAAGGCCAGAAATAACATCAAGATGATTTCTTCAATTGTTCTTCCTCTCCCTCTCTCCCTCTCTCCCTCCCCCCCCCTCTCTCTCTGAGACTGCTCCCAGGATTCACCTGTCTTTACCTCATCGTTGGAGTGGCAGGCACACACCGCCATACGCGGCTTTCCCCCTCCATGTGAGTCCTGGGGGTCAGCATAGTCCTCACCCTCGCCGGACAGTTCTTTCCCCTCTTCTCCATTTTGGTTTTCTGTTCTTTTGAGATAAGGTCTCATGTAGCCTTGGCTGGCCTTAAATTTATAGCGCTGAGGCTAGCCTTGGACATTTGAACCTCCTCCCTCTACCTCCTGAGCGCAAGGGTTACAGGCATGTGCCACCCTCCTCAGCTCCTGCTAGCCCAGACCCGCAAAGACACACATTTATGTAAGCATGTCTAAATGAACTCTTGCCCACAAAGATGCTGCTATGTCTGTGGTTTCCAGTGTAGTTAACTTCATCAGACAGAGCATAGTTCCACTGAGCTAATGCCAATCTCCACAGCTCATTGGCTTTTTTAAAAGAGCAAGTCTCGGCTCTCATCTCAGCGAGAAAGGCAGCCCTTCAGTCCGCTCTGGGAACCCTGAGTTTCTCACCCCAGAAAGAGCCATAAAACACACTAGGCACCAGAGCACATGCCCATTTGACAAAGACAATTTGATTTGTCCGTGGTTTCTAAAATATTCATCCCCCTTTGATGGACTATCGTTTTACAAATATAGATTATCATTAACTGACACCAGCAGTGCTCTGCGGGTCGACCCAGCGCCACACCACTGGCCGGAGAGGGGGAAAGATGTCCAATAAGACAGATCATTATCTGTCTGTGAATCCTGATCTGTGTCGTTTGACTCATTTGCAGAGCAAGGGTCAGCGGCTCACACCAACAACATCTGTTTATGCCTTTCCCAGCCTGGACACCCCTGCTGGGGAGAATAGAAGAATATCTTTTTTAAAGTTCAGAGCTGGGGATAGAAATGGGTTGGGACTGTGAGTTTCTGGGGAGATGCTGGAGCAGTGGTTGCAGTAGGCATGGGGCTCGAAGGGTCAGACTCACCTCTGAAGCTTCCTGGCTCTGGGACAGAAATAGGAATGCTAAACTCTCTGAGTTTTAGCTTACTCATGCCTGTCACATAGGAGATGGCTCTTCTCATGTTTAAACTCATGGCCTGTCACTGTAGCCCATGATCATTATTACTTTCCAGGGCAGAGATGGTAGTGTTTCCTGAGTTATTGAACCTCTATAAAGCACAGGACCTTTGTAGACAAAGCAATTTCTTCTAATATCCATTATCAACAGTTGTGATTGGTCACAGGACCCTTTGAGTAGTGCACCAAACGAACCCAGCAGGGGTGTTTCTTTTGACCTCTCTGCAAGACAGACAGGATAGACAGGGAGCAGCCAACCCAGAGAGACATGGTCCAGAGCCTTTGCTCTTTGAGTTACTGAGAAGATAGAAGGATGGGCGCAGGGCCAACAATGGCTTAGCATGTCATGTTGAGATGGACAGATCTGTTTCTTGTTTTGCCACGTCAGCCCTTCCTCCTTGGGGATTCTAGACTCTGGTGGGACCTGAGAGAGATCTGCAGTGTTGGGTGCTGGGTATGGACTTAGTGGAAACCTGTGCCCTGACACTCTGTGCTGCCCCAAAGGGGATGAGTGTCAAGATGAAGGGGATGTGCATCATATGAGGGGAAGAAACAACTAGGGATGGAGGAATACAGAGGTGTGGAGGTTTCTCCTGTAGCAGACAGCCCTAGGGAGGAGAGAGTTCATAGAGTGTGAAAAGGGGAGACTGATAGCAAACATTCCATCCCAACAGCAATGGTTCAAAGAGGATGTGGCCATCGGGAGGGGAGAGGTGACCTAGAACCTCCCCAGGGGCTCAGCAGGGAATCCCTATTGTTCCTGGACCTGTGCTGGCCAACAGTCACTCCATTACCTCATCTTGACTGAGAGACAATCTTAGGGGAACTCAGCCCCAAAGTTTACTTAAGTGGGATGGGGGGGAGGAACCATCCGGAGACAAGGAGTGTCACACCACTGCCAAGTGTTAGATGTCGCCATCAAGAAAAAAAAATTACATCTCGTCCTGACGAGTGACTAATCAAGGCAAGGCGAACGGTCCTGCAATAAATTACGCGGGCACGAAATAAACCACACAAACAGACCGATGATAATAAATGTAAATTATTTCTCTGAAGAAATTTTCTTGGTATATGAGTAATTCGAACCATCAGGAAGGCGTCTTCCTTAACATTAATTACAGAAGATGACAAGCGGGCTGATGACTGGGAAGGCTCATTATCTGAGAACATATTCACAACTTTGCAATTTGCGCGAGATGTACTCCGGCTAAATTAATCTCCCTTCTTTGCATGAGCCTCTTCTAATTTTCATGTTATTAACAGGTTTGCAGTATCAGTCAGCGCCTGTCATTCTAATCAGGTTTCGGCATGTTCGCGAAAGCGAAGCGTCATTTATAAGGATAAGGCCTCATAATGGTGCTTGCTTTCATGTGGAGAATTCTACAAGGCCGCTTTTAATAAGGCACTTTAATCATCTCCTTTGCTCAACTTTTGGCCCCACTGTTCCTTTATGAAGAGTCATTAAAAGACTTGAAGTTCATCAAGGAGGGAATATTCATGACATTGTTCGGATGAGGTTGGGGCTGGATCCAAGGAGAAGGCTACAGGGAGTGAGGGAAAGAGGGTGACCCACAAACAACGAAAGGTGGTCTGTGGGCTTGACAGACCTGGTTCTCTGTTCAACCAGGACATGCCCAGTTCTACAGATCACAGGGCAAGTCTCAGGGTCCATGAGCATCAGAAGATTCTGGCAGGTCAGTCCTCTGGACAGCTCCACGCACAGGGGTTAGCATTAACCCGTGGAGGGGTTCCACTCTGCTCCTGATCTCTGAGTGTGGTCCGTTCCCCTCACTTGCTTTGTGTGATTTGGGGTTCACAAAAGAACGGTAAGTTTTCTGTTCTAAGTAGAGTGTCATCTCAGAACTTTTGAGAGCCCTAATGGACTTGTAAGCCAAATGTGTGCATGCGAGTGCATGTATGTGTGCATGTGTGTGTGTGTGTGCATGTGTGCATGTGTGCGTGTGTGTGTGTGTGTGTGTGTGTGTGTGCAGATGCATGTATGAATCTGGGTCCCTTATTCCCTTTGATATGGACCTGGGTCCCCACTCTTGTGAGCCACTTTCTCCTGGGGATTTGAGTTTCTCTTCTGTGAAACTGAGTCCCATCTCCCATGAAACTAGAACCCTTTTGCAAATTTGGGTTCCCTTCCTTTAAAACTGAATTTCTTTATCTGTGGATCTTGGTCTCCCTCCTATGAATCTGGGCCCCCTCTTGTGAGCCTTGATGCTCCTCTTTGCTCTAGGTCTTGCAGAGGGAAAGCAGGGCTCATTCTACAATCGACTGTCTTCTTCAATTTCCCACCCCCACCCCCCCAACCCCTACCCCTGTCCAGAGCTGGAAACGCATCTCAGCAGAGACATCTCAGCAGAGACACTTCAGCAGAGACACATGGTGTTAGTTTGCCTCCAGTGGTCCTCGGTGGCCTCTGGAAAACATTCTAGCTTTTTGTTGTCACACACTGGTCGGCCAGCTCAGCTATTAGTGTGCCAAGTATAGTTGGAAGAGGAAGGCAGACCCTCATCCTCCCCAAGCCAGGGATCATCTGTGATCTTGGACAGGTCATCTTCTCTTCTGGGGTCATCTATGTAACGTCCGACTGTTTCTCCATCTTCTGTCTTTGTCCTGTGTCACCATTATTACCTGAAGTCCTGTTCTTTCACATCCACCCAGTGATAGAGCTACAAGGAGCCTCACAAGGGAATAGCTTCCTATTCTCTTATACATCTCTCCCCACAGCATAGTCTGACCATGTGGTGGCCTAGATCTGTCCTGGCTGGGCCAGTGTTGGAGCACCTCCCCTTTTTCTGAGACAGAAATTTACTATGTAGCTCAATCTGCCCTCAGACATACAACATTCTGGCCTCAACCTCCTGAGTGATGGCATTACACGGTGAACGCCATATTGACCAGCATGAATATGAATCTTCATCTGTCTCTGAGATGTATAGATGCTGCTTGGCCCTGTCTCCAGTGAGAGCTCATTGTCCCCCAGATCAGCAGTTCAGACTCTCCTGAGAATGTAGAATTGAACCAAAGGAAGATCAAGTTAGGTTGATGGTCCCTGGCCTATAACAAGGACACTATAGACAAGTGAGGACCCCATCTTTCCCCCAGGGTCCTGGAGAAGCAGGAAGGAAATCTACACAGAGAGGAAGGAGGGAAGAAGGGAGGAAGACAGAGACTCTCCAGGAGGGTGGAGCAGCCTTTTCTCTGGTTCCAGGTTCTTCCAGTAAACACTGGAATCTATGAGATATCCCTGGATCTTTTGTGCACTTGCGCACGTGCGTGCACATGTGTGTGTGTGTGTGTGTGTGTGTGTGTGTGTGTCTTGGTACACATGTGTGTACATTCATGTAGAGACCAAAAGGCCCACCTTGGAAGTTATTTCTCAGGTACCTTCCAGCTCATTTTTTATAATGTATGTATGTATGTATGTATGTATGTATGTATGTGTGCGTACTATGTAAGACTATGTGTACCATGTGTATGCGGTTTTCTGCAGAGGTCAGAGGTGGTTGAATTTGGAGTTATAAGTTGCTATGAGCAACCTGAAGAAGGTTCTGGGATCAAAAATCAGGTTCTTAACTGCTAAGCTAGTTCTCTGGCCCTTATCTTAGTTTTTGAGAAACTATTTCTCATTGGCTTGGAACTCACTGATTAGGCTAGGCTAGCTGGCCATTGAGTGCCAGGAATCTGGCTGTCTCTGCTTTTCAGTACTGGAATTACAAGTGTGTGTCAGCACACACTAACACACACACACACACACACACATTTGTGTATGTGTGAATATCAAAGGGGCTGATTTTCTCCTTCCACCAAGTGGTCCCAGGGTGTTGAACCAAGGTCACTGGGCTTGGTGGCAAGTGCCTCTACCCTTGATCTATATAGCCAGTGCACGCTTAGCTTTTAATGTGGGCTGTAGGCATCTCACTCAGAATCTTATGCTTGTTCTAGCACAAACTGGGCCATTATTTCCCAACCACTTTGAAAACTAAACTTATTTATTTATTTAGAACCAGCATATAATATGTTAGATATGGTCTTAGTTACTGGTCTACTGCTGGGAACAAACACCATGACCAAGGCAACTCTCATGAAGGAAAGTGTTTACATGGAGGTTTGCCTGCAGTTCAGAGAGTTGGTCCATGACCATCATGACAAAAAACAGTCCAGCATGGCACTGGAGCCGTAACTGAGAGCTGCATCCTGATCTGAAGGGAACAAGCAGACACACACACACACACACACACACACACACACACACACAGTTCCACTGACTGGTGACCAAACATTCAAACATATGAACCTACAGAGGCCAATCTGCATTCAATCCCCACATATAGCTCTGTGACAATATTTTAACCAAGTATTTTTTTGTGGGTTCCCATCTCCCACCCTTTTCTCTGACATTCTCTTTCCGTAGCCCTCTTCCAAGAGTCTTTCTCTCTTCTGTGTCTCATGTGTCCTTTTGTACAATACCCATCCTTCCTCATTATCTAACATTACTCTCTCTTGGTCTCCTTTCTAAATATTACACTACACCCATACACCTGTTTGCATATATGCATATATGCAAACACATACATGTACATATATATATGTATGTATGTATATTCATTATACACTAGGATCCATATGTGAGGGAGAACATGTGATTTTTGTCTTTTTAAATTTGGGTAACCTTTGTTTAATATTAAAACTTAAACACTTAAAACCCTATCTGAGGGCTGGTGGAAAGGATCAGTGGCTAGGAGGAGATCTTGCTGCTCTTACAGAAGGTGCATGTTCAGTCCTGAGCATGCACAGTGGCTCACAACTACCTGTAACTCCAGCTCCTAGTGAGCCAGTGCTCTTCCTACTTTGCAGGTATCTGCACCTCTCTCTTTGTCTCTGTCTGTCTGTCTGTCTCTCTCTCTCTCTCTTTCTCTCTCTCTCTCTCTCTCTCTCTCTCTCTCTCTCTCTCTCTCTCTCTCACACACACACACACACACAGATACATCTAAATAAAATTAATCTTTAAAGAGTGAACTTTTTCCATGTCTCCAGCTCCATTGTTTCCTTAAATGAAAGAAGCTCCACCCAGACCACAGCCTGTGCCAGGCGGGACAGAGCTGGTGACCTGCCTGGGAGGCAGGATGTTTCTTAGGCCCAGGCACTAGGGAACCCATTGGATCTGAGAGGCTGAGCCTGTATGTGGGGTTGTCATGGAGATATGCTGGCCTAGGGACAAGGCATAGGAGGAGAGTCCAAGAGCAGTGGGGTTTGAGTTCAGTTTAGGAACAGAGGGCTGATGTTTAGTGGTCAGTGTTAGTGACACCCATGTTTATTTCTCAGCCATTTTGTCCCCAAGTCTCTTCAGAAATGACAGCCTGATTCAGCTCTGTTGTAGGGCCCATGACCATGGAGAGGCATGCAGATTTGTGGCATGGTAGGAGGAACATTCTGAGTGTAGTGCTCATGGATCTAAAGAAAGAACTGAGAGAACAAAGCTGGTCAACATAGTCCCCGTGTGTGTGTGTGTGTGTGTGTGTGTGTGTGTGTGTTTGTCTTTGAGGACTCTGCCTGTGAACTCCTTTTCCCAGCCCATTGATATACTCTTCCAGATGAACAGCAGGAACATTTATATTCAACCTAGTAATGCTGGGCTGCCTCCAAATTTGGCGGTGGGGGAGCTGCATGCCCATGACGTGTCTCTTCAGAGGTGGGTACTTTGTTTTAGCTAGGATGGCTGTGGCAGAGAGAGACCCCTGAGATCCCAGGATGGGCCTGTTCTGCTATTGGATTCCTCGGGTTGAACCATGTGGGCTTGGGGGAGGGGTGGCTTTGAACTCTGAGCCGCCTCCGTACCATTCTCCAGGTCTGCATGGGGTGTAGAGGTACCATGTGCTAAAAAGATGGATGGGAAGTACACAGGGCCTGCCAAGAAAGACCAAACTAAGCTGCAAGATGTAGCTAAGGAGCCCTCCATGCCTGGCTCTCCACATGCCAGTGGACATATTTACTCTTGTGGAGTAAGAGTTCCACTTCCCAACTTTGTTGTAAAGCATATACATTTGAGTGATCTGAACTTGTGTTCACCCTGCCTGAGAAGGAACCCAGTCACCACAGACCTGCCTGCGTCATGACATCCTCACAGGACCTGTGAGGCTGTGTGTGCCTAGGTCTTCGTGTCATTGTGGACTTGTGCACCGTGTGTGCAAGAAACTTCAGGGGTGACCAGGGCTCCTCTCACTGTTCCCAGATTCCTCCTTGGGGCCATGTCATCTGAAGGCCAAAGTTCAGAGTTCAAGAAGGAAGATCCTTAAGGGGGACTTGGTGAACCTAATGGGGAGGCGTCTGGGCAGGTGTAGTAAGGACTTTGGGCTCTCATCCTCAGCCCTGGGACCCTTCCTCCACCTTCTGGTGCTACTTTGCAGGTGACATGTAGGGATAAGATGTGTGAGCTGCAGTGCTGGGACTGTGGGACTCATGGGAACACAGAGCCTCAGGCTGCATCGCTCCATTGTCCAGATGGAGCCACTGAGGTCAGGCAGGGCAGAGACTGGCCCTGGACCAGGCAGTGAGTTGGCAGCATGCCTGTCCAGCGTACTTCGATTTTCAACCCCACTATGCTGAGGTTTCCCCCTCCATGGCCTCGTGCTGGTATTGAGGCTTTATAGTTGGAGTTTATGTATAGTCCATAAATGGTCAGGCATCACAAAACGATAGTAGCCAGCCTCCCATGTGGCTTCCAGTAGTGCTGGTCCCTAGGAGCCATCCTCTCAGTGTCACACAAATCTGCATGCCTTACTGAACATGCTACAGATGATGGCATGGCATTTCCAGAAAAGCCTGCCAGCTAAATGGCCCCCATCTTGATGGCTTTTTCTCTTGTCTCCTGTCCTGGGATGCCAGGTGCTGTGACATGAGGTCCCCAGTGAGGGACTGGAGCTGACCACACAGCAGAGCTCTATGAAGCACGGCCACACCTCCAGTAGCCCCAGAGACAATCACAGACCACTTGGGGAACCTGCATCACTCAGACAAGCCACCCTCATTCTTATTCCTCAGAAACTTCAGACTTTCTAAGTCACAATGTGTTCGGAGATTCTGTTAAATGGCCGAAGATAACTGATATACTGGTTTTATTTTTAAAGTGTGTGTGTGTGTGTGTGTGTGTGTGTGTGTGTGTGTGTGTGTGTGAGAGAGAGAGTGTGGATATGTGTGTGAGAGTGTGTGTATGTGTGTATGTGAGTGTGTGTATGTGTGTGAGTGTATGAGTGTATGTGTATGTGTGTATTTGTATGTGTGTGTATATGTGTGCATCTATGTGTATGTGTGTGTGAGTATGTGTGTATGAGTGTGTATGTGTATGAGTATGTGTGACTGTGTGTATGTGTGTGTGACTGTGTGTATGTGTATGTGTATGTGTATGTGTGTATGTGTGTATGTATGTGAGTGTGTGTGAGTGTATATATGTATGTGTGTATGTGTGTGTGAGTATGTGAGTGTGTGTGGGTGTGCTGGGGCTGGAGAGATGGCTCAGCAGTTAAGAACACTAGCTGCTCTTCCAGAGGACACAAGTTTCAGTTCCCAGCACCCACATGACAGCTCACAACTGTCTGTAACTCCTGTTCCAGGGGCTCCAACACCCTCAGACAGACATACATACATTCTAATCACCAATGTACATAAAATAAAAATAAATAACTTACTTTTAAAAAGTGTGTGTGTGTGTGTGTGTGCGTGCACGCTCTCTCTCACGTGCTCATGCACACGCATATGTAATGTGTATCAGGGGATAGGCACACACACATGCCATAGCATACATGTTTGGAAGACAGGAGTTGGTCCTCTTCTTCCATTTTTATATGGCCTCCAAGGATCCAACTAAGGTTAGCAAGTTAGCACAACAAATGTTTATTTCTACTGAGTTATCAACAGTAAATGTGGTTTTGCTTGTTTGTTTAGATTAGTAAGTTAGACTGGAGGAGCGGGTCAGCCTCGGATTCCCTAGGGCAATTAGGCTTTGGGGAGAGAATGGGCAACCTCAGTGATTCAACTTGCTGCAGACCGTGGCTCAATGTTTATCTGCTTCAGAGCCAGCACTTGAGTCCCACCCTGGGTGAGGTCAAGACACGGCTGGTAAAATCTCTCCATGTGCTGGAAACTCCAGTACGAAGCAGGCCAACATGGAAAAACTAGTACTTAGGGGCCTCAGAGTGGGCTGGTGACTGGCTGATGCCCTTAGGTGCTGCATGACATGGTCTCACCTTGTTTGTCCTCCCTAGGCCACTTATGTTTCTGATGCTGTCTCGGGGGGACAATCATGATGCTCCCCACCAAAATGTAGCCCCCTCAAAGGGGCCCCATTGTAGGCACAGGTTACAAACTGCCACTTGAGGATGGATGATTGAATTTCAGGCACGGGAGACATCCAGGCGATGTCCGGATGATGGGCACATAGAGCTTTGAACAGAGCTCAGAGGATCCACCAGGGTCAGCTACTCTCGTTTGTTGATAGATGTGAACGAGGTTCAGTCACGTATGTGGTGTTGAAAAGGTATGCCTGTGCCTGAAAACACTTACACACAGGAGATGGACACCTATGCAGCTCAGAGGCTGGCCCCACAGAGGAGAACATGGAGGACAGACCAGAGAGGTACCCAATGGTGGGCGCCATCAGGTGATACAGAAAAGCTTCACCAGGTAAGATGAAGCCTGCTTGGTGAGTGTGTCTATCCAGAGCCACCTCAGACGGAACCCATGTTCATAGAACACCCAGGAACTGCTATCCTGGCTCCACCGAGAGCCAAGGGAGAACTTGCAGGAAGGCCCAGCTTGATTTGGGTATAAAATTTCCCTGACAGGTTTATATGTTTGAACACTCAGTTCTCAGTTGTTGGTGCTGTTTTGAGAGGTCATAGAACCTTTGGTTATGGGGGGCTAGCTGGAGGAGGTGGATTTCTGGACAAGTGGATCACCCCTGCCTCAGGCCCTCTTCCAGCTTCCTGGTTTGTGGAGATGCCAACCGTCCCCTCCATGGTGAACTGTATCCTACAACTGGGAAACAACCCTTCCTCCTTACTTTTCTGTAGGGTTGGATGGGGGGGGGCGGGGCTCTGCACATCTGCTCTGCCTCTGGGTACCTCCACTTAGGAGACAGGATACGGGAAGTTGACTGCACGTAGGGTCCCTGGGTCTTCGACAAGGCCAGGGTTGTCTGGCTCTCAGGCTCTTGGACACCCTGGATGCCGTGGAGGAGCTGAGAACAGAGTGGGAGGACCACGGGCTGGATCTAGCCTGGGGCTCAGAGGGAAGAGGGGGGAGCTCTGGCTGGTCCCGGGGGGTAGTCCTTGGCTTGACGGTGGCAGACTGGCTTGGGACTGGCTTTGTGGCCGTCACAGCTGGGAGGGCACAGAGGCCTTCTATGGAAGATTAGATGGCAGTTCTGTAGGCGAAGGCCTTTTCCATCGTTCCGCATGGTGGATACCAATGAAAAGAGACAACCCATGTTTTTAAGGTGTTTATTGTCATGGTGGAAAGTAGATGAGTAAAACTGTACCCCACTTCTCAGGGTGGGCCTGAGATTAAATACCTTTTACAGGGAGGAGTGTCTGACAAGGAGAGGTTATTGGCTAAGCCTTCAGGCCTTTAGGTACCTCATTATAATGGAGATTTGTCTTGAGACCTGTGGTAAGTCCTCTACCTGAGGAGCGGCTTGGGGTGTTGCCCTTATGTGACTGATGGCCACAAATCTATGGAGGGTTGTGGTTAGTCCGGGAGCCTGTTTTCCCAAGAGTCAGGCAAAGTGCCTACTGTCCCTTAGGGTCACTGGGGTTCCTAGCCTTAGTCCAACCTGGGAATCTTTCACGGTCCCACACTTTGCTTCTTGTCAACTACTTGGTCAACATGATAAGAAAAGTAATTAATTAATACACCCTACTAAGCAGAGCTGTAGTGTGGTCATGTCCCATTGCTAGGGCTGAGGGAGAAGCTGTATGACCAGTGTCAGAGTTGTGGACAGTGGAGAGGAAATGAATTAGATACGTACCAGCTGCCCCTCTGGCTCTGCGCTCTAGAGAGTAAAAAGAAAGACTGAGACAATGGTTCCCATGGAGGACAAAGACAAAAAAAGAAAAACCTCCATCTTTTGCTCTGAGCACCTAGCATGTCCCACTAGGGCTGGCTCAGGAGGATAGAAATGCCACACTGGTCCTGACCACCCACCATCTGCTCTCTTTTCTGTCTTTTCCTTTGTCCATCATTCCTTTTGTTCCTCCTGCCCCCTTGCATTTCTTCCTTTTCTCCCCCTCCCAGGTTCTCTGGCAAGGTGATAAAAACCAGAAATCCAGTTTCATCCCCATGATTCAGGGTGTCCATAGTGTGGGTGGCTCTCCGGTGAACCCCAGAGAAGGCTCTGGGAAGGTGGTCCATTCCACTATTGACTTTGACCCAGCTCTCTGCTCCAGCACCTTCCTCCGATGCCTTCTGCCACAACGGAGCCAAGTTGTCCAGGTCTCCTAGTACCCAGCTGTGTCCACTGCTCCAGACCCAGAATCTCCAGCCCTGAGCAGCGAAGAGAACCTGGGCCTCCTGAAGCAGGTAACTGGTTGCCCTGCCAGGGCTGGATGTATAGCCTGGCACTTCCAGAGCCCTGTCAGCTGCCTCGCGTGTTCTGTGCGGTGAAGTTCCCCGGTAATGTCAGTGCGCTATTCAGGCTGACAGAAATCCCACCGATAATTGGGAAGAGTGGAAAATGAAAACATTAAAATTTGCCGTGTCATCTGCTCGCCTTTTCTGATTGCCTGATACCCGCCGTCCACTGACAGGTGCCGTGTTATTAACACTTGATTAAAAATCACTTCAGGTTTGAACCAGCCCGTCGAGAAGGGAGCGCCTTGACAGGACTTGTGGTTCCTGATTGACAATTAGTAATATTCGGTGTGTCACAACACAGATAGTGTGACTTATTGGCGCCGGTGTAACGCAACACATTTCATCTAAGTGCCTCAGATTCATACATAGGAATCAGAAGGAAAAGATGGAGTCTCAGCCAGCCGCCTTTGATTACCAACAAAGGCGAGATTATACCGCCCTGGCTCACACCGACCCGGAGTTCCATCAATCAGAGCCTCGGAGATCCCAGGCTTCTCTTAGGAAAGGGAACCTCCCGGACCAGGAGCTCATTATGCAACCTCAACTTCTCCATTGGCAGCCTGGTCCCTCCTGTCTGCAGATATGAAAGATCTTCACCCTGACGCTGCCACTGCGCTCTAAATTACCAGCCTGCTCCTCTTAAAACAAAAGGCTTCTCATTAAAAAAAATAATAAAACCATCATGTCTTGATTGACAGGTTACATACTTACCTTTCAGCTATTTTTTTTTCCTAACTTGGTGTCAGAGGGAGTTGGATTCACGGGCCAATTTTTTTTTCTCTCTCTCACTTCTAATTCAATTCCTTTTAAGAGCTTTTAAGAACAGGGCAATCCAAGGTCTTTCCTTTTTTGGGTCTGACCTGAAATTCATTCTTCATCTTCTTCCTTTTTTTTTTTTTTCTTCCGAATTTCCTTCTTGGCTAAGAATATCCAGGCAAAGCACGGTCGTTCATATTCGCGACAGGTGATGAAGTTAATAAGTTAATCCAATTGTCTCTGAACACTTTGGAAGAACAGGCTCTAGGTTGGATTACAATTTTTTTTAAGAGCCGTGGAACCACATACTTTGTGGTGGAAAAATGCAGCTCAGTAGCTCATCACCATGTGTGAGCTGGCTCTCAGGATTCACACCACCTAAAACACTCGTGTGTGTGTGTGTGTGTGTGTGTGTGTGTGTGTGTGTGTGTAGATGCAACCTTGCATTTTTATGTTCTATGTATGGTTGTTTATCTACATGTAACTCTGTGTACCTCATGCATGCAGTGCCCACAGATGCCAGAAGAGGGCGTCAGATCCCCTGGAAATGCAGTTGGGGATGAGATAGCTGTCACGTGGGTGCTGAGAACTGAACCTGGGTCCTCTGCAAGAACAAGTGCCCGTAACCACTAAACTATCTCTCCAGCCCTATCTTGCCTTTTGAGATGGTCACTCTCACTGGGATCTGGGACTCACTGACTTTGCTAGGCTGTCTGGATGGTGAGCCTCAGGGATCCATTTGCCTCTTCCTCCTTAGTGCTGGGATCACAGGTGTGCTGCCATGTGCACCTGTATGTCTGGTGTGGGCCTTGAACTAATATCCCCAGGTTTTCGTGGTAAGCATTTTAACAACCGAGCTAAGCAACCTAAGAGACTCTTGTTTTGCTCATTTAGCTTTGGGGTCTCTTCAGATCCCCCAAAACTCACCAATATGAACTCATGGTTCATTGCTGGGTTCTCTGTGCTAGGATGTTCTTGGGCAGGTGGTCAGCACTCAGCAAACATTTGTGGGATGGATGGATGGATGGATGGATGGATGGATGGATGGATGATGGATGGATGGATGGATGGATGGATGGATGGGTGGGTGGGTGGATGGATGGGTGGGTGGATGGATGGATTGGATGGATGGGTGGGTGGATAGATGGATGGATGGATGGATGGATGGATGGATGGATGGATGATGGATGGATGGATGGATGGATGGATGAATGGATGGATGATGGATGGATGGATGGATGGATGGATGGGTGGGTGGGTGGATAGATGGATGGATGGATGGATGGATGGATAGATGGATGGGTGGGTGGGTAGATAGATGGATGGATGGATGGATGGGGAGGAGTTAGATGCTAAGACACGAGGGGATAGCCATGTAGGTAGCAAAAGGCCATACTCTCCCTCTGCTTCTCCCCTCATCTTGTTTCCTGAGGAGCTATCCCTGGTCCACAGGGTAACTCCCCAGGGGTCAGGCTTTATGGGAGTAGAGAAATGGGGTACAGAAAGGATGGATATATGGGACAGTGGTGGCTCCCATTCTTCCAGGACATGACCGGCTGGTTCAGCCTTTACTCATTCTATACTGAAGCTTTGAAGTCAGTCAGACAACAGAACCCATGGGCTCCTGATGGTGGTGTGAACGTGTTTACCACTGCCAGGCCAGGAGTTCCTCACCTCTTTCTCTCCCTGGCCTTCAGCCAGGGCCTCAGCCCTGCCCTTTATGGTAAAATTTTTGGATTCTTTCTTGGGCCTGCCTTTGGGGAGGGGACTTGACCAAGGTCTGCTGTCAGACACCAAGTGATTTTTCTCTTAACTGAGCCCTTAGAGTCACCCCACATCTGTCCTAGCATATGAGAACCCCACTCCTCAAAGGAGAAGCAGACAGGGCTATCTGCTATTGTAGCCCACTGTTCAGCCTGAGGTGTCAAGGTTATTTGGGGCCACGCTTGTGTTTTCAGTACTGCCCTGAGTCAGGAAACAGGAAGCGTTAAGTTCTGGCTCCACCAAATATTGAGGGCACACCCGTGCTTTCTCTTTCACTAGCCAAGTGCCTTAGTCCCTTGGCCTGTTCAGGTTTTCTCATCTGTGCGAAGTAGTGAGAGAAAAGGACCCCATGGTAGTCAAGGGCTTAACCCTTAACTCTTAACCCTATGTTTACCACAGACTCTCTGGCAATGAGGGGAAACTGAGGGTTGGTTTCCAGAATTATAGCTTCCAAATGCATGGGATCACTGAGTTCGAGTTTTATTTCTGTTCTGATAAAATGCTGTCTTAGCCAGGGTTTCTATTCCTGCACAAAACATCATGATCAAGAAGCAAGTTGGGGAGGAAAGGGTTAAATCAGCTTACACTGTTCACATTGCTGTTCATCACCAGAGGAAGTCAGGACTGGAACTCAAGCAGGTCAGAAAGTAGGAGCTGATGCAGAGGCCATGGAGGGATGTCACTTACTGACTTGCTTCCCCTGGCTTGCTCAGCCTGCTTTCTTAAAGAACCCAAGACTACCAGCCCAGGGATGGCTCCACCCACAATGGGCTGGGCCCTCCCCCCTTGATCACTAGTTGAGAAAATGCCTTACAGCTGGATCTCATGGAGGCATTTCCTCAGCTGAGGCTCCTTTCTCTGTGATAACTTGTGTCAAGTTGACACAAAACCAGCCAGTACAAATGCCTTGACAAAAAGCAATATATTTTAGCTCACAATTTCAAGTCGCATTCCCTCATAGTGGGAACCTGTGGCAGGAACGTGAAACAGCTAGTCATGTTCACATTCAAGATCAGGAAGACATTACTGCACACATGCTAATGAGCTCATCTTGATAATTTCCCTCTTACACAGTTCAGGATTTCCTGCCTAGGAATTGGTACCACCCACAGTGGACTGTGTCTTCCCACATCAACTAACTTAAGACCGCTCCCCACAGGGACCCACAGGCCAACCAATGCAGACTCTCTTCCCAGGGAAGTCTAGCTGACCATCACTTCCAGTCAACTTGACACACACATTACTTTTAAACCATAACTTTCTACTCCTTTTCTCCAAAGTCTCAACTGGGCTCCCAGGAGAACTAAGTTAATTCTTCCATGACCTGAACACCTCCAAGCATGTCCCACCACTTTTTGTTTGTTTGTTTGTTTGGTTGGTTGGTTGATTAGTTTGGTTTGATTTTGGTGATTTGAGACAGGGTTTCTGTGTTAGCCCTGGCTGTCCTGAAACTCACTCTGTACACCAGGTTGGCCTCAAACTCAGAGATCCAGCAGCCTCTGCCTACCCAGTGCTGAGATTAAAGGCATATGCCACCACTGGCCAGCTCAGACCCTACCTCCTAAAGGCTCCCACACCTAAGACTGCTGCTAATACCAATATTCATGAACCTTATTTTTTCTCTCTTGCTGTAGGGTCACAGTGAGTGTTCTCTGCAGGGAAAACTCCAGGTAGAGACATTGGCTTATAAGAACATTCTCTTTGAGGATAACCATGGTCACATGATCACTCAAGAAATGAGGGGCACAGGTGAAAGGTATAGTGGGCCTCACTCTGGAGTGAGAGGAGCCTAGCAGAGAGGACAGAGCCAACAGGGCTCTTGGGAGAAATCTTAGACGGCCCAGGCTGATGTTGTGAACTCTGTAAGTTTCTGAGGGTCTATGAGGGTCCTTGAGATCAGTGGGAGACAGTGAGGCATCAGGGTACAGAGGGTGGACCTGGGCACAAATCCCAGAAGTTCCGGATTCATGCTGTGCAATCAGAGGACAAACAACCCACTCTGTGAGTCTGCCTTGTTTGAAGCTCCCGCAACAACCGCGAGGAAGAAAGAGGAGCACGCTCGCTAAGGCAACGGGGAAAATACTTAGAATAAACCTAATGAGAAATGTGTGTGACCCATATAAATACAACTACAAATTTTTATTGGTGAAATAAAAAAGGAGAGCAGGATAAATGGAGAAGGTTCTGTATTTCTCCACGGGAGTGTGGAGGTCCCGTAAAGACGTCAGGCCGCCTCCGTGGTTAATTTGCAGATTTAACGCAGCACCGAACACCCCACAAAGAGAACCGAACACTTCTGAAGTTCATCTGGGAGGGAAAAAAATGTTGAAAAGCAAAGGGTAGACCAAAAAAGGAGGTCCTGGTCTACCACCTTCCTGACCTTTTGAACAGCAAGAACTGGAAAGATGAGAGAGAGCATCAGTAAGAACCAATCAGCGCCTAGGGGCCGGGGCGGTGCTCAGTGGGTAAAGTACTTGCTGCACAAAGCGTGAGTTTGAATCCTCAGCACACTGGAGAAGAGCCAGGTATGAGGGTGTGTGCCAGTCCCAGCTCCGGGAGAAGACAGTAGGTTCAGGCCAGCCAGTCTAGCCAGTTGGTGAGCTCCAGGTCCAATGGGAAACCTTGTCTCAAAAATAGGAAGAACAACCAATTAAATAGCTTGGTGGATAAAGGTGCTTGCTGCCAAACATGATAGCCTGAGTTAGATCCCCGGGACACACATGGTAAGGGAAGAGAACTGACTCTCTAATGTCCTCTAACATCCACACATGCACTGTGCATGCTTGCACACACACACACACACACACACACACACACACACACCATAAATAGAGATAATAAAGATACTTTTGAAAAGGAGGCTGGAGAGGCTAAGAGCACTGACTGCTCTTACAGAGGACCTGAGTTTGATTCCCAGCACCCATATGGCAGCTCACAGTCATCTGCACCTTCAGCCTCGGGGTCTAACACCATATTCTGGCCTCTGTGAGCACTGCGTACGTGTGGTACACAGACATACATGGAGGCAAAACATTCCTACATGGAATAAAAGAAATACAGATTTTTAAATTTTTTAGATTAACTTGCTTGATGGGTGTGAATGCTTGGCCTGTGCACATGTATGTGCACCACATGCATGGCCGGTGCCCGCAAAGGTCAGAAGAGGGCATTGGATTCCCTGGTACTGGTGTCAGGGAGTGTTGTGAGCCATCGTGTGAGTGCCTGGAAACAAACCTGGGTCTGCTGTAAGTGCTTCTAACTGCCGAGCCAACTCTCCAGCCCCAACCAGCATAAATCATCAAACCATTTTTTTTTTAATCTTAAGAGGTAGAGAACCATTGAAGGACATGTACCTCTGACTTCTACATAACCACGAATAGGGGTGTATAGCTATTGCTTGCACACACACACACACACACACACACACACGAGTGAAGATAAAAGGAACCAAATGCCTAGAAACAGATGAGATTTTATATAAAAATCAACATGTTGAGCAGCACCCCAACAAAGCCACCATCGGCTGGTGAGCGGCTCAGTGCTATTGGAACAAACTGATTAGCTACACGGGGGAAAATGTAATTTAGATACACCTGATACTTCATCTCAGAATAACCTCATCTGCATGATAAATGAAGTTTAAAAAAAAAAACCAGAGAATAGATACGGGTATTTATTAGCTCTTGAGAACACTAATTTTAAAGGACCAATAAGATGAAATCTATAGAATTCACAATATATGTGTACGGTAATGATGAATAAGTATTTGCTCTGGGGACAGGAGCCATGCAAGCACATTAACTGCTCAGGGAGGTATCTCTGTTTGCTTGTTTTAATAATATTTTCCCGTAAGTAAGAATTAGGGTCTAAGATCCATGATGGGCTCAGGATGCTGAAGTGTCACAAAGCTGCATTATCTGGCGTACAATCCTCTCACTTGCTGCCACAGACCGTTTTAGAGTTAGGACTTGCTCATGGCGGTCTCCTCGGCTCTCCACCAGGAGGGGCTGGGCTGCAGGACCAGCTTTGTTTTCCTCTTGTTTTCCACAGGCCAAGGTCGAGGACCGTGTCAACTCACTACACACACACACACACACACACACACACACACACACACACACACACACACACGTATATGTATATCATAGTATATGGTTCTCTATATACTATATAAAATGGTTTTCTACCTTTTAAGGTTAAAAATAATGATTTATGCTGGCTCACAACACTCCCTGACACCAGTACCAGGGAATCCAATGCCCTCTTCTGACCTTTGCGGGCACCAGCCGTGCATGTGGTGCACATACATGTGTATGTATGTTTAGTATATATCAGTATACTATACAGACATGTATGTATGTGTATACATACACACACACACACACACACACACATATTCCTTTGCTGTGCTGGGAACAAAGGGTAAGCTCTCTGCTTCCCTGTCATTTTGACTGGAGTTGGAGTCACCTGAGAGAAACATCTCTGGGAGTGTCTGTGAAGGTATTTCTAGAGAGATTGGGAGGTTGGGAGGACTTCCCCTGAACATGGGTGGCCCATGCCAAGGACTAAGTATACGGGGGACTTGGACTCGGTGAGCAAAGTGCTTCCTGTATAACTGGGAGAGCCTGAGTTTGGATCCCCAACTCCAACCCAGCCAGATGCAGGAGGTATGTCTGCAATCCCAGCTCGCCCAGGACGAGACTGGAGCATTACTGGAACTCCTGGGCTCTCTAGCCTGGGGCACACACTGTGGATGACAAGGACACCTGGGCTTATCTTCTCACCTCCACACAGGTCATGGCACATGCATGTACACACATACACGCACATACAGATGCACACACAGATGAACACAGACACATACATGCATGCACATAGAAACACAGGCATACACATAGACACATACATGCACATACAAAGGCACACACAAATATACACACATACACAAATCCACACACAGACACATGCACACACAGATTCACACACACAGACTTATACAGGCACACACACAGGCACATGACATATAAGTAGAAGAGGACTTGCTGAGGAAAAGAAGGAGTTGGTGGGAGTAGGAGCAATGTGATAGGGTGGGGACAATGATGAAAGAACATTATATACACTATGAAATTGGAAAAAAGGTTTTCCAAAGCACAACATAAAAATATTTAAAAGAAAAATTAAAGATAGAGAAATTCACTGTGGTGAGTGGAGGTTCAGTGCATGGGAATGTGATGTTCTGTGCATGGAATTGTAGGTTCTGTGCATGGAATGTGAGGTTCTGTGCATGGAATGTGAGGTTCTGTGCATGGAATGTGAGGTTCTGTGCATGGAATGGGAATGGGAGGTTCTGTACATGGAATGGGAGGTTCTGTGCATGGAATGGGAGGTTCTGTGCATGGAATGTGAGGTTCTGTGCATAGAATGTGAGGTTCTGTGCATGGAATGTGAGGTTCTGTGCATGGAATGGGAATGGGAGGTTCTGTACATGGAATGGGAGGTTCTGTGCATGGAATGGGAGGTTCTGTGCATGGAATGGGAGGTTCTGTGCATGGAATGGGAGGTTTTATGCATACAGTGGGAGGTTCTGTGCATGGAATGGAAGGTTCTGTGCATGGAATGGAAGGTTCTGTGCATGGAATGGAAGGTTCTGTGCATGGAATGGGAGGTTTTATGCATACAGTGGGAGGTTCTGTGCATGGAATGGAAGGTTCTGTGCATGGAATGGGAGGTTCTGTGCATGGAATGGGAGGTTCTGTGCATGGAATGGGAGGTTCTGTGCATGGAATGGGAGGTTCTGTGCATGGAATGGGAGGTTCTGTGCATGGAATGGGAGGTTCTGTGCATGGAATGGGAATGGGAGGTTCTGTACATGGAATGGGAGGTTCTGTGCATAGAATGGAAGGTTCTGTGCACGGAATGGAAGGTTCTGTGCATGGAATGGAAGGTTCTGTGCATGGAATGGAAGGTTCTGTGCATGGAATGGGAGGTTCTGTGCATGGAATGGGAGGTTCTGTGCATGGAATGGGAGGTTCTGTGCATGGAATGTGAGGTTCTGTGCATGGAATGGGAATGGGAGGTTCTGTACATGGAATGGGAGGTTCTGTGCATGGAATGGGAGGTTCTGTGCATGGAATGGGAGGTTCTGTGCATGGAATGGGAGGTTTTATGCATACAGTGGGAGGTTCTGTGCATGGAATGGAAGGTTCTGTGCATGGAATGGAAGGTTCTGTGCATGGAATGGAAGGTTCTGTGCATGGAATGGGAGGTTCTGTGCATGGAATGGGAGGTTCTGTGCATGGAATGGGAGGTTCTGTGCATGGAATGTGAGGTTCTGTGCATGGAATGGGAATGGGAGGTTCTGTACATGGAATGGGAGGTTCTGTGCATGGAATGGGAGGTTCTGTGCATGGAATGGGAGGTTCTGTGCATGGAATGGGAGGTTTTATGCATACAGTGGGAGGTTCTGTGCATGGAATGGAAGGTTCTGTGCATGGAATGGAAGGTTCTGTGCATGGAATGGGAGGTTCTGTGCATGAAATGAGAGGTTCTGTGCATGGAATGGGAGGTTTTATGCATACAGTGGGAGGTTCTGTGCATGGAATGGAAGGTTCTGTGCATGGAATGGGAGGTTCTGTGCATGGAATGGGAGGTTCTGTGCATGGAATGTGAGGTTCTGTGCATGGAATGGGAATGAGAGGTTCTGTGCATGGAATGGGAAGTTTTATGCATACAGTGGGAGGTTCTGTGCATGGAATGGAAGGTTCTGTGCATGGAATGGAAGGTTCTGTGCATGGAATGGGAGGTTCTGTGCATGGAATGGGAGGTTCTGTGCATGGAATGGGAGGTTCTGTGCATGAAATGTGAGGTTCTGTGCATGGAATGGGAATGGGAGGTTCTGTACATGGAATGGGAGGTTCTGTGCATGGAATGGGAGGTTCTGTGCATGGAATGGGAGGTTCTGTGCATGGAATGGGAGGTTTTATGCATACAGTGGGAGGTTCTGTGCATGGAATGGAAGGTTCTGTGCATGGAATGGAAGGTTCTGTGCATGGAATGGGAGGTTCTGTGCATGAAATGAGAGGTTCTGTGCATGGAATGGGAGGTTTTATGCATACAGTGGGAGGTTCTGTGCATGGAATGGAAGGTTCTGTGCATGGAATGGGAGGTTTTATGCATACAGTGGGAGGTTCTGTGCATGGAATGGAAGGTTCTGTGCATGGAATGGGAGGTTCTGTGCATGGAATGGGAGGTTCTGTGCATGGAATGTGAGGTTCTGTGCATGGAATGGGAATGAGAGGTTCTGTGCATGGAATGGGAGGTTTTATGCATACAGTGGGAGGTTCTGTGCATGGAATAGAAGGTTCTGTGCATGGAATGGAAGGTTCTGTGCATGGAATGGGAGGTTCTGTGCATGGAATGGGAGGTTCTGTGCATGGAATGGGAGGTTCTGTGCATGGAATGTGAGGTTCTGTGCATGGAATGTGAGGTTCTGTGCATGGAATGGGAATGGGAGGTTCTGTACATGGAATGGAAGGTTCTGTGCATGGAATGGAAGGTTCTGTGCATGGAATGGAAGGTTCTGTGCATGGAATAAAAGGTTCTGTGCATACAGTGTGAGGTTTTATGCACAGAATGGGAGGTTCTATAAATGGGAATGAGAGGTTCTGTGCATACAGTGTGAGAGTCTGTGCGTAGAATTTAAGGTTCTATGCATGGAATGGGAGGTTTTGTGCATAGCAATGGGAGGTCCTGTGCATGAGATAAAATGGGGACATGCGTAATCTCTTGAGGGACCTGTAAGAAAGATAGGACATGAGGGGCAGGGGAAGCCCAAGGACCAGATCTAGGCTGTATGGTTTTGTGATGGGGCTCAGGGGAAAAACAGACTTAGAAAGAGCCCTGGACAGGGGCTCCCATTACCCTGATGGCTGGGGATCCAACCAAGGCCTCCACAGGACTCGGCTGCTTTAGGGCAAGCAAAACAAGTCGAAGTTCTTAAAGAGAGCCTTCTAGGGATCAACCTGAGTCTCTCGTGCTTGCACGGCAAGCACTTTCCTGATTGACCATCTCCCCAGACCCCCGAGATTTATTTTCTTAATAGCATTTGCCACTCTCTGAAGCTCTTTAATTAATTAATTAATTTCCTTGCTTAATAGCTTTCAGATTCAGTGTGAGTCTCATGAGCCAAGGGGGCTTCACTAAAGTGACATAGCGGTGTCCAGCATGTGGCGGCTGTTCCTTCACGATATGGGATAAATGTACTCATGATGTGGTAGAGGAGTAGCACAGAAAGGAAGGACCCTGGAGGAGGCTGGGGAGGGTGGGGGGAGCCTCTAGTGAGGATGACCTTAATCCCCGGTGTCCTTGCCTGGTTGATGGCCTCCATCTTGGGGAGCTGTTACCCAGTGCTTCCCAGCACTTCCCAGTTTATGCACTCTGCCTCTGTCTGAGCCCCGGGGGCCCTGTCCGCCTCTGCTTAACATTCAGCTTAAACTTTACACACCCTGTTCAAACATTTCAGCACCTCCTCATCTGTTCTGAGTCTCACCAAAAATAAAAAAAAAAATATTTTGGTTCCACAAAATAAAAGCAAATATTTGACGGCACTCGGCATTTTTTTCAGCGCGTTAATTCCCCGTTTGCTCGGTAAACACTGCTGCTCAGATCAGGGACCGATTGCCAGGGAGTCTACACAGTGTGGGCAAACCCTTCAGTGAGCTGAGCCAGAGGAGAGTGCCGAGGTCCTGGCTGACTCAGCCCTTACCCTGAGTGGAGGCTGAGGCTGGAGGGGCTGGTAGTGGGCTCAGGGTGATGGTCACCCTCCCTAGAGACCTGGTCCCCTCAGCACCCAACACCTCAGCACATTGGAGCAAACACCAGGTGCAGATTTGGCACGCATATGGCTGTCTGAACGCATCTGGCAATCAGATGGGTTCAGGGGAGACAAGCTCAGCTGCACACGGCTGCGCACAGCACCTCTCTGTGTCTCGGGTGTAACAAAGTCCGCATCATGGGATAGTTCTGGTGAAGGGACAGCATGTAGCACTTAACTTAAATGCTACTCGGCAGGCAGAGGTGCCTGTCTGTTCAGGGTGGCTTGCCCTCCTCTCCGACTTGCCTCTCACCTTAGACACATGGCCACTCTAGGAGGTGGCAGATTACATACTGTTGGCAGACTCTCTAAAAGACACATTGACTGGCCTGGGAGGAAGAAAGATGGGGCAACCCTGATGCTCTGGCAAAGACTGCAAGGAGAGCATTTTCTCATAAACTGTGGTCTCAAACCTGGGGAGCCCTCTGCACTGGTGCGGTAGCTCAGGGAGAGAGGCTTACTTGAGCTGGCAGAGGAGCTGAGCCTTTCTGTGTGAAACACCCCTTACCCCTCCCTCAAGCCCCCACCCCCAATGCTTTTCATCTAAATTAATACATCATATAAAAGCCAGGGAGCATGGAGACATGTCCACCATCCACACAGACAAGGGCAGAGTTGATGAGTTAGAAACTGGGTGAATTTCCTGTGACACCATGAGAAGATACAGGGAATGGGGAGGAGTCTGTGCAATGCACTGTGTAAGAATCGGGAACCATCCCCTAATCACAGGAGCTTTTTGTGATTTTACAACTAATGTACCAGTCCCTGAACAGGAAAGGACACATGCATGGTTTGGTAGTGCGCCTCTTAATGGGTCTGGGACACGGGGCATTCAGTGGCCCTACTATGCATAGAGGAAGTCAAGCCTAGAGAGTCCTGTACCTAAATGCTGGGCTAAAAAGCAGCTGAGCTGAAACTTGAAAAGGTTATGTGTGAGTCCAGAGCTTGTCTTGACTGTTGTCGGCCAGGAGCCTCAGTGCACACGGGAACCTGAAGAACACAGCTCCAGGCACAAGAGGTAGAGCCTGAAAACAAAGTGGACTGCCAGAGAATTTTCTAGAAGCATTTCATGCAGCCGGCCACCTCTGCAGCCTTCTGCAGCTTTTAATGGAGTCTAGCTCAGTGGAGTGACCCAGCCTCAATGGGAGCTGGTGCAGCCAGCCAGGCCAGAAAAATAGGGGTGGGGCATGGGGGCTGAGGTGGGGGGGCACCAGCCCCTGGATTGCTGCACCCTGGCTTCAGACAGGAAGCAGGTCACAAAGCACTCATGATATCCTCATGTATGCTATACTAGTGATTTTTCAAATTCCCCACAAGAATCAAATTACAGGCTTATGTTAGCTTATAGTTTGAAGGGATACAGTCCACGATGTTGGAGAAGACACGGTGGAAGGATCACAGTTGCCTTCATAGTCAAGACTCGGGGAGATGTTCAAATGTTTTTCTTCTTTTGTTCAGTCTAGGGCTCTACCTCCTGGGTATTCCCATCTCAATCTGCAAACTTCCTCACAGACACACGTCCAGAGGTTCGTCTCCTGGGTGAGTCCAGACCCCATTACTTTGGCAGTCAATTTGACTTTTGTGAGTGATCTAGATCCTTGTGAATCTTTTTGGAATATGCAGTTAGAGCTCGCTTCCACTGAAAGCGATTGGATAATAGCTGTTTGCTACCATCTGATGCTGAGGTCTGTAGCTGAGAGTTTCCTCACTTCCTTGTAACCTGTCTACCGGAAGTTTCCACCCAGGCACCTGGACGTCTCATCAAATTTACAAAGTAGAGAGAAAGAGTACAGTTCAGCCTTCTGTTGGTCTCACACCCAGCAGCCTTTCTCAAGCCTCCCAAATGCATCATTAGTTTGTGGATAGATTTTGTTGGGTTATTGTTTTTGTTTGTTTGTTTTGTTTTGTTGGTTGGTTGGGGATTTTTTTTGTTTTGTTTTGTTTTTGAGATAGAGTTTCTCTGTGTAGCCCGGCTGTCCTAGAACTCACTGTGTTGGCCAGGCTGGCCTTGAACTCACAGAGCTCCGCCTGCCTCTACCTCGGTCAGTAATTTTTTTAAACTAATATTTAAGGCAGAGTGCTGAGATTAAAGGCATGCTCCATGACTGTCTGGCAATTTTGTTGGGTTTTTAAACGGTTTGTGGTTATTGTTGTTGTTGTAGACATTAACATCTTTCCCTTCCTGTTTGGTCTTTATAATTATGCTTAATTTTTGTCTAATTGTGTCACCTAAAACCTCAAGGACTCTGTTCAGTGAATTTATTTTTGTATTATGTCAGATGCCAAGAGGATATCTTTACTATTTCACCATTAAATATTTGCCAGAGAGTTCTGAAGGGCTGCTGTGTCTTCTCTGTTTTGTTTCTTTGTTAAAAGAACCTCTTCCTGTGGATAGATATTGATATTACATGCCTTTTGAATTTTTTAATACTTACTGAATTTATTTTTGTTTATGTCCCTCCCTTTCTCCACCCTGCCCCTTGTATGAGTGTGTGTGTGTGTGTGTGTGTGTGTGTGTGTGTGTGTGTGCGTGCATGTGTGTACACACACACACACATGCACGCACACACCTACAGAGGTCAAAAACGATGTTGAGTCTCCTGAAGCTGGAGTTGCAGATGCTTAGGAGGGAGCTGATGGAGGTGCTGGAAACTGACCTCAGGACCCTGACTGCTGAGCCTCTCTCCAGCCCCAGCTTCTCAAACTTTGAATTGGAACACCCGTGTCTCTCTTTGTTGATTTGTTAATGTGATCCGTCCACCAATCGCCTCACAATGAACTTTGGTTACATCCCTGCTCTCCTCAAACCACCCTCGCCTTCCAGGTAAAGCCAGTGTTTCTCCTTTTCATATGATGCTAATTTTTGTCTGTTAACATTGCATCGAGGATCTGTTTCCTTCTGTGCCCATAAAATAAAGCTATTTCTGTTGGTGAATGGTGTATATTAGAAACTGACATCTAAAATAAGTTTTTGAAACAAGATTTCTCTATGTAGCCCTGGCTGTCCTGGAACTCACTCTGTAGACCAGGCTGGCCTCAGACTCAGAGATCCAGCTGCCTCTGCCTCCTAGGTACTGGGATTAAAGGCGTGTGCCACCACCCACTGACATTTAAATTTTCAAATTAATATTTGACCTTAAAATATTAATGAAAATTGATGATAACAAATGTCTTCCTCTAAACCCTTAACCCTGGATGATTTCCGGGACAGCGGCACACTTGCCTGGCATTTCAGTCCTTTTCACGCTTCCAAAATCCATAGGCATTATTGATTTACACAGTCCGAATATTCTAGAGGCAGCTTCTTGCTCAACGTTTACTAGGGCTAGGGTTTCAGTTCGGGTTGTCTGTCAACGTCCATGCTGTGGAGACTTTGTCCCCAGAGGATTGATTGCCAGCGAAAGGTGGCAGAACCTTAGAAGATGGAGCCTAGGAGACCTCTGGGTCATTTGGTACATTTCTTTGAAGGGACACGTGGCACCCCAGCCTTTTTTCTTCCCTTAGCTCCCAGCCAAGGTAAGCAATTTTACCTTACCATGTGTCTTCCCTCTTAGATGAATTATTTCACCACAAGCCCAAAGCATTGGGCCAATCAGCAATACCTCCAAAACACCCCACACTTGACTACCCAGACTATTGAAAGTAGCATTTACTCCCTGTGAATTTGACTCCTTTCTGCCCCTCTAGTGTGGCAACGTGTGTCCTTTTGGTGGGTGGCTTATTTCATTTAGTAAAATGCCTTCAAGACCCACCCTCTGTAGCATGGGTTAGAATTTCCCTCCTTTTCAAGGCTAAATACTATTCTGTTTTCATACATGTTCCATGTTTAGGTTATGCAGACAACCTTTGGAATCTTTGGATTACTTCCACTTCTTGGTAAAAAAAAAAAAAATGATGTTATGAAGATGAATGTTTCATATCTCATCCAGTTTCCATTCTTTTATTTATTTATCCAAAAGTGAATTATTTGATATGTTAAGCCTACTTTTTAATTTTTTTGAAAATTAAAATGTCCCCTCAGTTTCTAAGCCATTTACAATTCCACCAGCAACACACAGGATCTCTGTGCACCTGTGCAGTGTGAGTGTCCCCTGTCCCTGCCCCTGTCCCTGTGCAGTGTGAGTGTCCCCTGACCCTGTGTAGTGTGTGTCCCCTGCCCCCTATACCTGTCCCTGTGTAGTGTGAGTGTCCCCTGCCCCCTTCCCCTGTGTAGTGTGAGCATCCTCTGCCTCCTGCCCCTTTGTAGTATAAATGTCCCCAGACCCCCTGTCTCTGCACAGTGTGAGCACGCCTTGACCTCCTCCCTGGGCAGCTGCAAAAGATAGTGCTTGCACACCCTCCTCTGACTTCCAGGTCTCAACCCATATCCCACCTCTGGGATCCCCTCTACTCTCCTGTAAGCCTAAGTACCGTTGCAGCAGTTGCCACCTTCTGTGTGTTCAGCATCCCCAGATGTTTGTGGTGGGAGGAGTTTGGGGTGTCTTCTAACTCACTGACAAAGTGGAATAAACCTGACAAAGGAAGTACTGAAAGGAGGGCTGCGGGCTATCCCTGCTTACAAACATGGATGCAAGCTCTTCAATAAAAGATTAGCAAATTGAATCCTGAGATAGAGTAAGTGACTATCCCACAATGGCCAGGTGGGGTGTGTTATTGGAAGGCAAGGACATTTCTATTTTCAGAGCTCGATTAATATAATTCATCATATTAATAGGCCAAAAGGGAAAAGCCACGGATGATAAAAAGGCATTTGATAACATTCAGCATCCATTTTGTGGGAAAACCTCTCTTGGCAAAATAAAAATAGACACTTCTTTAGCATGCTTAGATAGCCTCACAGAAAAAGCCCATCCTCGAAGGGGTGACCTGCTCTGCCTGGGACCCGTTTGCTTATATGTGTGGATGCGTGTACTGTGGACATGCGTGCCCTTGTGTCGTTGCAGACCGAAGAAGCCAAACACAGGTCACCCTCAGGTGCAGCTCCTCGGGTGTCATCCACATTTTTTTTTGTCATTGTTGGACAGGGTCATTCGCTGGGACCTAGGGTTCACCAGTCACCCCTGTCAGTAGAAACTGGGGTCCCACTTCTCTTTGTTGTATGTCTCATACAAAGGGGCTGCATATCAAATTCAGATTCTCTTGCATTTTTATGACTGAGAAATCTCACCAACCCACTGAGACCTTCTGAAGGAAGTGGGGTGTGCTCTAGTCATGCTTGGCCCGCGCTGAATGTGAACCCCTCTCCCCTACCGCTCTGGCTCAGTTCACTGTGAGGGGCACAAGTTTTACCTCCCAAGCTCACAGTTTGGGCCCAGAGACACAAAATTGTACTACAAACTAGGCCGGATAGGTTTTTAGGAAAAAACAAAAGAAGAGGACACAAAGTCGGGTGTAAGGAGGTGCCAGGACAGTGGCTATCACCCCAGCTTTTATGTGTATCCCTAAAAGGTGTAGGATACAGGGGACACTCACACTGCACAGGGAGAGGGTGCAGTGAGACCTTCCTAAAACTGCTTTTATCACCCCCCCCATGCTGGCATCTTTTATTGTGAAACTGTGTCTCGTATAGCCAAAACTGGCCTTCGATGCATTTTGTAACCAGGGATGACTTGGAACTCTCTTGACCCTCAGCGTTCTACACACCCAGAGCTGGGATAACAGGCATGCTCCACCAGCCCAGTAAATGCAGTGCTGGTGATCAAACCCAGGGCTTTGGTAAAGTCTCTACCAATAGAGCTATATCCAAGTCACACAAACTAGCCTTCCAATAGTGACCTCCTGACCTGTCAACTTTGCCACAACTACATTATGGTAAAACCAGCATCCAAAACCAGGACAGACTCAGCTATGCATGGCTTGACAAACAGTTTGTCTGGCTTCATTAGCTCCCCAGAGCAAATATTACAAACAATGGCTCTGTGGTTCCGGTTTCAGGGGTCTCTGCACCCCTTGGGCTGCATCTCAGCTATTGTGGAAGGTTAAAAAACATCATGTTTTATTCTAGACACTGTGCACACTGCTTCTTTCTATCCAGCCGGAAAATGTCACACAGGGCCACCTCACCACAAGGGGGTGTGACTTTCCAGGCAGCTCAGAAGGAGAAAATAGCAGATGGAAAATTTCTAGAAAATTCTAAAAGACATCGCACTGTCTTCTGTGAATGGGGTCAGAAGGAACACCTCTGATTTGGGGTGCTTCAGACAAGCCTGCTTATAGGGGGAAGTGTTAGCCACTGGTGGTAGCTGCAGAGAACAGGACAGGCTGGGGCTTGCCAAAGCAGGAAAACTGCATTTGTAGATCATGACCACCCAGATTTGGGCACCTCTCTCTTCCAGACAAAGTGGACCAGCTTAAGAGGGATAACCTGGAATTTTAAAAAATTAAAAGATTGGGGAGGAAAAGGAGAATGGGAGAGAAAGAGACAAACAACTCCAATCCCAATCGGGCAGACACAAATAGCGACTTTTAATTATATAATCTACTTTTGATGAATTTATTTCTGACAGTTTTATAGGTTGACGAGAGAGTGCATTTTAGATGCAAAAAAAAAATCCCCATTATTCACTCCAAGCTCTTTGAGCATAAAAATTGTCAAATGATTTTAATACAGTTTTAAGTTTTATGTTTATTGTCAAGGAAAAAAAAAGTCCACAGCAATTACCGAGTCACATGCCCCTTAAATCTTTATGCTTCTGACAGCAAGAACAATAAAATATGCTTTTGCCCAAACCTTTTACCATTCAGATTGACGTGGCTTCTGCGACAGCTGCTTTTCTTCCATCTGAACACCGTTTATGAGAACGCTAACTCCAACCCACTTCCTCCGTGGGGGTGGGGATGGTGTCCGCACTGATCTACAGTACAGACATTTCTAGGAGGAAGCTCGGATCCAAAGATCTGAGTCGGGGAGGGAGAGAAGGCAGGAAAGCCAATGGGCAAATGCATACATTTACACAGTCTTTGAGGCATCTTGATGATCTGTAGGGGATAGAGAGTAGGTATCAGTCATCTGTGTATGCCATTGGTTATAGATCAACCAATCAGAGATCCACTGAAAAGGCAGCTCACCTGCCTTCTGGTCCCCTGCAATTAGAGGTTCTGAGAAAGTTTCGCAGCTGGGAACCCATTGTTTGTTGCAAACCCAGGAAGTGGGAAGGGATGATGGAGAAACTCCGGTTGGGGTTTTGATGGGAGGCAGGGAACCTGGAGAGGTGAGGTGTCAAGCGGAATATTGTGGTGGGTCACTGGAGCAAAATATGCCTCAGGCTTCAGGACCGTTTGCAGAACATACCTTCCTCCCGCCATGTACCCCCATGGAAGGCATGGCTTGGAAGGCTCACACCCGCTACCTGGCTGGTCGTCAGGTTGCTTTTAGAGGAGGGACAGAACGGACTTCTGGTTGCCTAAGTGTGATCTGAGGGTCGTAGGTGCAGTTGGCAGTGAGTTCGTCTCTGAGGCGGCAGCCTCACACTTGAGAGGCACACTTGCCAGCAAAGGACAGCCTGCCCCTCGGGAAGCCCAGAGCCTGCCAGGTGCTATACTGAAAGGAGAATGCCAGGCAGGTGGCTGGCCCTGGCCATCCCTTCATTCCCTGGAGCTGAGCACAGGTGCTGTGTGCGCTGTCCTTGTTCCCCAACATCTTGACTAGAATCCAGCAACTATGTCACGAGGCCCCCAGACAACGGCGTTCTTTCCTGAGGTGTGGTGGCAGCGGCCATACCCCTTGCTCTGCAGCTCACCAAAGCCTCGCTTCTCTGCTGGGGAGACGACACTGTTATTCTTCTCCAGTAGACAGCCCTCAACCCAGTCTGCCGGGCTAACCCTATGTCTGTCTCCAACGCCACAGTACCCCCCAGGCTGCTAAGAGAGCCTTATTGGGTAGGACTGGTCTCTTCAGAAGCAAGAGTAGGCTGTTTGGAAAGCCACCATCCCTATAAAGGGCTTGCTAAGGTGGTTCTTCTTGGTATAGTCTCTTAGGAGGTGGGTCTTGTTCATGTGAAGAGGTGCTGTGCATGGTGTTTGGGGTGACAGATGACAAGCTTACTCGGAAGGCTTGTGAGGAGATTCTCATAGAGTTCTGTCTGGACAGGTCTGAAGGGGTTATTGACTACAACGGGCAGGAGGACCATGGCCTCTTCCAGTCTGAGCTAACTTTCTCATCCTTCAGGGCTGGGATCACAGGCTCTTTCCCGGAGTCTTCATGGATTCTTCTGTCTTGCTCAGGGCACATACTGCTTGATAGCTCTTTGCCTAGCGGGAGCATTCAGTACAATTTTAGTAAAAATAATTGTGACTTCTGTTGATTTTCAATGCTTTCTTTCTTTTTTTCTTTTTTCCACTCTTTGGACCCCAGGTTCAAAGCAGTAAACAAAACACACTCTGGCCTTGTTGCCTATGACCCAGAGTTTTCTCTTTAAGGCCACACAGATCGGCTCTGGGTGTTTGCCACTTCCAGATACATTCAGTTAGCATCACTCAGTTAGATGGCTATGTCTGCTTACTCTGAGTCCTAGGGCCAAGTTATGGCCTGTTTCGGTTATTTCTTTATCCAAAATATGATGTGGTGCCTATCAGATAATAGATGTCATTAAAATTTAGATTGATGGATAGAATGTATTGCTGGATGGATGGAATGGATAGATGCTTTGATGGACGGATAAATGGATGGATGGGTCTGATAAATGGAATGTATAGATGGAATTGAAATGTACACAAATGGATGGATTTGTGAATGAATGAATGAATGAATGAATGAAATAGATAGATGGCAGGATAGACGCATGAATGAATGGATGGGATGCATAGATGAATGAATGGAATGGATGCATTCAAGCATTTGTTCCCAAAACCTTCCCTCTCCTGAAGGAGCAAGCAGGCTGTGAAGACTAGGAGACCCTGGGACAGGAGGGTCAGACAGCCTGGAGAACTTGGATTCAGTGTGTGCTCCAATCCTGACTTGTCTGTGATGCTGGGCTGTCACTTGCGGGTTCTGATACTGATTCAGTCTCACAGAGCTATGCTGTCCTCAGAGCTCTGGACTGCTAGCACCGGGCCAGGCCTCTGCAGCAGGAGCATCTGTAAATAGAAGTCATTGCAATCATTATTGCTTTTCTTAGGACCTGGTGTCTCCACTGCAGGAAGCCCCTCACTGAAAGCATTTTGTCTCCTTCCATTTCTAAGCCAGACGGCCCCATTTTTCTCCTGCTTTCCACCGTCTGTGAGCTGCCCGGTGCCTATTACACAAACCCCAATGCATCTTTGAAGTGAGCAGCTAATTATGTTCCAGGAAGTTATAGATCTGGAGTTTCCCTGGTGCCAGCGGCAATCGCCTGCACTGGCTCTCATTTCACAGAGAAGCCTTCCAGGACCCTGATGGAGGCTGTAATTGGGAGCCCCCTCTCAGGCCCAGGGACCCATGGGGGTGTGCCCTCTGTACCTGGGGAGGCCACTAGACCTTCACCTTCTCAGTTCAACCTTTACAGGCTTGGCCCTCTCTCTGCAGAGAAGTGTTGGTGTCCAGAGAGCTGTCTACGGTGGGCTAGGGAGGTGGTCAGGAGTTCAGATGTCCAGAGCCAAAACTGATGGGAGATGTCCCTCCCTCCCAGTAAAATTCTGGTTGGTACTGAAATATTTTTGTTGCTGCTGAGCATCTGAAGATCTTGTGTTTATTTTAATGATAAAGAATCAGACCTACCTCCCACCCCAATGCTAGTCCACACTGAATGGCTCACCTCTGTCCTGAAGCCAGAAAAGCCCACCCAGAGCTGTCCCCAGGGAAACCACTTCCTCCCTCTACAGTGACTTTCTCAATCCAGGGAGCAGAGATGGGGGGAGGATGTGAGGTGCCCAAAGTATAACACCCCCCAACACGAGTATCTGTCTAAATCAAGTGCCTGGCTGGATTCCACCTAGTCCGTCTCCTAGGAGATGAATGTTGTCCATCCAGCACCTCCTCAAAGACTGCTGATGACTTAGGCTTCAATAAAGTGAGGTTTCTGAGAGGAGGATCCATGGCTGTTCACTCAGTTCTTAGCACAAGTACAACTTAAAGGGGCTGCTCGGGAAATGTTCCTTCGGATGGCCAGGGTGAAGGTTAGTGGGAGGTGATGAGGTGCAGTGCAGGGCTGTGAGCAGGCAGTAGATGCCAACAACGTGAGGACAGATTAAATCTGATCTCTTCTCATGGCCATACTCTGGGTGGCATTGAAGCTGGAACAAGAGACAAATCTGGGTGTCTAGGTGGGACCAGGGCCTACTGTGTGGCAGATCCTGAGAAGATGGCTGCCTCACACCCTAATTCAGCCATGCCCCAAACATCACCTTCCACTGAGTCTCCTGTCCTGGATCTCTTTTGTCACATAAAGAGCCATTTCTGAGGCACGAATAACCCATGCCTGTTTTGATTTGTGTCTTGTCTGGTCTGAATAGATAAGTCCCTATCCGTACGTTGAACCGTTTGACCTTATCTCAATAGATACAGAGTCTAGGATAAAGAAGGCGATAGTTCTGATAATTTCTGACTAGTGGGAATTTACCCAGCATGCTCTCTCCTAGGGGAGCCTCACTTTATGAGCTATCTTGACAATTCTGAGTGAGCTCCCAGCCACCACATGCAGAGGTAATAAGGACAGACAAAGCCTGTGGGGGCTTTGCACAAAGCTGAGAAGATCCTTTCTTCAATGCATGTTTTAACCACTCCACGAAGGGGTGAAGTAAATGGATTGAGGAAGGCAATTCCCCAGGCCTGGCATGGTCTGGGATGAGATTCCCCAATGAGCAGTCTCCAGTCTGCCTGTTTAAGGGGACTACGGCTTCATAGTGAGCCTTCCTCATCAGAGGTGAGCAAAAATTCACAGGATCTATAGGGGAGGGATGCACTCTCGGATGGAACCAGAGGTCTGAGAGGAACAATTGAGGCCAAGGATTTGGGGGCGGGGTTAGTCTGTGAGCCCCTGGCTGTGTTTCTGGGTTCACCATGGAATAAAACATTGCAGTAAGAGGAGAACTTTGTCATGACAAACAGGAAAAAAGAAGGAAATACAGGAAAGGCAAGTGATTTCCTTCTCCCAGCTAGGTTCTACTTTCTACTTTTTACTACTGCCACATAGGTGCCATCACCCTATCAATGCAGCACGAGATCAATGGGATGCATCAAAGCCCTGAGAATCTGGTCACTTCTCAAAGCCAATTGGCTGGTGAGTAAACCCCCAATACATGAGCCTTTAGGAGGAATACTTAACAATAATCTGATAATAGTCAGCTAGTTATCTACCCTCCTAACCACTCATCTACCCATCCATTAATCCATCCATCCATCCACCTACCTATCAATCCATTCACCCACCCATCCATCCATTCATCCATCCATCCATCCACCTACCTATCAATCCATCCATCCATCCATCTATCCATCCATCCATCCATCCATCCATCCATCCATCCATCCATCCACCTACCTATCAATCCATCCAACCACACATCCATTTACATACCCTTATTCAACTGTCCATTTACTGACTCACTCATCCACCCACCATCTTTCTACTTGCCCACACCAACCCATCTATTCATCCATCTATCATTCATCAATCTACCTACCTACCTATCTATCCATCCACTACAGCATTCATCTATTATCCTTCATCTGTCTTCTGTCTAGCCACTAATCCATCTGTCTATATACCTACTCATCATCTATCTTCCTATTTATCCATCCACTTACTTACCAAGCCATGAATCCATGCATGCATGCATCAGCCCATCCAGGCACCCACCTATCTATCCATCCATTTATTTAACCATTAACTTACCCATCCATCCTCCCATCTATCCGTTTACTTACTGTACTGGCTGGTTTTGTGTCAACTAGACACAAGCTGGAGTTATCACAGAGAAAGGAGCCTCAGCTGAGGAAATGCCTCCATGAGATCCAGCTGTAAGGCATTTTCTCAACTAGTGATCAAGGTGGGAGGGCCCAGCCCATTGTGGGTGGTGCTATCCCTGGTCTAGTAGACCTGGGTTCTATAAGAAAGCAGGCTGAGCAAGCCAGGAGAGACAAGCCAGTATGTGACATGCCTCCATGACCTTTGCATCAGCTTCTGCTTCCTGACCTGCTTGAGTTCTAGTCCTGACTTCCTCTGGTGATGAACAGCGATATGGAAGTGTAAGCTGAATAAACCCCTTCCTCCCCAATTTGCTTCTTGGTCATGATGCTTGCACAGGAATAGAAACCCTGACTACGACACTTACCCCTCCATTATCTATCTTTTATCTATCCACCTACCACTCATCTATCTACCTACCTATCCATCCATCCACCCACCCACTCACTCACCACCCATCCATTAATCCATCCATGTACTCATTCATTCACTCATTTGTTTGTCATCCATTCATGTATCCATCGACTCATTTAACCATCTACATACCCATTTATCCACTCATTCATCCATCCACTTACCTCCACATGTATCCATCCACCCAGTCACCTATCCATGCATCCAACCATCTATCTGTCTATCTATCTATTTATCTATCTATCTATCTATCTATTTATCTGTTCTTACATATATACATACACCCATATACCTATCTATATCCATCTTCCGTAATCCATTTATCTTCCACATACATACATACATCCACCTATCAAGCCAGTGGCTTCTTCAGGCCCAGCCTTGTGCAAGGCATTGTGATAAGTGTTTGTAGAACCACAAAGAGAAAGACATTTATATCTCTGAACCTAGCAAGCTTGCATTTCAAGAGGGAAATTTAGTAAAGCCAATGGGTCTTACAACAACAACAACTTCTAGGAGGTGTTGACAATGATTTCTTTGTGCCCTGGAGCTTAGTTCATCCATGCCTCTCCCCAGTGCTTCAACCAGACTCCAGGTGTTCTGGGAGCCCCTAGGACCATACCATCTTACAGAAAGTTGGTTAAGAAAAGGTTAGGTGAATAGGTGGGAGGAAAAATGGACAGGTAGACAGATGAACTACAAGACAGACCTGTCCATAATGCTGTGATGAAACTGATGCTCTAGAACCCCCTCTGTCCTTAGCCAGGTATAAGTCACCCTGCAGTGTTACTGGGTGATGAATCCAGGGCCTGTCCTGTCAGGTCTTATTATTGTGAGCACCAGAGAACTGAGCTCGGAAGAGGGCCCATGGCTGCTCCTGCTACCAAGCTGAGTGGGTCTCTAGGCCCCTCTGGCCCCTCTGATGGCGCCTCCCACCCCTTTCTAATGGGAAGATCGATCCCCTGGATGGAGAAGCCTGGATCAATAGAGGAGTTGATTAGTTCTGCGTTCTCACCACCATCTGTTTCCAGCGAGATGGTGTCATGAAAAGGGCATGGACACAGAGCCGGCGGCTGGGCTGTGTCTGGCCTTGCCACCCACACTTGCAGCCGACTGCCTCCCGTTTCCTCATCCTTCTGACCTGGAAGATGGGGTTGTTCCTATTGTTCAGCAGGCTCTGAGACCCTGAGTGCCAGGCACTGGGTGTAAAACGGAAGGAGGTGGAAGCAGCAGAGGAGAGGACCAGGTCACGCCTGTCCTGGGTTTTAATGAGATTGCAGACCATTCTTTCCCACATTGTCCCTCAGGCTCCACAGCTTTGTGAGCCTGTGCAGCAGGTGGGTTCCCTGGGTTGAACGAGGGAATGTATATGTGGTGGGGGTGAGGGAGGTCCTGGCCATGCTAGAGAACACATGGGACTTTGGACTTCCACCTGTGTCCCTGGACAGCCCTGAGGTGCAAGTTCATCAGAAAGAGAAGCGAGGCATGAGACGCTCCATGCTCTACCACTACATAGAGTCTTGAGAGAGTCAAGGCTTCCTGGACCTCTTTGGTTACTTCAATGGAAACGTGTCAAACTTTTCTGGTCATAAACCTAGTCCTGACTCACTACATACAGAAAAGACCAGTAGGAAAAGTTTAAGGTTCTTCTCAACTCTGTCACCTAGAGAGAGCCATCACTCTGGAGAAGCCACCTAGAGAAGCCATTCCTTCTTTCCTGGTTTCTTAATGACAGTAATGAAAAGATCACTCTCAATGTGTTCTTGCTCACACCACGCCTCTTCAGGTGGCCCTTACCGGGCTCCGCCAGCTCGAGTTCTCCACCATCTCTGACATTTCTTCACATGTGTGTGCAGAGGGCTTCTTGCCATCGCTGACACAATACACCTTGCCTTTAGTCCTACATCCTCAGGCTGGGAGAAAGGCTACAGAGAGGCCCAGGGAGCCGGCGAGCATCAACAGCAGGCACCTAGCAGATAACAGACAGTCTCAGGGTGGCTGCCCTGAAAACAGGCTTCTTAAGAATGGCTCGGGCCCTAGCATATTCCTGAGTGCAGGGCCTGTGAAAGATTAGCTCTGCACCAACAGGGGTCACTGAAGGAAAGAGCCTCAGAGAGCCAAAGGTCAGTCAGAGCCTTCCTCGAGGTCATTATGTGTCTGGGCTGCTAAGGTGAGAGAGGCTTACTCTGCCCTCGGTTAGGTGGAACTTTGACTGGAGCAGAGAATGTGACCACAGATGTCTGTGCCATAGGATGAGAGTAGTCAAAAATGCCGGGTATTTCTGGGGCCTAGGTGCTCCGTTGCTAGAGGAAGATGGGTTTGTCATAATATGAAATATTAAAAAGCTATCAGCCTCAGTAAACGTAGCCTCTGCTTAGGGAAGGTGCTTGACGGGGCGCCCATCCTTGCCAACATCTGGGCTCATCAGCTTGCGCCCCTTCACCGCGGCATTCCCAAACACTAGCTCAAAGATGCACTCGAAGTCGCTCACCGCACCCTCGCGCACACGCAAGTACTCGCGCGCCCACACGCTCGCACACTGTGTACTCACATGCCGCATCCCTGCTTGTCCCGCATTGCACATTCGCAGGCTCACACACCTGAGTGCTCGCACACTCGGTTTCAAGCATCTCTTTCCCGCCTCCTTTCCATTTACTCTGGTTCTCTTGCCACACCTGTCTTCCCATTTTGTCTTTGCCCTTCCTTCCTCTCTGCCATCTCCTTCCCTTTCTCCCTCCCTCCGCCTGTGCATCTCTGACTCTTTGTGTCTTTCTCTATATCTTTCCCGCTAGTCCCTATCCTAGCCTGCATCTCTTTCCTGGGCCCTAATTATGTCCTATCCCCAGGATGCTCCCTGTCTGGGGATACACTAGGATGGGTGTAGCTAGCAGGGGACCTGCACCAGCTCCTCCCACCCTGGGAGAGGTGCCTCGTCTTCCCCACGGCCTGTGTGGGTGCCAGTGATTTTCACCTGCCTTTGGATATGAAGCTCAAATTGCACATCAAAAGGATAATGCATCTTTAAGCTGTTACAACGACTTCTCAATTTTTCATTTCCTGTCAGGGTGGGAGCTGCAGGGGGCAGGGCGGCCGCGGAGCCTGTCTCCTGCCAGCCAAGTGTCTGCCTGGATTTGAGCAGTAGGAAACCCAGGGGTGATAAATCGCTATTTCTAAGTAAATTTCATGCATTTGCCCTTTGGTTAAAGTCTCCCCTCTCAGCACTTTCCCTGTGCACACAGCCCGACTAATAACGCACCGTGCAAGCTCTCTCCGCTGTGACAACTGATTGCACTTTGAAGTAATAATGGCTGATTTAATAATTGGTATAATTTTTCACTAGTACCTGAATGTCATCGACGCACAAAATAAGCTACCTGGGCCCATGGCTGCAGCTCTTTCCGTTCTCGGGGAGATCAATAATGCATTAAACCCCCAACCCGAGACCCCAAGGGGCCAGGCCCAGGGGAGGTGGGAAAGGCTATAACAGGGATGGGTGGGGTCATGCTACAGCACCTAGAGGGCAGAAAGGCTGGACAAGAATAAACTGAGATCCCCATCACACCCTGGCGGGAGAAGCAGAGATCAACAGGAATCCTCCACCAAGACCAGCTCACCTTACAGGTCCCACATCAATGGGTTCCTTCTACCCCCAAAGGGGCTGGGTAGAGCTGGAAGGCTAAAGACCCAGGAAAACTCACCCCAACCAGAAGCTGGCATTCACATTGCTTGTGCACTGTGCAGACACACACACACACACACACACACACACACACACACACTCATTGTTCATTCATGAGGGACCTGGTTTCCTTATAAGCCACATGCTTTACTGGGAACATAGTGGCCAGAAAGAGCCACAGGGTCCCTCTGGAAACATACATGTTGGCCCATGTGTACTAGTGCTGCATGAGATGCATGTAGCTGTCAGTGTTCATATGTGTGTGTTGCTTAGTAAAGGTCAGGGTAGACTCCCTCTGCCTGCCTTATCCCTGAGAGCCTACTCTTTGCTAAAGCCAATGGTTTTCTTCCACATGGAACGGACTAGATGCGTCGTAGGCCTTCTCGGTGGGAAGATGATGTCGCATGCTTGCTTCTCTGCTGAGGGTACCCTTCCACATCTGTCTGGATAGAGCACTACTCAAAGAGAGGGCACAGACTCTTAGCTGCCTCTCTTCCTGCCCTCAGAGTCCTCACATACTCTGGGCCTATTGACACGTCTGAAAAGAAGTCAGGGGCTCTCAGATCTTGTGAAGATGTAGCCATGGGATAAATGTGTGTGCCTTCTTTACCACTCCTTCTTGGAATGATGTGTGTGTATGTGTGTGTGTGTGTGTGTGTGTGTGTGTGTGTGTGTGTGTGTGCAGCTTACATGTGGCGTATCGTACAAGTCCAAGCATGTGGGCGCCAGAGGAGGGTGTTAGGAGTCCTGCTCCATCTCTGTATGTCTTATTCCCTTGAAACAGGCTCTCTCACTGAACCTGGAGCTTGGCTGGAAGCCAGTGAGCCTCAGGGCCCCTGTCTCCATCTCCAACAACGTTGGGGTCACAGATGCACACACAACCACAATCAGCATTTTACACAGGTTTCGGAGTTTTAAACTCAGATCTTTGTGCTTGCAAACCAAGCACTCCCACCCACTGAGCCATCTTCAGGGCCTGGAAGTACACGTATTAAGGGCTGGAGTTCTGTGAAGGAGACAAGCCATGAGTCAGTGAGCAGCCAAACCTCTCGCATCAAAAAGTCAATTCCATCCGTATAGAGAAGTCACACTCAGGGTGATGCCCAGACTGTCTCCTGCGCTTTTCTAGGGTTGCAGAGGCATCACAAGGGTGTGGAGTCCTTGTCTTGGCCATAGCTGGATCAGTGAGGCCCAGGCTAGTCACCTCCCCAAGTGTCTCTGCCCCACCCCCTCTGTGTCAGGCTGTGAACCAGGAAATGGATTTCAACTTCACCTCCTCCCCAGATAGATCAAACATCTTAAGTGAGATTATTCACGGCCCTCCATTGTTTCTAACTCATTTCCTATTTTCCAGTTGAAGAACCTGCCAGAAGCGCTCGGTGGCAGAGATTAAAACAATTTCAGAAGCAGGCACCCAGTGCTTCTCTTCGGATCGCAAGCAAATTGGATGTCTGTGAGAGGCAGGCAAATTTTATTATCAACACATAGTTTGCTACTTAAGTATCCTTAAGACCCCGGGTACTGAAGAGTCCTCAGCAGGAGGGCTCCCAAGGAGGGGGGCAAGATGAGGGGCGGGAGGAGACCCCCAACCGGGCCCCTTCAGGCCAGGCACAGTGGGGAGCTGTCAGACCCTCAGGAGCAGACAAACCCACCCGTGTCATTCTCTTCCCCCAACTAGGCGCCGTCTTGGCTCTCAGAATGCGTGTGTCTCTCAGTGCTTTAACCTGTTCGCCCACAAAGACACTGACTAAGAGAAGGAAGGCGCTGGAGTGATCTCACCACAGCAAATACAGTGAGTCACAAACGGAATTGACCCGCACTCAATGCAGAAATTGCTGATTCATCTTCTCCCTGTAGCCTGAGAGTGAGTGACAGAGGAGAGCCCCTGGTCCTAGCCAAGGACGTCCTTGACCAGCTCTCCAAACTTGTGACCCGATGCTCAGTTGGTTCTGCCAAGGCCGGAAGAGCCACCCCTTTGGTGGGGAAGAATGCTGATACACAACCATTTCAAGCAACAGTAAATGACTGGCTACAGGTGATGTGTTACACGGCTGCCTGGTACAGCTGTCCGTGTGAGTCTACAGGACAGGAGCTTCAGGCCTACGTTCCCTGCACTGGTTCCTGAACCCAGCTCAGTAATGTGTCCTATAGACAGCAGGTGTGGATGGGGCTGCACTCAGGGTGACCTGTATCTGCACCTACTTGTTGATGTAAAAAAAAAAAAAAAAAAAAAAAAAAAAAAAAAAGCACAAACTTTTTCTAGAGTCTGAGTGAAGGGACAGAGGACCCTCAGGCAAGCCCTTCTTGATGATGACCTAACTCAGAGCTCACTCATGTCAGAGTCTCCCTATCTGGATCCCAGTTGGGCATATTCCGGTCTTCAGACTACCCGGAAGAACTCCCTGGGGCTACCATTGCAGGCTCTCAGCTTTTATAACTCTTTATTCTCTCTTCCAGAGAGACTGGTCTGGCATGCACAGAGCTGGGGGCCATTAGGTGTGGCAGGTAGGGGCAGGGACAGCGGATGCCTATTGGGGCTGTACCCAGACAGGTGCTGTTCTGATCCTTGCCACACAGACTAGACCCTGGTATGGGAGCTACCTTCCCTCCTCAAGGACTTCACTGAGCCTCTGTGGGCCACAGAGCCCAGAGCTTGTCGATTTGTGGTGGTTCCAGCTTCTGAACTGGTCCCTGTGGTTCTCTAGCCTTCCCTAGCTGCTCTCAGAGGTGGCAAGCAAATGCTTGGGACTCTGGGTGACTTCCCCAGATCAGCAACAACACACGGGGCTCTAGACTCCAGTTCTGTAGACATGGTGCCATGGAAGAGCTGACTAACAAGATCTCCTCAGCTAGAGCACAGGCTAGTGAGATCTCAGAGCACAGGCTAGCAAGATCTCAGAGCACAGGCTAGCAAAATCTCAGAGCACAGGCAAGCAAGAGCTGTCTTAGCTAGAGCACAGGTTAGCAAGATCTCAGCTAGAGCACAGGCTAGCAAAATCCCAGCTAGAGCACAGGCTAGCAAGATCTCAGCCAGAGCACGGGCTAGCAAGATCTCAGAGCACAGGCTAGCAAGATCTCAGAGCACAGGCTAGCAAAATCTCAGAGCACAGGCTAGCAAGATCTCAGAGCACAGGCTAGCAATGTCTCTCTCTGCTAGAGCACAGGCTAGCAAGATCCCAGCTAGAGCACAGGTTAGCAAGATCTCAGAGCACAGGCTAGCAAAATCTCAGAGCACAGGCTAGCAATGTCTCTCTCAGCTAGAGCACAAGCCAGCTCTGGCTTCCTTTTCTTGAGTGCAGAGGAACCGGCTTCATCGTGAGCCAAGGAGAGCAAGGAGCGATTATGACACAAATCCTCAGGTGCAGTGGGGATGGGGCACCTCTTAGCTGCATGCCAGAGCATCAGTGTGCCCTGTGTCCTCGGCTGTGAGACCGGGCTGAGGTACGTCCCTCACTCCCAGGCCTGAGTGTCCCAGACTGGGACAGTGTCTGTCTGACTGAGGCTAGAGTCCAGTCTTAGCCCCTGGATTTGGTTTCCAGGGTTGCTTTCCAGGAGCTGTAGGACAGGGGACAGCATGTTTGAGCCAAGAGGGCCCAGGGACAAAGCCGCTAGGAACTGTGAGCATCGAGACCCTGGCAGCCTGCCTTGCTAGTGTCTTAGGGCTTCCTGGAGCAGTGTCAGGTTGGGCATCTTGTGCCAGTCTCTCGGTATGTCCTGAGAGGTCGTTTGTGATGCAATCAAAGGGCGAGGGGTAAATGGCATGGGGATCAAAAGCTGGCACCTATGTCAGGTAAGGACTAGGTCATCCTCTGAGAGGCGGGAACCCAAGACCATGATATAATCACCACTGTGTCTTGACGTCATGCACAGTCGTGTGTGTTCCGTCTCTGGACTTCCCCATGCCTACTCCCTATGTTCAGACTGACCCTGAGGCAGAACTGCAAGGGACTGCCCCCAGGTTACTTGGGGTGGACTTGGCAGCAAGGACCTGCTGCTGCTATCTGCTCTGCCCGGCCCCAATGCCAAGGCCTCTTCCCTCCAATAGCTCTTCCCATGAATGTCCCCCCAAGCCCTGATGGGGGTCTAGTGCCAACGTGGCCTCCACCAGAGACTAACTAAGCAAGTCCTCTGCTTTCCTGAGTAAAGATATTTATACAATAACAGAACCAGTAAGTAGGTCTTCAGGATGTCTAGACAGAGGGCCATGCCTAGCGGTCCTCAGATTTGATGGGTCATGAGTGTAGTACTGAAAGTCCACACTGTCCTGGATTGTTTCTAGCAGATGTCAGACTCCCCGGAGAGAAGCCACCACCGTGAGTTTCAAGGCTCCCCCGCCAGGGCCAGCTGTGGCCAAACTTTAGTGCATATACTGGTTAGTTTTATTAAACTAGTGGTTTAGCTGGTTAGTTACCTGGGCTCAATGTAGGCAAGCCTGCAGGGCATTTTCTTAATTAGTGATTGATGGGAGGTGGGCCCAGCCCATTGTGGGCGGTGCCATCCCTGGGCTGGTGGTCCTGGGTTCTATAGGAAAGCAGGCCGACAAGCCATGGGGAGCAAGCCAGTGAGCAGCACCCCTCCATGGTCTCTGCATCAGCTCCTGTCTCCAGGTTCCTGCCCTGTTTGAGTTCCTGTCCTTTCTTCAGTGATGAACAGTGATGTGGGGCATAAGCTAAACAAACCCTTTCCTCTCCAAGTTGGTTTGGTCATGTGTCTCTTCACAACACTAATAAGGCGTCTAAGACAATGGCTTGCTTGCCTATCCCAAGGGCTTCCATCCTTACATCAGCTTAGAGCTGTCTGGACTTAATTAAAACCCTCTCAGTCCCTGGGGTGCTGTGGTCCTTTGGTACCATACTGACCTCCTACAGGCTCTCCGGAGTCCCTGTGCCTCTGAGTGCCTAGCTAAGTTTCCTTGGTCAACCATTGGACAAATGACTAGCCAGGTGTGGGCAGTCACGGAAGGCAGAATCTCAGCACCACCTAGGTTCTGAAGCCCGGCCAGAGAGGCACCAGTGCAGACATGGCTGGAATGCCAGGACCCTTCTGAACCTCATGCTTTCCGGGGAGGTGGGTGACTTCATCTCTCGACTTCCCAGGCGGTTCCCTTAGCAACGGGGCCTCGCTCTGACAGCCGCCTCTGCAGACTGTGCTTTCCAGATGGGGCTCTTTACCCTACAGACTTTCACTCAGTAAGTGAGCATCACTGCAGGGGTGTGAAGCCTAGGCTCTGCGCAATCTCAGAGCCAGAGCTGTACCCACAGCCCAGCCTTCCCAGGCGGACACTGGAGCCAGCATCCCACAGACCGACCCTGTCTCTACAGGTCTGGGGTCTGCCGTGCCACATACAGCTTGTGGCTTGCACTGAATTGAAACCTCTGCCTCCATCCTCTGCCTCCCTCCCTTGCTTTTTCTACCTCCTGACTTTTCTCTTCCCTCCAGCACACCTGTGATCCCCCTGTCTTTCACCTTCACATTAGCAGTTAAAGCGTCTGTGCTGACATTTGATGTTCTTAATATAGGCCCTGGTGACAGAAGATCAAGAGCACAGAGTTTGCGCATTGCTGGGAAAGGAACTCCTTCCGCCATCCCTGTCCCAAGCACAGAAACTGCCCTCCCACTGTATGGGGAGAGCTTCAACAGGTTCCACAGACTGTGTGGCGTGGCATGGCGTGGCTTGGCGTGGTTTTACCTCCTTTCTGTAGCCTTCTTTCTCCAGATGACCAAGAACAATGACGATAAACCTACTACCAAGGGTCAGGGTCATCGAGTGTCCCCATCATGCCCTGCCCAGGGAGCCTGTACCCCTAGGTTGGTGTTAGCATGCAGCTGGCAGTTAGAAAAGGATCCTCGGACCTGCGTAAGGCTACTAACGCGATTAAAGCAGAGAGTATGGGCATGAGCCAACATGTGCCATGCATGATTGGCTGGCAAGGAAGAGGGGTGGATCACTGGGAAAGTAGGGGAGAGGCGTGTTGAAGGGCGCCAAAGGGTGGGGACAGAAGGCAAGAATACAGTCCTAGGAAAGGAAAGGAAAGCCCAGGGTCACTACACTGTAGTCTCTCAAAAGGAGGGGATGGGGTCAAAGCTTCCAGGAATCAGGAGGACAAGGGTCACATGTCTTAGCAGCACTGTTGGCGACCATGAAAGGCACAGTTTGGTGAAGGGGTAGGAGAAGACACTAGACCTTCTAAGCAGTGGGCAAAGGTATTGAGAGGAAAGGGCCTTCAGGGAGGTCATTTCCTGGTAAAGTCTGACCCAGGGTCCAGTAGGGAGGGATGGAAAAGTGAACCTCGTGAACGGCTTCTGTCTGCCTGGTCTGTAGGCACAGGGCATGATGATGAGAGACACCAGGACAGGACAGGGCTTGAGTCTGGTCCTGGTATGTTCAGCTCTGGCCTTCCAAGAGGAGGCAGGATGAAACAGGAAGAGCTGAGGCTTTAGTAGTCCAGGGGAATGAGGAGGACGAGTTGAGGAGCACAGAAGGGATCGGAGTGTTTGGGACCTCTTTGTCACCTAGACACATATCCTTAGGAAAACAATGGAAAAGATGCAGTTTGATTTGGACACAGTTCAGGCTGTGGCTGGCTGGCGTCCATTGCTTTATAGTCTGGGGAGTGGGGCAAGATAGTGCCAAGGCCTTATGATAAGAGGAAGCTGTTTACTTCATGGGGGCCAGCAAGCGCTGGGGGAGGGGAGGGTGTTGTAGGGTCACAATATAATCTTCAAAGACTGAACCCTAATGGCCTTCCTCCTTCAAATAGACTCCGCCTCCTAAAGGTTCATCCACCTATCAATAGCGCCACCAGCTGGGGAACAGATGAACAACACCGGAAACAGTTCAGACCTGACTGTGTCTGTTGGAAAGAGTTAACAGGGAGGCAGGACTTGGGGGAACAGGGCGGGGCAACGATGTGAACCACAGCATCAGGTGGTCTTGCCATCCTTTTGTAATGGACACTATTCCACCCTTCCCCATCCAACGCGTACCTTGTGGAGTGTGTCACCGGTGCTCTCAGAGCTACTGAGAAAGAGGTCATGACCATTGCAACCAGCCCTCTGTGTGTGTGTGTGTGTGTGTGTGTGTGTGTGTGTGTGTGTGTGTGCGCGCGCATGCGCGATCACACGTGTTTTCCAATTTTTCTTTTTGTCATTTCTTTTTGTGTTCCTTCCTGAAGATCACTTCACAGTTGATGCCATGTGTCGTTTTATAAATTCTACATCTAGTGACATCACATCAGCACCTGAAGAGCTGCTGAGGTGGGAGTATTTACACCACAGAAATTGCCCAGAGCTCCTTATTAGGGTTGCTTCCCCTGGGAAAACTGATTGTTCAGTACTGCGCCTCATGCCTCAGAAAGCTTGCCTTGGTTAACGCAGAACAAAATATATAATATACTATCATGTATGTATGTATGTATGTATGTATGTATGTATGTATGTATATGGTAAGATCAAAAGAAAGTAAAGGGGGAAATCACATTATGTGATTATTTACCTAGGAAATTTGAAAGAACAAGCAGGAACTATTACAATTAATCAGGAATTCGGTAAATGCTGACTTAAAAGAAATATTCAAAAAAATCAATGGCTTTACTGTGTACCTACATTAATCACCCAGAATGTATGATGGGAAAAGATGACATTCACAATAGCCACAAAGACAGAAAATATCCAACAACAAGCTCAGTCATAAATGTGTGCGGCTAAAACTTCACATGAAAATGAGAATCGACTACACAGGACCCACGGCCGGCTGGGCCGGTGCAAAAGAAGATTAAAAATTGTCAATTCCATTAAGATTAATCCATACATTTAATTCAGTTCCAATGAAATCCCAAATGTATTTTCTTGCAACATCAGTTCATTGGGAGTTATAAATAGACAAGAACGGCTAAGAACATCTTAATAAATGAAATTGATCAGGGCGGGAGGAGCTCCTAAGGTCAGATATTTAAATGCAGGTGTTACGGCGTTCCGTTGCCCGCTGTCCAGGCTGTTCTAAAATAGCTCGTCCACAGAATCAGTGAACGGTGGGGTTACAGCTTAGCTGGTAGAACACTTGGGCACACACACCAAGCAGAGCGCCCCAAAAGCTGGGCCTGGTGGGGTGCACCTATCACCTCAGCACTTGGGAGACTAAGGCAGATGAATCAGGAGTTCAAGGTTATCCTTAGCTACATATGGAGTTCAGGGCCAGCTTGAGCTAGGTGAGACCCTGTTTCGAAAGGAAAACAAAACAAAAAATGAGCAAATACATACTCACACACACATACACACTCACACATGCACACATACACATACTCAGTCACACACACTCACACACATACACACAATCAGTCATACACACTCACATACACACACACACACTCATGCACACATACACACATAAACACACATATATACATACTCACACCTCCCCACATACACTCACATACACATACACACACTCACAACACTCCAAGTGAGTTAATAAGTAAATGAATAAGCCAAACACCTTGTAGATTTATATAACAGGACAAAACAGTAAAATCGGCATAATTAAACAAATGAGGCGACTCAGGAAAATAACGGAGGTGTGCACTGTTATTTATTGCATAATGAAAGTGGCATTTCAAATCAGGAGGGGAAACATAGATTATTTAATAAATAGTGCTGGAATAGTTGGTTAACCATTTGAAAAAATAAAGTTAGACAATTGGATGCATATTAGCAACTGTACCTATTAAGCAAGTTGTTACCTCCGTATGATCGCATGTGATGGGCTGGTGAAAACCATGTTGTGAACCAGGTGTGGTGGCACAGGCCTGTGATCATAGCACTCAGGAGGTGCGGAGGCAGGAGGATTGCAGATTGAGTTTGGCTAGACTGGCTAGGCAGGGAACTCTGGCAACCCTGTTGGGTTTATTGCATATGAGTTACCACGGCTGGCTTTTTAATGCAGTTGCTTGGGATCTGGGCTCAGGCCTCAGTACTCCTTACCCTCTGAGTCACCTCCCAGCCCCATTACAGGCCTTTATTTTATTTTAAATTATTTATTTATATGAGTACACTGTGGCTGTCTTCAGACCCACCAGAAGAGGGCATCAGATCCCATTACAGCTGGTTATGAGCCACCATGTGGTTGCTGGGAATTTAACTCAGGACCCTCTGGAAGAGCAGTCAGTGCTCTTAACTGCTGAGCCATCTCTCCAGCCTTTAATTTAAAACACCATTTGATAGGCTGGGGAGATAGCTCAATAGGAAACATACTTACACTGGAAGCAGGAGGAAGCCACAAAAGGAGAAGCCGAGAACAGTGGCTCAAAACTGTAATCCCAGAGCACCAGAGAAGCAGACAGAACAGCCGGCCACCAACCTGCTCAGCAAGTTGTCGGGCAAGTGAGGAACCCAGTCTCTCAAAAGAAGGTGGTTCAGCTGAGGTTGATCCGTGATCTCCACATGCACGTGCAACACTGGCATATGCACCTTCATATACACACATAAACACACACACACACACACTCATACAACAAGTTTCATATTTTTAACAAAAATGATGAATATCATATCCAAATACCGTTTACTGCAGTGTTGTGATCCTCTTTGAACTCTAGTAAGCCTTTTGTCTCCCTTTCAATACACAGATGTATATATAATAGACAACTACCTCTGTGTGTAAGTATAGACTCATGAATGGAGGTGTCTATGTAAACACACACACACACACACACACACCTTTTGCACCTAAAGAATTTGAGGTTATTTATATAGACATGACCCCTCTTCCTTTATGCTCATTTATGGAATGTTAAGAACTAGAGCAATCTTTAACAATCAAATCATGTCTATTAAGAAATATGAAAAACATCATCATTACAGTGCTCTGTTTTCCTCGGGTTCTTATTGCAATCTCCCTGGTGGTCCAAATCATGCCACTCACACTATTATTTTTATGGTCTGGGTTCATCCTAAGTTTGCTCATTGTATTTGGTTGTTGCTTGCGTTAACCAGGTTTTGGTTACTGTGATAAAATAGCACAAATGGATGTTACAGAGCAGAGAGAGTGAGGAGGCTGTGTCTGGCTCCCGCTCTCACAGACATTGCAGTACATTGAGCTTCATAGAGACAGCGCCGGGGCGAGCGAGAGCCAGACGGGCACTGGGCGACTCTGTGCCTCGAGGAGGAAAATCAGCTAAACATGGGTAAAGGAGATCCTAAGAAGCCGAGAGGCAAGATGTCCTCATATGCATTCTTTGTGCAAACCTGCCGGGAGGAGCACAAGAAGAAGCACCCGGATGCTTCTGTCAACTTCTCAGAGTTCTCCAAGAAGTGCTCAGAGAGGTGGGAGACCATGTCTGCTAAAGAAAAGGGGAAATTTGAGGATATGGCAAAGGCTGACAAGGCTCGTTATGAAAGAGAAATGAAAACCTACATCCCCCCAAAAGGGGAGACCAAAAAGAAGTTCAAGGACCCCAATGCACCCAAGAGGCCTCCTTCGGCCTTCTTCTTGTTCTGTTCTGAGTACCGCCCAAAAATCAAAGGTGAGCATCCTGGCTTATCCATTGGTGATGTCCCAAAGAAACCAGGAGAGATGTGGAACAGCACTGCCGCGGATGACCAGCAGCCCTGTGAGAAGAAGGCCGCCAAGCTGAAGGAGAAGTACGAGAAGGATATTGCTGCCTACAGAGCTAAAGGAAAACCTGATGCAGCGAAAAAGGGGGTGGTCAAGGCTGAAAAGAGCAAGAAAAAGAAGGAAGAAGAAGATGATGAGGAGGATGAAGAAGATGAGGAAGAGGAGGAAGAAGAGGAAAACGAAGATGAAGAAGAAGATGATGATGATGAATAAGTTGGTTCTAGCGCAGTTTTTTTTTCTTGTCTATAAAGCATTTAACCCCCCTGTACACAACTCACTCCTTTTAAAGAAAAAAAAATTGAAATGTAAGGCTGTGTAAGATTTGTTTTTAAACTGTACAGTGTCTTTTTTGTATAGTTAACACACTACCGAATGTGTCTTTAGATAGCCCTGTCCTGGTGGTATTTTCAATAGCCACTAACCTTGCCTGGTACAGTCTGGGGGTTGTAAATTGGCATGGAAATTTAAAGCAGGTTCTTGTTGGTGCACAGCACAAATTAGTTATATATGGGGACAGTAGTTTGGTTTTCTTTTTTTTTTTTTTCTTTTTTTTTCCGTTTTTTTTTTTTCTTTTGGTTTTATTTTGGGTTTTTTTTTTTTTTCTTCATCTTCAGTTGTCTCTGATGCAGCTTATAAGAAGATAATTGTTCTGTTAACTGAATACCACTCTGTAATTGCAAAAAAAAAAAAAAAAAAAAAAAAAAAAAATTGCGGCTGTTTTGTTGACATTCTGAATGCTTCTAAGTAAATACAATTTTTTTTATTAAAAAAAAATATAGCACAAATGACCAAGAACATCTTACAAAGGGGAAGGAGAGGCCAGGAAGTGGAGTGGGCTATGAGGCCCACTGATACACTCCCAAAGCTTCTATAGCCTTTATAAATAGCACCACCTGCTGGGGACCAGTTGTTCAAACACACAAGCCTATGTGGACACTTCTCGTTCAAACCATCACGGTCATTTTACATAGATGATGTCTGGATAGTGTGTTGCATGCAGGTGATCCCAGCACTTTAGTAGTGGAGGAAGGAGGACTGGGAGCTCAAGGTTGTCCTCAACTGCACAGCAGGTTGGAGGTTAACCTGAGCAACATGAGATTCTAGCTCCAAAAAATCCCAAGCAAGATCAAACAAAAGTAAACCCAAAGCTAACAGAGCTTGTGTGGTGAAGGAAGCCAGGGCTTGATCTCTCCTTTGCTTTTTATTTTAACTTTTTAACTGAGACAAATTTCTGTAACAATAACTTTAAGATGGTTAGGATGGTGAGGTTAACCCATTTACTAGAATGTAATTTAGTTGCGTTTAGCAAACCTACACCATGGTTAAATATCCACTGTTTAAGTCTAGAAGATTCCTATCCACCAGGCAGACATCTCCCATTCCTAAGACCCAGGTCCTGGTAGCCAGGGATCCTCCTTCTGCCTCTGTCTAATCCAGACATTTCATAGAATTGGAACACATGAACTTTTTAGGGGGTCTAAGTTCTTCCACATTTAGTGTTTTCTAGATTCACCCATGCTGCAGTGTGTCTCAGAATTCTGTTCCTTTTCATGGCAGAATAGTATTCTCTTACATAGATAAGATTACATCCATCAGTTGATGTTGGATTTTTAAAGCTTTTTTGACTTGTACACACTGCCCTTTCAGACATTTACATATAAGTCTTTGTGTGAATATCAAGTGTGTGTGGTCTGTATATGTTATGTAAGTATGTGCATTCATGTGCTTGTACAGGGATGCCTCAGGTTGACATCGGTACCTTCTTTGGTCATTCTGTTTGTTTGTTTATTTATTTATTTATAGATAGCATCTCTTCCTGGACCTGAAACTCATTGATTGGCTAGCAAAGACAGGATGCCATGTATGAGTATTGTTTATGAGTTATTTGTTTTTATTTTATAGGTATAAGTGTTTTGCTCTTTTCTTCCCCAGTCCTGAGGAGAGAAGCATACATCACCCTGCGTTTGTGTGGTACTAGTGATCAAACCCAGGGCCTCTTGTATCCTAGGGTGAGCACTCAACCAACTGAGTCCCACCCCAACCCTACTGATCAGTTTGTAGATACGGAATCCATGTTTGTACTCCTGTGGCAGATCTCACTTGCCGTTTTGAAACATGCACCTGTAGTCCACTACCCAGTTCAGTTTGCTAGCGTCCCACTCATGGATTCCTGCATCTGTGTCCATTCAGTCTGCCCGCTGATGTTTTCTTTCTGCTTTGTGTTGGGAAGAATATTGACCTCATGTCATGAATGTTTTTAGAGATCTCTGATCAGAATCTGTGTTAATTATTCTTTAAACATTTGGGAGAATTATTAGAAAAGCCACCTGACTTGGAGCTTCTGTTTATTAGAAGCCATTTAATTACCCCTTTAACCTATCACTATCATCACCATCATCATTTTTACTGTGGGGAGTGGACTAGGTCCTGAGTGAATGTGTACTGTTGGACCAATGCCTCAGGCCCATGAAAATGACAAAGCCTTCCCCTGTCCGTGTGTGTGTGTGTGTGTGTGTGTGTGTGTGTGTGTGTGTGTGTGTGTAGGAAATGACAACTGCAGCTTCCTCCTCTCAGATATTTATAGCTCAAGACTAATCCCTGAGAGATCTTCCATTGAGACTAGATAACCCTCCTCCTTTTGCTGAACCTAATGAATGTACTGTTTCCACATTGTATTGTTGATGCCCTCCGTCAGAGCAAGTGCCGCTCACCCAGTTCCAGGTTGCTTCTCTGAGCCTGCTGTTTCTATATTCTTACCCTTCCCCAGTCAGGTTTCCAGGACCAAGCATGCAGAATGCTGCTTACTAGCATCATCATCATCATCATCATCGTCATCACCATCGTCATCACCATCGCCAACATCAGCAACAGCATCAACATTATCATCAACATCATCATCTATGAATGAACGATTTTCCTCCATGTAAGTCTATGCAACATGTACAAGCAATGCTCAGAGAGGCCAGAAGAAAGCATTGAAGTCGGAGTTGCAGATGGTTCTAAGCAACCAGATATTGGTGCCAGGAACTAAAATTAGGTCTTCAAGAGTAGTGTACACATTCTCAACCCCTGAGCCATCTCTCCATCCCCCTTTTTAGTGAAGGAGTTCACAGCTCTAAATTTCCCTCTGAGCATGCTTTACCACTCATAAATTTTGATGTGTTGTGTTTTGAGGAGATACTTTGTATGTTTTCTATATTTCACTCCATTAAGTCTTGTTTTGTAGTCCAATACACTGTTTATCCTAAAGACTGTTCCAAATCCACTGGGAAGAACATGTGTCCTGCCATTGCCATGACAGGTGGCGTAGAGTGTGCTATACGGGTGTCTGCTAAGTTGACTGTCTTTATGATGCCTCACAGGTCTTGGTTCCTTTCTCTTTCTAATTGTTCTGCCCATTATTGACGATCACGCATTGAAGACTCCAGCTAGGAAGGAAGAACTCTGATCTTCAACTCAAGTTGCTAGTATTTACTTCCTCTATTCTGGAGCTCTGTCGTTAGGTGCATATATGACGATAATCATAGTGACCCTTTTATCATCACTTAATGTATTTCCTTGTGTTTAAAAAAAATTTCTCTGTGTGTGTGTGTGTGTGTGTGTGTATGTGTGTACATTTGTTATACTGTGGATGTGTGCGTGTGTAGTTGAAAGGATGTGGGGATTGAATTCAGATCATCAGCGTTGGAGGTAGATGTCTGCCCACTGAGCCATTTGCATTGCTGATATCAGTACAGGCTTTTCAGCGCTCTTATGCTACTTTTGCACATAGAATCTTCTTCTATCCTTTTACTTCCAACCTATTTCTGTCTTTCCATTTAAGATGAATCTCTTATATACACTGCGTAGTCAGGTCATTTAAAAAGCCCATTCTTCCAATCTTCTACCATTTAATTGGATAGTTTAACCCACTTACATTTAATGTAATTATTATTAAGGAATAATTTACTTTTATAATTTTACTCCGTTACTGTCTTATTTTTATTACATAAACCATTTTCATTTCTCTGTCATTTATCTCACTGTATATTTTAAAGTTATTTTCTTAGTATTTTCCCTGGGGATTACAATTAACATATAATTTATAACACTCTATCTTAGAATTCATACTGACTTTATTTCAAAATTATACAAGAATTCTGTCTCTCCATAGCCTCACCTCCTGCTGTATATCTTTCTAAAATGTTGCCTACTAACATAGATTGATCATTATTATAACAAATATATAAATAGTATTTAACATGTTTATATTTAAATTTTATGGAAAAATAATGTAGAAGCCAATCACACAGTAACACCATCTTTTATATACGTGCATAGATACCTATATAGATGTATAGCTGCCTATGTAGTCATTCAGCTCTGTTCTTGTCCATATGTGGGTTATTTTTTTTTTTTTTTTTGGATTTTGTTTGTTTGTTTGTTTCTTTTTGGTTTTTTTGTTTTTTTATATTATTGTCCAATGTCCTTCAATCTCAGCCTAAAGGCCCCCCTTTCTCCATCACATACAGTGTCTTTTCACCACTTATAGGCTGGGACTTTAAAAGTGCCCGCTTTTTGTATTTAAAACAACAGACACAACTGTCCTTTCAATACTTCAGCCCCTCCATGAGTTCCAGTGTGGAGAATTCCATCTTTTTCAGATATCTACCCTGACTCCCCTAAGTAAAACTTCATGCTCATGTTTCCTGTTGAACACAGGTCTAGACACCTGGTAACTGAGGTACATCCATCATCCAGACAGGTAAAGGAGATTAGCACCGGCTCTTAGATGCTCAGATGAAAGATTCGTCAGAAACACCCTTTAGCATTCCCCTGTGTGGGTCTGGGAAGAGCTGAGTAAAGGCAGATATAGACAAGCTGTGATGCCTGGGCAGAAGGTTGTCCTGGGTCAGGAAGCCTATGTGGAGGCCAATCCCCTGCCTGCCAGAGGGGGCTCTGCCATCTTATGGGGTGAGCATTTCAATGCTGTTTGACATGAGTAAAAATGAGGGGTGGGATGTGAACTGGGCTCGGGACACATCGTGGTCAGGCAACAATAACCCAAGGACTCTACTGGGTTGGGGTAGGAGAGTAAGCCAGATGAGGATGTCCAAGGCACTTGGTATGAGGGCTTGGTGTGAAGTAACTAAGGATCTTCACAAACAGGACACCCTGGGACGTCACTGTCCTTGGGATGGGCACAGAAACTTGGCTTTGCTGGTAGCTTGGGGTTGGAGGGCTGAGAACATTTGGAGCCTATCTAGAGAAAGATTTAGAGAGGGAGTGAAGAGATGGTACCTCTGAGGAGGAGAAGGAGTTCTGTGCGGGGTGGGGAAGACAGAGATGGACAAAGGCTGACTGAGAGAGGGAGAAAGAGAACAGTTAGCAAAGGAGCAAGTTGGAATTGAAAGGCGTCTGGCAACCTTGCCTTGCCTAGGAAATGATATTAACATTTTATTATTGTAAGGTGAGCTTTTTAAAACGGAATTTTAAATGTTACCCTGCTGTTCGGGAACACAAAAACCTTTAATTTTATGCAAATGAACAGCAAGGCGCTGAGCGCTTAATGTAAACGAACACTTTCTTTGTAGGAGAGGTTGGAAGGGAGAGGGAAAAAAAAATTCCCCAGGATTCTTTAATTGCTGTCTGAAATTATGTAAATCCCAGCATCAGGCAGAGCACAATTACCCCGCGGCCCTCCCTGCCAGCGCTGCTAATGTCTAACAAAATATCTGTGGGTGACATTTAGACGGGGTAATGCAAATGAGAATTAATTTTTTCCAAGACAAAGGGCAGCTGAAAGATCAGCTCATTCGTATACAGGAGCTGAGGAAAGAGCTCACAAAGCTGGGGGTGGGGTAGAGGATGCCCCCCCAACAGGGGTACCCTTTTGGGCCTGGGTCCCTGGGAACGCTGGCCACCCGGAGCCTCAGGTTACTAACCCTCTGATTGTATTCCCAGGCAGTTTTTCATAGAAATTGGGTTAACACATGTAAATAGTCATTTTAAAAATATATGTTCCTGCTCACATAGGTGACCCGGCCTAAACTGGGCTGTTGGTACTTTCGAAAACTCGCTTATTGCTTGCTCAGGGCAGTGTTGAAGGTATTCGCAGAAACTTAGATGGATGCGGAGCCGGGGTGGGGTGGGGTGGGGTGGGAGATGTTTCCATCCTTTGGCCAAAGGCGCAAAGGCTGATGGTAAACTGCAGAGGAAGAACTCGTCCGTTTTCCCTCCTCCCTTCACCCTTCCCTCCATGTTCTTTCCACTTAAAACATTTTCCATCTTCTAAAAATGGGTTTTAGTAAAGGAGGCTTGACAGGGCAACCCAGAGCCCCAATGTAGCCCCCACGTGAAGTTCTTTTCTCTGCCCGGAACCCCTCACACAAAGCCGGCTCCTACCCAACATTCTACACACGCCTGACTTCCTGCCAGCACCGGCCCTGCCCCTCCCAGCCGTGAAGGTGCCCACCTTGACTTCCCAGCATTTCCCAAAGAGGTCAAGCTCTCCCAAACCCCTGTCCTGCTTGGGCCTCTGATTCAGGATTCTGGAACTTTCCATGCCCTTTGCTCAGAGAATGGCTCGGGAGTCTGCATAAGCACGGGGAGACTGAGGGTCAAGGTGAACACGGTGGTTCGTGCCCCAAAAAGGTGAACCAAGAGGTGTGATGATTCTAATAAATCCTGCAGGCTGAAAATACACCTCAGACTGGAGGAAACTTGTTGGGAGAGGAGCAGGCGTAGGGGTTTGTGGGTCAGGAACACTCTTCTCTTAGCCTCTTATTCAGTGGGCCCCACACCTAAAATTCCACAGAGTATTGTAACTTCCATTGCGGATGTTCTGGGTAACCCGCCCCTTCCGTGCTCTCTGAAGGACGTTCTGGGTATTCTTCACATCCAAGGCAGCCAATTCCCCTCTAAAGCCAAGACGGTTCCTGAAGTTACCCACTCTAAAAAGATGTGTTGTCTGTTCAATAGATTTGAAAGACTGAGCCGATGTTTAATCTGTTTTTCTCCTTAAAGTCACTTTAAACCGTTGTGGAATTTCTTCCCACTTCTCATCTGCAAAGTGAGCTCATTCCAGCCTGCTAAAACCAGGTTACAGCAACGCTTTTGAATTCTTCTGGAGCATAAAGAATTCCCTTTTTCATTTTTTAAAAGAACAACACCCACACAATTCCTCTCCCCACCCCCCCAAGGTCTAAGCGGGAGAAAGGAATTACCCTGGACACATCGCACAGAGGAGACTGACTGGGAGCTGGTTGCCCAGGTGACAGAGGGTGGAGAAGCTGGCAAGACAGTGGGGCAGTGCTGCAGTGGCAGTAGTTACAATCTCTTGCTGTAAGAGGGACACAGGAATGAGGTGTGTTCTGGGGACCAAAGGCAGAGGTAACCCTGTTAAGATGGCAGCTGTGGGGGAGACACGGTGGATGATGGAAGCACTCCCTAATGAGAGGGAAAGAGAAGAGAGGGAAGGAAAAAAGGAGGGATGATAGAAGGGTGGAAGGAAGGAGAGGGGGAGAAGGGAAGGAGGGAGAAGGGGAAGGGGGAAGGGAGGAGGAAGGGAAAGAGGAAGGGGGAATCTTCAAAATCAGTGATTGAATTACAGAAAACATAGGAGACAAAGAAACATGGCAGGAGACACTTAGCACATCCCAGGGTCCAGGTGACTCTGTGGTGCAACTGACCACGTTCTTTAGCAAGTAATTTGGAGGAAAATATGGGCACTGTCTTAGTTAGGGCCACTATTGCTGCAAGGAAACACCATGACCAAAGCGACTTGAAGAGAGAGAAAGGGTTTATTTGGCTGATATGTCACAGCCCACTGAAAGAAGGCAGTACAGGAACTCAAACAGGGCAAAAAGCTGAATGTACAAGCTGATGCAGAGACCATGGAGGGGTGCTGCTCACTGGCTTGCTCCCCATGGCTTGTCAGCCTGCTTTCTTATAGAACCCAGGACCACCAGCCCAGAGGTGGCACCACCCACTGCAGGCTGGATCCTCCCCACCAGTCACTAACTAAGAAAATGTCCTAGAGGCTTGCTGTGCTTGATTTCACGAAGGCACTCTCTCTACCGAGGCTCCCTTCTCTCTGGTCACTCTAGCTTGTGTCAGGTGCCATAAAACCACCTAGCACAGAATACTTAAAGACCCAAGATGCTTAGATCTTGGTCCAATAAATCAACTGTAAAAAATCATTTACAAAATCAAGGAAATTTCAACATTAACCAGGGTTCTCATGGCACCAAGGCATTATTGTAGATTTGGGGGAGGGTGCCACTGGACATTTTGATATTTTATCTTTACCTAGATAATTCTTTGCTTTCAGAACTAGGCATTGAACATTTTCCATTGAAATGATCTAGCACCAGTCTGGGATTTGGTTCAGGATAAAGCCATTGGACAGTGGGAAAGACTGAAGGGAAAATAACAAGAGTTGGTGGGACTCGGAGTGGAAACCACATGAATGGGACAGCAGAGGACAGCTGCTGGTCTCTCTAAGTCGGGACATGGTTAAAAGTTGTCTACAACACAAGTGTTCAGCATTGTAAAACAAAATAACGGGTCAAACTAACAGCAACTTTAGGGGAAGAGGGTGAATAATATTTATATTTATTGGCCCACAAAATAAAAATCATGTTGCTTGCTGCCAAGCCTAGAAACATGAGCTCAATCCCTGGGGCCCTCATGGTAAAAGGAAGGAAGATAGAAATGGATGCTTGCAAATGCACACACACACACACACACACACACAGAGAGACAGAGACAGAGACAGAGACAAGAGACAGAGAATTGTAGTACATCTTTTAAAATGTGTACTACCAAAGTAAATAAGATTCCTATATCTTGAGGAAGTTAAAGTCTAGTTATCTATAATTGTGTGTTTTATGTTTAAAAAAAATCTCCCTTTTAAACACTGTGTGAGAAACAGTGGGTTGGGGATGGGGGAATGTGTCAGTCAGTAAAGTGCTGACCATACAAGCATGAGGAGCCAGTTTCGGTCCCCAGCACCCAGACAGAAGCAGGGTGTGGTCATGCTCTTAATCCCAGTGCTGGGAAGGTTAAGACAGAAAGATTTGTGGGACTTGCTGGCTCGATGACGATGGTTTCAATGAATTCTCCTGAAGGCTCATGGATGTGAACACATGGTCTTCAGTTGGTGTTGCTATTTGGGAGGCTTAGTGGGTGTGGCCTTGAAGAAGGAGATGTGGCCTTGAAGAAGGAGGTATGGGGAAGGTGCTGGTTTAAAGACTTGAGTTACTTGTAGTCTGCTCTCCCTTATTCATGGTTGAAGTTCCAAGTGTGAGCTCTCAGCTGCTGAGCTGCCATGCTTTCCTGCCTCGATGGTGTTAGACTCTGGTACCTCTGGAACCGTGAATCCAAATAACTCTTCCTTCCATGAGTTGCACTGGTAGTAATGTTTTATCATAGGAATGGAAAAGTAACCAAGATTCCAGCCTACAAGTGATTGACAAATCCCAGGTCCTAGTAAGAGACCCTGACTCAAAAACAAGGTGGATGGCTTCTAAGAAAAAATACTTAAGGATGACCTCTGACCTAAACACAGACACAGACACACACACACACACACACACACACACTGTGATAATTTGAATAAACATGGCCCCATTAGCTCATATAGGGTCTGGCACTATTAGGAGGTGTGGCCTTGTTAGAGTAGGAAGTATGTCATTAGGGGGTTAGGTTTTGAAGTCTTAGAAGCTCAAGCCAGGCCTAGTGTCTCCCTTCCTGCTGCCAGCTGATCCAGATGTAGAACTCTCGGCTCCTTTTCCAGCACCATGTCACTACGCTTCCTGCCATGATAATGAATTAAACCTCTGAAACCATAAGCCAGTCCCAACTAAATGTTTTCCTTTATACAAGTCACAGTATCTCTGCACAGCAATAGAAACCCTAAGACACGCGTGCACAGGAACATGAACCTGCAAGCACACATCTGCAGATACACACATACAGTGAGTTAATATACCAGCTAGTTTCAAAATTGAATAGCTTTACTTCTGTACAAAACAATAACCATGTAGAATCTATAAATGAAAACCTTGTCATAAAAATCACAAGTAAGATACATTAACCGAAAAAGTTTTAAAAAAAAAATATAGAATCTATACAAAGAACATGCTAGTAAGTGGGGCTGGAGAAATGGTTCAATAGTTAACAGCAGAAAACAAGAGTTTGGCTCCTAGCACCCACACTGAACATCTCAAACCCTGTAACTCCAGCTCCAGGGTACCTGTGCTGGTTAATCTTTATCACTTTGGCACAAACTAGTACCCCCCCCCCCCATGAAGTAGGAACCTCAGTTGAGGAATTACCTCCATCGGATTGGCCTATGGGTCATTTTCTTGATTAATGATTGATGTGAAGGTGTCTAACCCCCTGTGGGTAGTGACATCCTCAGGCAGGTGACCCTGGGGTCTACAGGATAACAGGCTGAGAATTAAGAGTAGCAAGCCAGTAAGCAGCTGGCTTCTGCTTCAGCTCCTGCTTCCAGGAGCTCCAGTTCTTGCTCTGTTTGCGTTCCTGTCCTGACTTCCTTTCACGATGGACTGTGATCAGGATCTATAAACCAAATAAACATTTTCTTTGGCCATGATATTTCTCACAGCACTAGAAAGCAAAGTGTGATAGTGGGTACTGTAGATACAAATACCGCCACCCACACCAATGTCCCGTTCCATGGAGGATGCTTGACTTCTAAGCCTTGTTCTGATGATCCAGGAAGGAAGGAAGGGAGGAAGGAAGGAAGGAAGGGAGGAAGGAAGGAAGGAAGGGAGGGAGGAAGGAAGAAAGGAAGGAAGGAAGGGAGGGAGGGAGGGAGGGAGGAAGAAAGGAAGGAAAGAAAGAAGGAAAGTAAGAAAGAAGGGAAGAAAAATACTCACCTTCAGAGCCCCAAGCCGTAAGCAGAGCATGGTGCAGACTGGGAATTCATCCACATACACCAGCTCTCAAGCCAAGAAGCGCAGTCTGAAGTCTAGCATCTCACCAACACCTTCTACACCTTCTCTGGGAGAGGCAGTTTTTACTTTACCTTAGTGTCTTTCCCTGGTGCTGTGATAAAGCAACTTCAGCGAGAAGTGTGGCTTTGGCTCACAGTTCCAGAGGGATACAGTTCAGTACAGCAGGTAAGACATGGAAACAGGCAGGAAGGCACAGAGACATGACCAGGAAGCCAGCCGGTCACATTGCATCTGCACTCAGGAAGTGAAAATCAACAGGAAGTGGGGTCTGCCTATAAACCTATAAAGCCTCAATCCCCACCCCAGCGACTCACTTCCTATAGGAAGGCCCCACTTCCTAAAGCTCCCACTATCTTCCCAAATGGCATCCCCAGCTGAGGATGGAGGGTTCAGACACAAAGCCTATGAGGCAGACTTTATTTTTAAACCACAGTTTACCAAAACATCAGTAGGTAAAAGCCTAATGATTATGAGTCTACTTAGAAAGCCCAGGAAACATGCAAAGAGATGGTGTGCCCTGCAGAGTTGATGCAGAGGCGGAGGACGAGGGACTCAGACCACACACTTAGAAGCAGCATATAATTTGGAGGAATGAGACATTATCAAAACTTAAAAGGCAGATAAAAGGAATCACAAAAGAAACTTAAGGAAATAAAAATGTAATTGACCTGGGAAATTCAATGAATGGAATAAAACAGATTAGACATGGCCAGAGTAAGGAATCATGACCTGGGAGACAGAGCTGAACAAATTACCCAGGACGAGGTAGGGAGAGAAAGGAAATGGAAGTCATAAAATAAAAGCCATTACATATTGAGAATAGAGATATTATGTCTAAAAATGTGTAACCTTCAAAGTACCAGAAGGGGACAGTCAGATTAGGGATGTGTCTGCAGAGAGAGTATCTATTCTGAGAATCGATGCGGGACACAAATACTTCGATTCGGAGTCTGGAAAACCATGTTTGGGAAAAATAAGAAGAAATCTGCGATACACTCAAGGAACAGAGACTTGAGGCGTGGTGCTGTAAATAGAGAGCTTACAGTGCAGGCACAGGACTCTGGGGTTCCACTCCTGGCACTGCAAGCTGGAAGACAGACAGACAGATGAGGTACAGAAAGCAACGTGCAAAGGGAGACACAGAGAGAAATCAGGCAGCCCAAGTGACAACACAAACAATGTCTTAGTGCAGCCGCCTCCGGGGCCCAGGAGACAACTTAGCATACAGAATCTAGATTTAAGGTTGTGTGTGTGTGTATGTTTGCATGTGTGCACACACATGTGCAGGACATGAACACAGGAAGGAAACTGTGATGTCAGAGGAAGGAGGCAGGGGAAAGGGTGGGGCACAAAGGACAGGGGAGGAACCAGGACTAGTATATGACATAGGACATATCATGACATGCCAGATGTTGACTTAAGCAACCAACAGTTAAAATAGAGACTGCTGCTAGCACAGCCAAGGTGATTTCTATTAGTAGAATTTCACTCAGCTTTTCAGCAGTTAAAAAAGATTGCTTACTTTAAAAGGAAAGAGAACAGATTGTCCTCTGGATTCCATTCATACGGCAGAAGGACAAAACCAGTTCTTGGAAGTTGCCCTCTGACCTCCGCAGGTACACCATGGCACACGCAGATGCATACACAGAAAAAACACATAAAGATAACCCAAGAAATAAAGAAAAAAATGGCAACCAGGCATAGTGAGGAATGTCTATTGTTCCAGTGCTGGTTTAGGAAGCTGAGTTGGAAGTTCTGCTTGGGCTATGCAGGAGATCTAACCTAAAACAAATAAACAGCCAATCAAACAAAAAGAAAACAAATAAAATGATCTCATGGAGACTGTCTGAGCTACAGACAGAATTAAAGAACAAATAGCCTACCTAATACACCCGTGTCTCTGAATAAACATTTATCATAGAAAACAACAGCAAATTCATGGTTTGGGGGGCAGGGAGGAGATACTGAATACTGATGGTGTATCAGTCAGGTGGGATTGTCAGAGAGAGACCTTCAAGTGCGATGTTCAGATACTAATCTTAGAAGGCATTAAGCAACGCCCGTTAATTTTTATGGTCAAGCAAACACGTAAATACGTTGGTGTTTGTTTTGAGCCTTTTGGCTTGCCTGTTATGCATCAATAGATTAGTACAATTTATCCTACCTAACCTATTATTAAAAATGTATTTTTAAACCATTAAGGATGTTTGGTGCCGGTACATAAATAGTCACATAAAATAACAGAACACACTAAGGTTCCATGTTTGTGTGTGTGTTGGGGAGATAGGGAGATGGTTCTGGGGCTGAGGGGGCTTGCTCTGCAAATGTGAAGACCTGGGTTTGAATCTCAAGCATCTACGTGAAAAGCTAGGTGTGGCTGAAGTATGTCTATAACCCCAGCTTTGGGTGGTAGAGACAAGTGGACCCCAAGAGCACACTGGCCAGCCAGACTTGCCAAATAGCAAGATGTCAGGTCAGTGAGAGACCCTGTCTCAGGGGAATGTATCAGGACGAACAGAGCAAGACACCTGATTCCTGCTCTGGCCTCTGCCTGAATGTGCACCCTACAGTAGCACACACACACACACACACACACACACACACACACACACGAACATGCTTACACATGCACATGTGAACACATTGTCCAGAAGTGGTGTTGGAATAATTAGCTCTCATTTAGCTTAAACACTCAAACCCAAACCCGTCACTCTCCAGAACTGCTAGGTGCATGTCTGGATTCAGATTCTGTATAAAGCAAATGGTGGAACCGGGAAGGCAGAGACAGGCTGATTCTTGGGGTTTGCTGGCAGGTCGGTCTAGCCTGATCAGGGAGCCTCAGCAGTTAGAGATCCTGTCTCAAAACAAAACAAAACAAAACACAATGTGTATGTATGGCACCTGAGTTTGGCCTGTGGCCTCCACACTCAAGACCACATACCCACATAGGCATGTGCACTGACACTCACATGTGCACCCCGCACACATATGAACATACACGTGTGCAGCCTCACGCATAAATATGCATACACATAAATACACGACTATCAAATGCCACAGTCTCCTCAACATACTGAGCAGCTTTGCCATTTCCCTGGAGCTGTAAATTGCCTCCTGTGGGGGTGCTACTCACTTCTTACCCGATAGCCAACCTGCCCCACACATCCTTAGCCAGTGGCTGACAGGTATGTGGAGGCCAGAGGACAACCCCAGGTACTGTTCTCAGAAGAACTGCCTACTTCATTTTAAGACAGGGTCTCTCCCTGGCCTCGAGTCTGTCAACTAAGCTACACTAGACGTGGAAATGTCTACAATATGTCTCCTTCTGCCCTTCTAGCTAGGGATTGTAAGTGTGTGCTACCCCAGCTAGTTGTTTACACAGGTGGTGGGCATTAAACCCAGGACCTCACGAACCTGTTAGGCAAGTGCTCTACCACTGAGCTGCATCCAAGCCTGGATACTGAGTCTTGACATATCATGTGTCTTGCACACAGTATGCCTTCCCATTATTTCAGTCTCCTCTGTCTCTGAACAAAGGCTTGAGACAGTCTCCATCTAGAATCTCAGCAGTTTTTTTCCTATGTTACTGCTGAACAATTTATGGTGTGTTGCAATTGTAAACAGAAAATGCTTCCTGTTGCATCTTGCAACTGGTTATGGCCGGCGTGCAGGCAAAACTATTGATTTTCAAATATGTATCTAATATTTGATTGCTCATTTATCTAGGGAGCTTTTCGGTTTGTGTTTTTTATGTTTTCTGGGCCTGTGGTTGTATAAACTGAGCAGGGTGAGGACCTCATTCTTCTTCTGTCTGATGATTAAGCCTCTTATCTCCCCATATATTTTATAGCATTAAGCCTGTGTGCAGGGGAGGAGGGGTAAATAAAGGTAGAAATGGCCATGATTACTTTGTTTCTGGTTTCAGCATGAAGGCTATTGCCATGGTCCTGCAAGGACAATCCTACCATTACTTTTATAGTGTTCTATTTTGTATGTGAAGCGCAGGTGTGCTTCAATGTGCAGATAGGTATGCATACATATATGTGCACATGTGCTTAGAGGCTAGAGGCCAAAGCTGGGTACCTTTCTATTATTATTATTATTATTATTATTATTATTACTTATGTATATAGATATATTGCCTACAAGTTTGCTATATATCATGTGCATGCCCGGTGCCTGAGGAGGCCAGCGGAGCTCATCAGATCCCCTGCAACTGGAGTTGTACACAGTTGTGAGTCAACATGTTCTGAGAATAGAACCTGTGTCCTCTGGGAGAGCAGCAAGCTCCTATCACCTATGGGCCATCTCTCTAGCCCCTACCAAAGACTTAAAACTAGTAAATAATGTTAAATTCTATTTGATTTCAGATCTTTTCTATATCTATTCAGGTTACACCTTTTTTTTTTTTTTTTTTTTTTTTTTTTTTTTTTTTTTTTTGTTATCCTTGTTCCTCCTGTTTCGATGTATTTTGCCATTCTTTCTTACATTTAAGTGAAACTTAAAACCTTGGGATGAATCAGTGGCTTTTTAAGGATAATTTTATGAATAACTGAAATAGAAACTTAAGGGTTCTTTGGAAAGTCAGTTAAATGGTGTTTTGCTGGGGCAAACATGTGAAGGAATGTTTAGCTAAAGTGGACACAGGAGAGAGGATGTTCTGCTAAAGCAAGCACACAAAAGGGCACGTGATGAAAGATTCTTTGCTAAGAACACACATGTATTGGTCCGCCTTACAATGCGTAGTTGAGCTGCATTTGTCGGGACTCCATAGACAGAAACGCACCATAAAACGTCTGGTGGTGTGCGGCAGTTTCTTGTCTCTTCTGTGGACTCAGGCTGATTGCCAGAGTGATGTCAGCTGAGACAGATGCACACGCTGAGGTAAGACCCGTGGAGGACACGTGATGTTTGGAGGGACTATAAAAAGGACTCTGCAGACAGTGACAGAGGCTGGGCTTGGCTTGCTGGCACAGCCAGCTGTGCAATGCTTGTTGGCCTCACGTCTTTGCTGATCTTCGCTTCACTAAGAGAAGCACGGATGAGAACTTTCCTGAAGCTCCTGCCTGGTCCCTCCTGCTGACTTGTTCTGAGGCTGAAGCTTGGCTGTCTCTGCTAGGTCGTGCCATGGTTGTTGCTAACACAACTTGGCTAAACTAAACTGCTGGTGTATCCATGAGGTGTTTGTGAGTGTCTTTCACTGCCTGCTAACCTGTGAACTGAGCTGAAGATTTTCAGACAACACAGATGGGAGTTGCTCCAAAGAACCTTTATAAACAGGTCTCCCCTCCCCCTACTCTCATTTTTTTCTTTCCCACTACCTCTGGTAGGCTAAAATGGAGGTGAAAGAATTTAAGAATCATCATTAAAAATATGAGTTGAAAAAAATTAAAAAATTAAAGCTTTGTAAGGTTGATTAATTTTCAAATGAAGTTTTACATTTTAGTCAATCAATTAGATTGATCCAGCTTCAATTTTTTTTTTTAATTTTGCACCAACATCATTAGGTGTTAGCTCCAAATTCTACTAATGTAATAGGTGATATAGGTTAGGTGGATTCAGTTCAGTCAAACTGTAGGCATGAATCTTTTTGGCTCTGTGGTAACTTAGATATCTGTTGTAGTGGTTTGAGTAAAAATGGCTCATACCGGGTTCCTAGTAGGTGGAACTGTTTGGGAAGGATTGGAAAGTGTGGCCTTGTTGGAGGTGGTGTGTCACTGGGTAAACTTTAAAGTTTCAAAAGCTCTTGCTATTGCCAATTAGTGCCCTCCCCCCGCCTCTCTCTGCCTGCTGTCTGAAGAACAGATTGTAAGCTCTCAGATTCTGCTCTCAGATTCATGCCCCCTTCCATGATGATCCTGGACTATCCCTCTGAAACTGTAAAGGTCCCAATGAAATGTTTCATTTTTATAACCTGCCTGGATCATGGTGTCTCTTCAGAGCAGTGGACATTTACTAAGCAACACCCATAGCCTTTGGTTCACCCACACAATGTGTTCAAACAATGCAGCATGAATGTAGGTTTTAAGAGCAGAAGTTTAAAGGGTGATAGTGCTAGGTGCTTGTCTTCCTTCCTTTTTGCCAACACCGTGATAAGAGCAAACCACAGAGAAACTTAAACCTAGACCTGCAATTTGGACCAACTCAAAATGACAGTATGTGACCAACAAGACATATGACCAAGAATAAGTGATGTTTGTTTGAAGCCATGCAGATGAAGGTGATTTCTTATATGGCAATACTCTGGTGGTAACTGACAGATACACTGGGCAAAACTACTCTCCATTTTCTCTGTCTCGGAGTAATTTACTATAGCATGGAAATTGGACTTTTTTTTTCTCATTTATTAAAGTGGCTTTCGGGTTGTAGTCTAGGCAGTAAACACTTAGCTGTCTGTTTCCTAAACCGAAAGACCAAGAATCTGATAGTTGAGCATTCCGTGAGATTGGATGCCAGACTAACACCAATCTGGTGCTGGAGTTCTAGAAACTTCTAGAGAGATGCTAGTCCTCAGTCTACAGTGGAATCCCTAAGATTCTAACAACAGTGGAGAAATGCCTCAGGAACAGGATAGACGGACTTGCCAGCAAGGCTGAGGACAAGCATGTTAAAGGCAACATGTCCTCTGCCATGTCTTTTTATGTGTGCTGCCCACAGAAGGGTTTTAGTGACTTCAGGTGAAGACACATTGACAGCAAGATTAACACATGGGTTATGGTCATCATACTTGGTGAGCACGCTAACCACTGAGCAATTCCACTAATTCCGTCCGCTTTATGAGGATTTTTTTGTTTGATTTTTATTTTTGTTGTAGTTGTTGTTATTGTTGGTTTGCTCTTAAGACATGGTCCCTTTATGTAGCCCTGACTGTCCTGGAAATTCTGCTATAGACCAGAGTGGCCTTAAGTTTTCAGAGATCCTCCTGCCTTTGCCTCAAATGCTGGGATTAACTTTGTATGCCATAATCCCTGACCTTTTCTTATTTGTTTGTTTGTTTGTTTGAGACAAGATCTGTCTATATATCCTGGGCTTTCCTGTAACTTGCTTTCTAGATCTGGTTAGCCTTGAACTCACTAATATCTGCCTACCTTTGCCTTCTGAGTGCTGGAATTAAAGCACTTCCTTGCCTTTTACTTTGTGATTTAATAGACCATGACACTCAGAGTCATAAACATTGCTGTGAAGTATGTGTGTGTAGAAATGGTTCTTTGCTGAGGTGCAATGATCTGACTGACAAAATCTTGCTCGTGAAGACTTGCCTGTCTTCTTTAGAATTTTAGAATATTTGTTGATTTTTACGTGTATTGGTATTTTGTTACATGCTGTATGTTCTCCTGTGTGTACATTCCCCACAGAGGTTAGAAGATGTCAGATACCCTGGCACTAGAGAAGCAAATGTTTGAGCCACCATGGGTACTGGGAACCAAGCCCAGGCCCTCTGCAAGAGCAACAAGTGCCCTTAACCTCTGGGCTATCTCACCAGGCCCTTCCTGACAAGTTTTTAATCTTCATCTTAATACAATCTACAGTCACCTGGCAAGAGAAAACCTCAACTGAAGAATTTTCCAATTTAGATTGGTCTGCTGCCATGTCATAAAGAGATAGTGTTGGCTTATGATTTTATATGCAAGGTCTGAGGCCACTGCGGGCAGCACCATCCCTAGGCAGGTGACCCTGAGCTGGATAAGGCAATCTGAGGAAGCCAGAGAGTGACCCAACAGGACTCCTGTCCCCAGATTCCTGCTTGAGCTCCACCTCTGACTCTCTTCAATGGTGGATTGTGACCTGGAAGTGCACACTGAAATAAATCCTCTCCTCCCCAAATTGCTCAGGCTAGGGTGCTACCACAGCCCAGAGAAATAACTGGGAGAGCCCTTACCACTGAGCCCTTATCCAGCACCTCAGCATCCTAAATAAATAAATAAGTCTCAGTGATTTTTTTTAAACAAAGTAAAATGTGCCCAAACCCTACTCATCCAAACAGAAAGAGACGGATGAAAGTCCTCTTCTCAAGTCTCACTGGCCATCACAATCTCCTCCATAGCGGGTAGGCTGAAGCAAAGAGTAGTTAGGGAAGTTTAAAATATACAGCCCTTTGACAAATCCATTTAATTTTTCATAATTTATTCCAGAGAGATCCTAGCCAAATTCCACCTTGATTGTGTTCAGTGGTTGCATATTGAAGCATCCACCCGGTACAGACGCTGGAAAAAATACAGAGCCTTCAAAAGACGCCCAAACCAACCCACCTCAGTGTCACTTTACAGGCTCATATGTTGAGTGAAGCTGAATTTAGGCATGTCATGCAATCAGTGAGAATCATGAGGTCCAAAATGGGGAGCATTGCTCCCAGCAAGAAGCTGAGAGAAGTCCTGAACTGATGTCTGCCTACTCTAAACCACAAAACAAAACAGAAAATAATCCTCAGAGTGGTCTAGGTTAGACGTTACTTCACAAGAACCCCTCAACCATCAGAAGACCAAAACTATCTCCTCAAACTGGGAAAACCGCCTAAATTGTCCACTTGTCAACAAAGGAAAATGTATGAAATGTTTCTAATAGATTCTGCAAATTTTACCATCTTTGTCAGCCTGCATACACATAGGTGGTGCCCTGAAATAGAAATGTTCCCCCTGTAGGTTTGTGTGTCTGAACAGCTGGTAGCACTGTTTGGGGAGGTCATAGAACCTTTAGGAGGGAAGCCTTCCTGGAGGAAGCAGTCACCAAAGGTGGTTGTACACCTCACCCCACTTCCTGCTTTTCATCTCTCATCTTCCTGCATGTGGATGAAATGTGATCAGCCAGCTTCCTGCTGCTACCCGGTGTCATGGCTTTCTCATGACTATGGACTCTGCCCCTCTGGGACCATCCGCCAGACGCCTTCTTCCTCAAGTTGCTCTTGGTCATGGATTTTATCACAGCAACAGAAAAAATGACTGATGCAGTGTGCATGTGTATACACATAGAAATGTTTAATGCAAGGCAATGTTCTAAAAATCTTTCATTACCAGGCTGAGTCTGGGATTCGCTGATGAGCACTGGTTTTGCACTTGAGAGAGCCCAAGTCTGATCTTTAGCCTCCCCACCACTCCAGTGGGCACCATTTCCTCGTTATTTCCAATCAAATCACATGAGCCTTGTCTTTGAGTTCAACAACTGCATGAGAAGAAAGGTCCGTGTTTATTTGTGGCTCTCCACACCCCTCCCCTTTCCTCCCCCCGAGAGAAGCATGGCTAAGCCAGGCCATTTCTTAAGCCCATGGTAGACTTGCCACTACAAACACTGCTTTGAAATTCTAAGTGATTGTCTTTGCAATTGTGCTTTTTAAAAGGTGTGTTTTATTGTGATTTTCAAATTATGCATGTTTGCACACAGGTACGGAATTGTGCATGAGTGCAGTACCCACAGAAGCCAGCAGAGGGACCGAGTTACCCTGATGCTGGAGTTCCAGGCAACAATGAACTGCTTAATGTGGGTGCTGAGAACCCAACTTGGGTCCTCTGCAAAAGCCGTATGGGCTCTTAAGAACTGAGCTGTCTATTCAGCCTGTATTTTGTGAGTGAGTTTATAAAAGGCAACAGAAGCCATGCTGGGAGCTCAGGTCTGGATACTCATGAAGTCTATCTAGAAGGACTAATGACAGGTGCTCATCTTGGGGGTGGGCAAGGTAGTATCTTGACCAATGTGACATGGCCCCACTTGACAGATGGGTGAGAAAGGGTTTCTAGCCCACCCTGATCCAAATCCCAAGTGTGTTCCACACAGAGGCTGCAGCCCCACCGAGAAGGTTTGCCCACATTGTCATAGGTCAGGGCTGTGACCTGGAGAAATGACAGACAGGTCTGTCCCTGGCTGTTGCCATGGGTTCCCACTGCCCTCCCCAGTTCATGGGCTGCAGTGGCAGTTTTGAGGAATCCTCAGAGACAGAGAAATAGGAACAGTTGGTGAACATGAGGGGAATGGGACCTGGGGAGCTAAGACTACAGAGGAGAAGACAAACCAGCTGCTGCCTGTGTGCTGGCATATGAAGCCCATAGCCCGGATGGGGACTTAGAAGGTCTGAAGGTTTAGAAGGTATGACGGAGGGATAACAAAATGACCTGGCCCATCATTCCTCCATTCCAGCCAGCTACATTGGACTTGGCTCTGCTGCGCGATCATTGAATCCTTTAGACAGTAGGATGGGTGATCATGGGCCCATTGCATGTATCAGACCCATGTACATTTCAGAGCTGGGAGCCCTGGGCCTCCCATGGTGATACTTGCAACCATGCAAGCTCTTTATCCGTGCCCTTGTGAAGGGAGGGACCTCCTGCTCGTCTGCTTGAGCTGGGGTGGTCTTTTTCTGCCTTCAGACTCAACCTCTGCATCTGCTCTTCTGGGACAACTAACCTGCCAGTTTTCAGACTAATCTTGTCCCGTCAGTCCCCTAGGGTCTCCAGCTTGCTGGCTGTGGATCTTGGGACTTGCTAACCTTCATAAACACAGACCAAGCCCTTATCATGAGTCATTTGTTGTTTGCCTAACACACACACACACACACACACACACACACACACACACACAAATACTTCTGTTTCTCTGGAGTACCCTGATTGATACTCTTTCCTTTGCTAGAAACCCCTACCAGGCTCCTATGCTAGGTGCCCTGGTAGCCACCCTGATGTGTCTCCTGCTTACCCCCAGCCTGCTTGTGTCTCATACATACCTCTGACTCCACTCTCCGGCCTTCAAATGAGCTCCCAACTTGTGCTTTGGTTAAGCCTCCTCGTCATAACCCTGTGCCACGCTCCTGCCTCTCAGACCACAGCCGACTCAACTGTGGGAGGGAGCTCTGATCAATGGGTAAGAAGATTTCCTTTTCTTCTGGGCCTTATTGTCAAGTGGCTAAGTGTGTGTCAGGTGACTTCCAAACTAGCACCTGCCCAGGTACCATAGGTGCGAATGTATGAGTTGTGTGTGTGCGAGTGCCCACAATCATGCATGTATATGAATGTATGTACGCATATGAGTAGGTATGGGAATTGGGGGACAGCTGCAAACCTCTCCTGCAGCAGCCTGTCCTCTACCAAGCTACTGGATGGTGGAGAGCTTACAGGCTGCCCTCATTAATATTTATGACAGAGAGAGGAAGTTGCATAAATCTTCCCTGATACTTAATTAAACCAAACTTCTTTTGATTTCCCCTCTTTCTGCCTCACCGAGTGTGGCCAGCATGCCTATTAGATGTCCATCCTCCCCCAGTGGCCGAGGCTGGACAGGTCCACTGCTATTCCACACATCCGACCACTCCAGAGCGGGGGGGGGGGCAGGTGACCCCTACAAGCCCTTGGCCAACTCCCTCTGTGTGAATTTGCTTTGGTGCGGGATGGAGACCCAGACAAAGCACCGGCTTCCCTAGGACAGAGGTCCAAGGACAGGAGAAAAAAGGGGATCAAGGAACAGCTGTGGAAGGACTTCATGCTGTGACCTTATAGCCTCTGAGAGGATGACATGGACCTCTTCCCCGTCCCCACCCCCACTCACCAACCTGGTACCACAGAATAGAACCCTGTCTCGAGCCCCGTCAGAGCTGGGTGTCTCCCTGGGCTCCAGGAGCTGCTTAGCGCCAGGCTGACATATCTTTGATAGGGCATCATATACAGGAAGCAGCTTGACCCCCGAAGGCCCCTCTTAGCGTGGGATTGACACCAAGCATTGACTTTGCTTCAGGCTTATCCACAAATCTCAGCCAATTTTTATTAAAGAGCCGTGTGTGGTGTGGAACATGCCAGGGAGACAACCTTATTTATAGATCTTGATCGGCAGAGAGGAGCCCACGCTAGCTTCCGCTGGCGCCCTGGCTTGCCTCCCTCCACCTCAGGTGGGAGGGGGTGATTGGCAGGCTCAGATCCTCACTGCCTACTCCCCTTCCCAGTTCAGATGCACAAAACACACAGACCCATGTGCAGAAAGATGCAGACACGAACCTGGAACAAACCCATGCACAGTCTCCCTCCCTCCCTCCCTCCCTCCCTCCCTCTCTCTCTCTCTCTCTCTCTCTCTCTCTCTCTCTCTCTCTCACACACACACACACACACACACACACACACTTTGTTATGGACTGAACGGTGACACACACACACTTCCCATTCATGTTAACAAGTTAAGCTCCCCACCTCTCCCTATGCACACACATATGCAAAGTGATTACATTTACAGCCTGGGCCTTTGGGAGGTAATGAAGGTTGCAGAATATCATAAAAGGGGGGAGGGCTTTAATCAGATAGGTCAGACATTCTCATAAATGGACAAGACATGGAACGTTCTCTGTTCTCCTCTTCCCCACCTCACCTCCTGAGCACACAAAGAACAAAGGTAATCAAGGACCCAACAAGTGCACAAGGAAGAAAGGTCCTCAGCGGAATCTGTAATGCCTGGACTTCGACTCCAGAACTGTAGAATGCGAATGTCTGCTGTCCTGTGCAGCCCAGGCTGATTCCAAGACAAATGCACACAATAAGGCACAAGCATGTGTGCATGCTACTACAGACACACACCTGCAGCTGTGCAGAAGTTCACACACATGGAGACGGTGTGAGTCAGCTGGATCTGCCTCCCAAGATGTTAAAATATGGACTGGGAACGTCCAGCACTGGGAGGGGCAATCACGTAGAGAGGGGATCCATGGGAGAAATCGAGCTACCTCAAAACAAACACAGAAAGATACGTTTCTGTGTTTGGAGACAGTCTCTCACCATGTAGCCTGGCTGTCCCAGAACTTGCTGTGTAGCGTGGATTGGCTCGAACTCATGGAGATCCCCCAGCCTCTGCCTCCCAAGTGGTGGGAGGCACTCGTATCTTTCCATCCCTGTGCCGTTCAGTCTGTGCATGTAACTATTGCTAATAAAGAATGCCTGTCGAGTAGCGTTACCCTCAGTTGGTGCGGCTGACATCCCAGGGCTTATCGGCTTCCCACTCTCTGAAACACAGTCCACACAATGGAAGGAACCGTGACATTAGGTACTGTACCCAGAGGTCTGCACTGATGAGAGGCAGGGCTGGCAGGAGTGGAGGGCTGTGACTGAGCAGAGTCTTGGCCATGCCATGAGTATGTGTAGTGAAGTTGATACCAGAGACCCTTGTTGCCAGCCAAGCACACTAAGGCCTGAGCAAAAAGTTCCCCAGACTTCCAGGCCTGGTCTGCAGCAATCTCTTTGACAGTTATTAATCCAGGCAGAATCTTAACCGGATCCTTCAGGGGAAAGGGAGGAACAGGGAGCAGAGCAACTGTACGCCATCAGGTTGCCTAAGGACAAGGCCCACCTCCTCTAAGGTTATTTTTGGCTAGAGTAGGGTCCTATCATGAATAAATGTGAGTAGGTGAACTGGCTCAGGACTGTCAGGTGATTGGTTTCTCTCCGGATGAATCACAATCAGGACAAAAATGTTAATGTTTGGCTCCAGGGTGAGGTTGGGAGTACAGAGGGTTCTAAAGGGATGTAGATTCCGGTCAAGTACGCATGTTTCAGTATGAGGGATATTCACTGCTATTCCTCTGGCTTATTGTGCTGAACTCTTGACATAAGAGTGAATGAGTCACCAGAGCTGCTGGCCCTGGAGACTCCCAAGAACGGGAGAGAGAAGTTGGTAAGACCTTGACGCCAGCTTTCTTAACACAAAGGGATGAGATTCCCAGCTCCCTGCCACACACTCTGCACACTCGGGGCTTATGAATTCATACTTTTCTCACCAACACAGGTGAGGCTTGGAGCATTCCCAGTATTATGGCCCTGAAACAGGGAGGCCAACAGGTGACCAGAGGACAGGTGGCCAGAGATACTCAGATGGGAGCAAGAACCAGGTGCAGACTCTTGGAGGACAGGTGGCATCAGGCAAGGCCAACAACTGGGGTCCTTACCCAAATGGACCTTCCATGACTGTGATGGCTATTCTTGCTTGTCAACTTGACTACACCTGAAATTAATTAAAACCAAACAACTGGGCACATCTTTGAGGCATTATTTTTTAATTGAATCATTTAAAGTGGGAAGACCTACTTTTAATCCAGATCTTTGAGGTGGCAGATCTTTAATCCAGATCTTTTGGGGTAAGAAGATCCACTTTTAATGTGGACAAACCTGCTGGCTGCCTATATAAAGGACATGGAAGCGCTGTCTTTCTCTCTCTCTCTCTCTCTCTCTCTCTCTCTCTCCCCCCCCCCCCCCGCTTGCTTTCTTGCCTTCACTAGCAAGCTCATTCCTTCAACGGCATTAGAGCCTACTTCTTCAAGATTCCAGAGTATACTGAAGATCAGCTGACACATCCTGCCTTTCAGACTTAACAACTACTGGGTTCTTTGACCTTCTGTTCATAGGCAACCATTGTTAGATCAGTAAGACCATAGCCTGCAAATAATTCTAACAAATCCTGTGTGTGTGTGTGTGTGTGTGTGTGTGTGTGTGTGTGTGTGTGAGTTTGTGTGTTGAGACAGAGAGAGACTGAAAGAGTTAAAATTTTAAGTTAGCCCCACTAACTCTGCCTTGAGGACAAGTATGTCTCAAGGCTAAGAACAAGATTAACATGTTCCAAGAAATGGCCCAACTGCAGACCATCTGGTCTCGATACGGTCTGGCTCCACAGTCCCGAGAAAAACAAGTACGAAGGTTGGCGTGCCCCAAAATAGGGTGGTCTAGAGTTGAACCATGTCCAAAATAGACAGTGTGCCAATTTGAATGAAACAATAAAATTGCTACGTGCCTGTTGCTAACTGCTTATGTGATTTTCCCTATAAATACATTCCCCCTACCTGAGCTCGGGGTCGACTCCTCTATCTCCTGCATGAGATACATGTCGTCCCCAGAGATACATGTCTGAATAAACCTCTTGCTTGATTGCAGCATGATAGGCTCTCCATGAGTTCTTGGGTTCGTGCTCTCCCGGTACTTGAGTGAGGGGCTTCCCCAATTTGGGGATCTTTCAAGACAGGGACACAGAGAGAGAATGAGAGAGGGGGTGTGTGTGGGGGGGAGGGAGAGGTATTATAAGTTCTGTTCCTCTAGAGAACCCTGACAAATATAGAATTTAGTACCAGGAGTTGGGTATTGCTGAACATCAGAACTGACCGTGATGTTTTGGAGAGGATTGTGGAAGGACTTTGGAACTTTGGGTTATAGAAGTCACTGACTATTGAGACTGTGAGTTGTTCTGTGGAATCTTAGAGGAGAAGACTGTTAAGAGCAGTGCAGACATGGAGGCCTGGCCTGTGAAGTTTCAGAGGGAAGCCAAGATTCTATCCAGCCATTTGTGTGAATATCCGTGCTGTCTGGTCATCTGGAGCTGAAGAGGAGAGCAGCATCCTTAAGGTGATATCTTCTGGGAAGTATTTCCTGAGAGATAAAGTATGTGTTCTGGAGGTGGTCAAAGTGGTACCTTGTGTTGACAGGTAAAGTTGGTAATGTAAGAGTTACCCAGGTGGTGCTGGTTTTTATGTCAACTTGAAACTAGCTAAAGCAGAGGTTCTCGGCCTTGCTAGTGCTGAGACCCTTTAATACAGTTCCTCAGATTATAGTCACCCTTGGCCCTAAAACTATTTTATTTTCCACTCCATAACTGTAATTTTGCTACTGTTACAAATCATAATGTAACTATCTGATATTTGATATATGGTCCCTGTGAAAAGGTTGTCTGATGTCCAAATGGGTCAAGACCCACAGTTTGAAAACCACTGAGCTAAAATTATCTGAAAGGAGGGAATCTCAGTTGAAAAAAATTGCCTCCGTAAAATCCAGTTATAGAACTTTTTTTTTAAGTTAGTGACTAATAGGAGAGGACCCAGCCCACTGTAAGCAATGCACTAAATCCCACGAAGCAAGCCAGTAAGCAGCACCCCTCTATGGCCTCTGCATCAGCTCCTGCCTCCAGGTTCCTGGCCTACTTGAGTTCTTGTCCTGACTTCCTTCAGTGATGGACTATGATGTGCAAGTGTAAACTAAACAAACTCTTTCCTCTTGGTTACGCTGCTTCACCAGCGCAATAGAAACCCTAACTATGATGAGGGCAGAACAATGCAGGAGGAAACTGGAACAGGTGTGGTAGTGAGGAGAACACGGAGGGCAAGTAGCTTGCCTGGGGCAGGAGCTCCACCCTGTTGATGAGGCTTGGGCCAAGGCTGCTAGAGAAGAGTCAGGAACAGGCTGAGGCCAGCAGAGAGCGGAGAAGGCTTCACCTATCATCTCTTGGCTTCGAAGTCAACCAGAAAGATGATATTTCTAGAGCAGTAAGCAGAAGTCCTGGTTGTGGGCAGGGAGAGTCCAAAGTGACAGCTAGTAGGCTTGGGGTTTTATTATTATTTGGAGCTTAAAACTATTTGAAAACCAGTTTGAAATGGTGAGTTTACATTGAGAATGTACTAAATTCCTTCAGGATGGCTCACTTTTAAATGATCAATTTGGTGCAAGACGGCTCTGTGGGTGAAAGCACTTGAGGCTAAGCATGAAGACCCGTGTTTGATCACTGGAACCCACATGGTAGAACTGAGTTCTGGAGGCTGTTCTCTGACCTTCACATGTATGTAGTGTGTGTGTGCACATGTGCACGCATGTAAATGACATGTAAGTAAATAAATGAAAAATAGAAATAATTCTGCATTAGGCAAATTTACTTCTGTTTATGATTAGAAGGTCAGAGGATGTGGGTACTGAGCCCTGTACACCTGCCCTCGAGCCCCAGGTGTCACCTAGCTGGACGACCTTTCCTGGTTTCATAGTCTCCATCTGTGAAACGGGAGGGTATTTTTTCCTCTCACAATTATTGTGGTTAAATGATGGGGAGGATGTGAATAAGGCTCTGGAGGAACTGGGCCAGGTTCCACAATGAACTCAAAGCTGTGTGGAGGCATCCTAACCATGTTACCAAAAGTCTGCAAAAGCAGCAGCTTCAACAGTCTGGGATCAGGGCCCGAGATGTGGGAAGGATCTACTTCCCATCCTTCCTTCTGGACCCCCAGGGCCTCCTCTGGTGGAGAAAAAAAGCAATCCCTGAGACTAGGTGGGTCAGCCTGAGCAGAGCTGTTTCGCCTCATTTTCCCATCCTCGAATTAAGGCCTCTTTGAACTACAATTCCCATCAGGGAGGATCTGGAGGGAACCAGAAAGAACAGCACAGGAGGGAAGAAAAGATGCATTGTGGGGATTGTAGTTCCTGTGAACCGTTTCCTGTAAAGAAAAACAAAAAACCAAACAAAAACAAACAAATTCCAGATAGCCATGACAGAACAGAAATGTACCTGATGGGGGTTAGGGGTGCAGTGAGGAATTGGAGAATCAGGTTCTTGGTCTTGTTAATAAAATAATTTAGGAATGGACTCAAATGGAAATTCTAGGACGATTTTGTTGGAGTTTAAAAACCTCAGAGCAGGCAAACTGTAAAACCTCATCAGCTGTCTAGAGGAAAAGCCGCTGCTTAAGCGGCCACTGAGGTCAGATGCCTCACAGCCCAGCAGCCCAAAATGTTAAGAAAAGCATGCTAAGAAAAGATAGAAGAAAACCACCCACTTCTGAATAAGTCAGAAAAGTGGGCAGACTTGTAATTCTACTTGGTAGCGAACTGTACGGTTCTGCACCGCAGGGGAGGATTCTGGGAAAGAAAAGTACCGCATCTTATTAAAGGACCAATCATTCCACCTAGCTCTTTAGCATGGCTTAGGGTGAGCCCACTTTTCTAGGCCTGGATCGAGCTTAAATTGGATGTTAGGCTTAGATCCAAGCCAGATGGTCTACTCTTTTGATGGGAAGGTTTGTTTGTTTGTTTGTTTGTTTGTTTGTTTTTTTGTCTTCTCCTCACCACACCAGCGTGATTTCAGTTACAGGCTGGACAGAGGAGAGAGCCTCCAGTCGGCCATCGTCACAAGATTTGGCAATGGGGCTCAGCTAGCATCTTTGCCTCACACATGCGTTGCCATGGGTTCCGTCCCCAGAACTACACAAGCAAAGAAAAACAAAGCTCGCACCGAAAAAAATGCGGAAAGCATAAGGCAGCACCAACTTTTATGGAAGTTTTGCCCCAGGAAGCAAAAGTAAATTCTAGAAAGCACTGGTTTCGGTCTTTCCATGTATGCTGGAAAAATGTGAACTGAATGAGAAGCTAGGGAGAGAGAGAAAGAAAGAGGCTCAAATGTAAAGAGGGGTGTCAGTGTCCTGGGGTCAGAAGTCAGCTGAGGAGCAAGACACTGGAACACTGAGTGGTCAGGGAGACAGGCACTCAGAGAGGTGTGGCCCTGGCTCGGAGGGCGGAGGGCTCCGGGGAATAGTCTTGAAGATGAGTGTGGACGGAGGGTCTGAGGGAGGTGGGATCACAGGAACCGAACCTAGGCTGGGCACTTCCGATTGTTGAGAACTTTTTGAAAACATTGAATAGGATAGAGCGGAGAGGGGTTTAGTGCGAAGTGTGGCTCTGTGATGGGGTTGCTGCTGCCCTGCTGTGAGGCGCCGAGGTAGACGGGATGATGTGAGAGTCAAAGGTTTTCAGGGACCAGAGTGAGGGGGATCGTGCCTGGAACTGACCTCTGTCCGTGACCACCCGTTGAAGCTGGCTGGCATTTTGACTGACCAAGGTCCTACCGGCTTTTATGTGGGTGTCAGGGACCCAGCGTTGAGATCTAAACTCTGGTGCCCACGTTTCTGCAGCAAGTGGTTCACACTCCGGCCCAGACATCCCAGCTGTACCTGCTCTCTCACCCCTAACATATCACATTTCAAGGGGGAGCAGAAACCTTTTCCAATAGCAATCCCAGCATAATACTTAGCCTTAGTTATATATGCTGAGCATTGATTCTGAGTGTGTGTCTATGCATGTGTGCATGTACATCTGGGTGTCTGTTTGTATGTGTGTCTGTGTACTGCACATCTGTTAATTTATGTGTGTATATGTACATCCCTGTTCTGTGATACACATCTGTGTGTATTTGTATGTATGTCTGTTTTTGTATGTCTCTGTGTGGTATACACGTGTGTGTGTGTGTATGTGTGTGTGTGTGTGTGTGTGTGTGTGTGTCTTAGTTAGGGTTTTATTGCTATGAAGAGACACCATGACCAAGGCAACTCTTGTAAAGGGAAACGTTTAATTGGGGCTGGCTTACAGTTTTAGAGGTTTAGCCCATTATCATCATGGCAGGAATCATGGTGGTGTGCAGGTAGACATGGGGCTGAACAAGGAGCTGAGAGTTCTATATCCAGATTGGCAAGCAGCAGGAAGAAAATGCCACACTGTCTTGCTTGGGCATCTAAGACCTCAAGGCCTGCCCCTAGTGACACACTTCCTTCAACGACACCATACCTCCTAATAGTGACACTGCCAATTTTCAAACTATCAGAGTATGTGTGTGTATGTGTTTGTATGTGTGTGTGTGTTTGTGTGTATGTTTGTGTGCATGTCTGTGTATGTGTCTGTGCATCTGTGCATGCACCTCTGTGTGCATTTGTCTATGTGTGTCATTCTGTGTGTGCATGAACATCCATGTGTAAATGCCCACTACGGTCTGCTGCAAGAGCTGCAGGTATGACTCCAGCGTATAACAGACATCACTAATTTCCACCTCTGAGTTCTTTAAATTGTTTCGAAGTTTTTGTTATGACAAAATAGTAGAAAACATATAGCTGGAGTGAATCTTCAATTGAAACTCTAAAGAATAGATTTTCAGAGGCCAAAAGGCATGCACGTGTTTAAGCCTCTTGACACGTTCTGCTAAATCACCCTTCAGAAACGTATCCCCGAGTTTGTTTCTTCCTGCACAGACTGTTCCGTAGGGCCCTCCTACACATGTGCACTGGCGGTGTTAGACTCATTATTTTAAATCTCTGTCAGTGTGGTAGGTGAACATTTGTCTCGGCATGGATATAATTTGTATTTCCTTTAATTACCAGTGAGGTTGAGATCTTTTTCTATTTATTAGCTTTTTCTATTTCTTCATCTGCTGGTGTGGTACAAACAAGAAAGCAGGCTACAAACCTTTGTGCATAATTTGATCCTAAGTTTGTTAGAAACAGACAAGCCTGGCCAGAAGACAAATGTCTGCTGTGGCCACGTCAGGGCAATAGGGATGGTAAACACATTCTCTTCTTCATCTTTAAGTTTGTTCATTTTCCAAATTATACATGATGAACAAGCGTAGTTTATATAGCCCAAGAAGATGTGAGTTTTAAAAGGGACAACTATAATGATCTTATTAAAATAAGTCCAAAGTTTTTAGATGGAGTTGTGAGGCAGAACGAATCCCCAAGGTCATCAGAAATCGCACTCCAGCTGAACTGCCAGAGGCATCACAGGCCTCCTGGTTACTGCAGACACTCAAGTCCAGCATAGTCTGCCTCTAGAAAGGGCAAAGGGGAGGCTCTGGAGGTGGGGCAGCAAACCCAGGACTTGGCCAGTGGGTACAGGCGCTCACAGGCATCCGTGGGTAATTACATCCACTTTTAACACATGCAAATTGTATCAGTATTATTTATATATTCAAAGCCACGGATGAATAATATATGCATTTATGCAGAGGTAATTGCCTTAGCCAGGTTCTTCCTGGGACTTTTATTGTCTCCCCTGATACTGAATATTCAACTCCCCTCTCCCGACCAGTGGCTCTGTCTGCAGCCTGGCCTCCTCCAGGGAAGGGTCTGCACTTGCAAGGAGGGAGGTTTGCTTGGGGGTTGGTGTGGGTACCAGATCAGGGTCAGCTGTTCCCCTTACACCACACTTGAAGATGGAGGTGACTAGGGCTCAGGCCAGGACTCAACTCCTAATCTCTCTCAGCCCGGACCACTGATGCGGGCTGTAAACTGTCAGTGTTGAATGCATCTCTGTTAAACCTGGACCTTACTCTGTGCCAGCCCCACCTACAAGGTCTGTTCTTCTTTTGTCCAACCGACAGCCTCATTTCAGACCTTCATCCCTTAACTTTGCCTTTGCACAAACCACTGCAGCCAGAATAAGTGGGATGTGGGGGTGTGGCGGGGCAGTCTAAGCAGACACTCTATTATTTTGTTCACTTAGAGTAGGTTCCCCATCTTTTTAGTTAACCCCAAATGAAAAGATAAGAGTGTCGGGATGTTGTGGGTGAGGAGCCTCTTTCTAAGCATCCTTTGTCTAGAGAGCACCCCCTTGTAAAAGTGATTTGGGGAAGCACCTGCATCCCACACCTGGCCCTCACCAGGGCTTGGGTTCACAGGGTATCACATGAGAACTATTTTAAGAAAGTTGACCCAGAATTGAGTTTGGTGTGAAGATAACAGGCTCCAGAGGCACTCTGAAGTCGGGACACTATGAGGTACAGTGGCCAAGGTGCTCACAGAAAGGAGAGGGAATGGGATTGAGTCTTAGACAGAGGGCTCCTGGTGGAGGTCAGACAGAACAGAAACAGGTCACCAAGGGGAGGAGCATTCACACATGTCTGGATCCCAGTTCAGACATGCTGTCTTGCTGAGTCAGTAAGCTTTCTACCCCATGTAGAGCAGACTCTGCCATCACACCCCCAGCCAGCTTGTCCTACACACTGGGCTCCTGTGTGCCCATGTCTACTCAACAGGCCGTGTGACCATCTCAGTCTGTGTTCTTCTGCTGTAACAGAACACCTCAGGCCGGGTCCTGTGTCCCCTGTGCCACACCCAAGCTCCATCTTTAGCTCATGACCAACTCTGCTTCTGATGTCAACACTCACTGGGTTACTTTGAGGGGACCTCAGGCGTCATGCCACTTTAATCAATACTTTAGTGACACTCAGGATCCTCCACAGCTGGCCTCCCAGGTGTGGCAATGGCCTCACACCCGGCTCTGGGATGAGTTTGGCTTCCGGATCCTCAGCCTCGCTGGCTGCTGGGCAGGATTGCATCTTCAGTAGAACACTGGCAGAAAGCACGATTGGGGGCGGCCAGGCATGGGGGACAGAGTCTCCCCCGGCCTGCTCTGAGTGACTTACAGAAAACTGGGGTCCCAATCAAAATGTCAAATAGATTTTCTAAGAGTCATTGGCAAGCTGATTCTCAAATTGATATGGGAGAGCAGAGGAGCAACAATAACCCAGTCAATATTAGAAGTGTTGACTTTATTCTGCCTGTTTTAAAGCTCGTTGTAAAGGGAACTGACATGGAGGTAGGGGGTGGGTAAGTAGACTCCTGTGCAAGCAGTCCCATCCCCCACCCCTCACCCTTCACCCTCTTGTCTGTCTCTCGCTCACCTTCTCTCTCCACTCTGTTCTCCCTCCCTTTCTTCTTGTCTTTCTTTTTCTCTTTTTGTCAATTAACTGTAGAAAGTGAAAGGTGCTTTTTTTTATTTGTTTTCAATCACACTGGAAAACCAGACGGACAAATGGAGAAACAGAAGCAAACACCTCTGCCCCTGCCTGGCCACATGCAAAGGCCAGTCTGTGATGGATCAGAACCCTTGAACTATAAGCTTCTACAAGAAAACCTAGGGAAACATGCTCACAACACAGAGCTAAGATTAAAGCACACAAAGCTCAGGGGCTGTAAACAGCAACAGAAACCCAGACTTCGAGTTAATACTTGTTTGTGGAAAGACTGGGAAAGACACAGGCTGCAATGTTAAAGATCCACTGTGTTCATGTCTATCAGAGGGCTCTGGTCTGTGTGCCAGGCTACCCTGCCTGCAAGTTTACAGGATTTGCTGCCTGCCTCCCACATCGCCGTGGGAATTGCTGTGATGACACATCTCCTACTGTGTCCAGCTTTACGTGGGTTCTGTCAATCCAACCTCAGCTCAAGAGGTTTTTGTGGCAAGCACTTTACCCACTGAGCCATCTCTCAGCCTTGGGCTTTCACTCTTTGTGTGTAAATATGTCCTGTGACTAAGAGTAGAGTCAAGAAGGCAACCAAAAAGGATATAACAGGTCACAAGAGAAAATACAGAAATGCCCCCCAAATCACAGGGTAAAATGGCCAGCAGCTTTAGCAAATCACCAGTCGAAATCACATGAAGTACCAACACGCCCAATAGAATGGCTAAAAAGAAAAAGACCAACAGTATTAAGTGTTGACAAGGATATGGAGCAGAGAGCTCTAAGTTTGTTGATGAGACTGTAAACATGATAATTTGGGTCATATAATAATAATAATAATAATAATAATGATGATGATGATGATGATGATGATGATGATGATGATGATGATGAAGAAGAAGAAGAAGAAGAAGAAGAAGAAGAAGAAGAAGAAGAAGAAGAAGAAGAAGAAGAAGAAGAAGGAGAAGAAGAAGAGGAAGAAGAAGAAGAAGAAGAAGAAGAAGAAGAAGAAGAAGAAGAAAGAAGTTGTGTGTCTGTGTGAGATATGCGCACATGACTGCAGATACTCGGAGAGGCCAGAAGAGGGCACCAGATCCCCTGGGACTGAAGTCTTGGGTGACTATGAACTACCACATGGATGCTGCTAGCTGAATTCGGGTCCTTCAAAAGAGCAGTCAGTGCTCTCAACCACTGGGCCATCTCTCCAGCCCCTGGAACTTACTTTAAAAGTCAAACACAGCTGCTGCAGGTGGGTAAGTGGTCGGGAGTGCCTAGTGCTCTTCCGTAGTAACAGTTTGATTCCCAGAACTCAGGCCAATTTCTCCAGCTAACTTTAGCTCTAGGGAGCCAGATGCCCCCTTCTGGACTTCTTGGGGAAGTACACACATGAGGCATAAACATGCAGACAAACACACACGCACACACGTACACTAAAATAAATTAAACGAACCCTTTTAAAAGCAATAAACATGGGTACTGGTGGATAACTCAAGTGGTAGATGATATTAGGACTGTGGGTTGGAGCCTTAGCAATGCAGAGAAGTTTAAAATAAAATAAAAAACAAAAAGTACTTATCTTTTGACTTAGCAAGGTCACTCATAAGTGTTTACCCAAGGGAAGTAGAAGAGCTGAAGATGCCACCAGAAGGTGTCATTCATGAGCACTGAACACCAGAAGTCTGCATGTCACATTTAATTTAATTTTTTAAATATTTATTTATTTATTTATTTATTTATTTATTTATTTTATGTGAGTACACTGTCGCTGTCTTCAAACACACCAGAAGAGGGCATCGGATCTTATTACAGATGGTTGTGAGCCACCATGTGGTTGTTGGGATTTGAACTCAGGACCTCTGGAAGGGCAGTCAGTGCTCTAGCCACTGAGCCATCTCTCCAGCCCCATGATGGGTCTTCAAAGGATTAGGAACCTCCTGCGTGATCATTGTGGTGAATGGACCAGAATTCTGCATGGTCTGCGTGGCGAATGAATTCACAGCTTGCTGGTCACACCCTGGAGTATTGGTCAACAATGAAAAAGGAGGAAGCTATTAGCAATCACATGGTTTATAAAGCCACATGACTGTCCTAATACAAAGTTCAAGAGCACACAACTCTAGTGTATGACTAAAGAAGCCAGAACAGAGACTATGCTTTTGAGGGCAGGGGAGGAAGTTCATTACACATTTGTCCCCACTGAGATGCCATGGCAAGGATTTTGTGACTCTAGGAATTGCTCCTAGGAGGACATCACACACTTCCTTCCTGCTGAGAGACTTTCAGATGCTGCTGCACCAAGACGCTGATCTTAGAAACAGAGACAGAGAAGGCAAGGAACCTGTCCAAGGTCACACAGCACGTTAATGCAGGTATGACCCTCATTAAGTCCTCTCCTCACTTTTCATATCTGCCAGGGGCCTACCTCACCTACCTGCCCCCAGAGGTTCCAGGACCCTAAAAAGTAGACAGAAGAGGAAAACCCCCACCCCAGCCCAGCCTGCTACAAATCTGATGATAAGTCTCAGCAGGCAGGACTTGGGCGCAAGTGAGAGCCCAGAAGATGCAACCGGGGAGGAGCTGGGCTCACCTTGGGCCCCACTCCACACCTGGTAAGAGTGGAGGGTTCTTGTGAGCACCGCAGTGTGGGCAGGTGGAGGGGGAGAGGGTGGTGGAAGCCAGGCGCGGTGGGGAGGGTTGGCTGCCGGGAGAGACGGCCAAGCAGAGCCTCTGCGGACCCACATGCCCCTAAATCACGAGGCCCCATGAATAATAAATAAGAACCCTTGGATCCTTAATAGTAGTCGCATGTCTTATTAAACTAATATTTCACAAACTTTATTCTCCCTGTGCTTTGAGGTCGGGAACAAAGCCGTTGGGGGTGGGGAGGTGCTGAGGGCCTGGGAGGGGCGTGGGGCCCTGCAGCAGCAGCCGCTCCGTCGTTTCCCCATGTCCAGCCTTGGAGGGTCATAGGTAACCTGTTTGTCCTTTCAACCTATGGTGACACAGCAACATCACAGGTGAGAGCATCCAGTTCTGGGACACAGTAGAAGGCTGAGCTGGCAGTGGGGGGAGGGGTGAGGATCTGGGGTCGGGGATGCTGGATGCCCAGACTACAGGGAAAGGAAATCCAGCAAGCTGAGAGGACCCACTATGTGTCAGAGGACCACCAAGCTGGGCTGTGGGATCCAAAGCAGAGACCATACACCTGCTGTGAAGCCTGCTGCCTCTGTCACCAGCCAGGTAGCCTTGGGAAGACAAGGAGCAAGTAAGTGCCTGAGATGACCCTGGTCGCTGGGAACCAGAAAGAGATCTGAGACTCTTGGGAGCCCCAGTTATAGTTCGTGGGTACAGGCTTTTTGTCTGGACTAAGTGTCTAAAAGAGTCCGTGGGAGAACTGGGGTATAGCTCAACGGTGGGGTACCCACTTTACGTTCACTAAAAAGGCACCAGAGTTTGGTTTAGCCCTGCTTGCCCTCGTCTGAGGACCTAGGGGAACATCTGGAGAGGAAGGTACACACAGATCTCCTAGTTGATATCTAACTTCCATGCTTCCTTATCCCAAGCCACAACCTGCTCTCAGGTCCCTGTCCCTCACCCTGATGGGTGTCCCTCTTCCAGCTCCACAAGCCTCCAGTCTTTGCATATGGCCTCAGTTCACACCCCCTGGCCCTTGTTCTTCCTCAGCCCCAGCTAGCCTCCTTCCTGCACCTGCCTGGTGCCAAGTGCCTTCACACTGGGCATTAGGATGCAGCGAACCCCGAGGGCCCAGGAACGCATCTTCTCCAGCATCGTGAACACTACGTCTACCCTGTGACTCCACAAACTGCCTCCCTCCCAGATGGCGGGCCTGAATATCCACTCCACGGGGATATTCAGGGGGACTGCACATCTCCCAGGGCCCCCAGCCACATAGATCCACCCTCTTCTTTACATCCCTATGGGGTGTAGACGCCACCCATCCTTAGCTGATCAAAGTGCTGTCTCTGTTTCATTCCTTTTCTCAGGCGGTCTTCCCGGCCTCACAGGTATAAGGCCCAGAGTCTTCCGAACCCATCCACTTCCCGTTGGATAGCTCCAGCCCTGTAAGAGCTTAGTGGCTTTTAACAGTTACCTGGGACCATCCTTTATAAGATGGTACCCATGGTGTGTGGCCATGACCTCGTACCATGGATAGCTGTAAAATGGGGAGAGAAAATGTTAATTAGCTACTGTGATCAGGAACGGTAACAGTACTGGTTGAGTTTAGTAGCTCAATGAAGATCCTAAAGTAGAAGGAATGGTCTAGAAGCCCCTAACAGGAAGACACGGTGATCCCACGAAAGTGGTGGCTAAGAAGTGCCTATATCAGATGGGCCTGTGTCTTCACCTCCAGGAGGAAGGAAGTTCAAGGTGTGAAGCTAAAAACTGATGAGAAGTCTCCAGGAACAGATTTCAACAAAAGGGACGTAAGAGATGGATAGTTACAGGGAAACTTTCAATATGGTGGCCTAGGCCACCTGAGGTCTACTTATTGTGGGAAGGTCCCACAGGGTCAGGATAGGGATGGACTCAAGGGTGTTGACCTATGGTGGCTCAGAACCAGGGCACAGATTACTGTAGGCTCTGGAACGTGAGTCCAAAACATGAAAGAGAAGCCTCAACTACTCAGAGAGTGTAAGAAAGGCAGTAGGGGAGGGGCCCCAAGAGCAGAACAATACTGCGGTTTCTTCTGGGCACCTTCACATGACTCTGGGAGTCTAGAGGACACTGGGTGTACTTCTCCTCAGGTCAGCCTAGAATGGGTGTATTTCTCCTCGGGTCAGCCTGTAGACTGGGTTTGACATTCTTTTCCACCCAGAAAAGACGACAGACATGGGAAGAGACAGCATGTGACACTTCTCCAAAAAGTTCCAGGCTCTGGGTTGCCCGAAGTGAGCACTGTTGATCCAAAGAGAAGGAACGGTATCCCCATCCCTGACTCTGCCCAAGACAGGGTAACCAGCAAGAAGGGAAGCATTGCCAACAGCAGCCAAGTGGAGCAGCTACCTGCCAATCAGAGTGTGGGGGCGGGAGTGGGCAGTGGAGGGAGAGGCTAAACTGGGGCTGAAGGGGAATTGTGAAAATAGGACGTTCTCAGAATTAGATTTCCTCGGGAGTGGTAATGAGTTCTTCTGCCCTGGAGATAAATGACTAAGTTAAAGCTCAGCTGGTTTGTGGGGGTGTGGGGGGGTGGGGAGGCTGGCTCACTAGAGGTTCCAAACCAGGCCCCGGTGGGCTTCCTTCTAACCTTGAAAGCAACATCACGTAATGTTTCTACGCCGCAGAGTGACTCTCTCCTGCTTAAGTCTAGGCTCAAATCAAACCTCACCTCTGGGAGGTGCCTTCCCGAAGTGGCTCAGTCAGCCACCCTCACCCTGCTATATCTGTGGCTAACTGCGCGTTCTATCCACTCAGTGTTAGTCACGTGGAGTGCTCGCATGACTCCATCAGAAAGAACCCCGCTGTCACTGACCCACGCACCCCAAGGACTGGCACTGGGTCCCAAGTGTACTGAGCTAGATGTACGGTTCCACCTCTCACCTGGGTGGACAAGCTGCCCTCGTCAAGAGGAAGTGACCTGTTTAAGGTTACAGAGCTGGGCCCAGGAGAGAGGTGAGAACCAAAGTTTGCATGGAGGCCACACAGTCCCCGTGACTCGGGGCTTGGTCGGTCGAGTTCACAGCACCAGCCCCGTGCACAGTCCTCTCAGGGAGTGGCTGGCCTTAATTGTTCGTCTTCCTTCTTTGTCTCTGTCCTTGCTGTCCCCACCCTGCGCAGCCTCGGGGCTCTTCCGTCCCCCTCTCCTTAGCCCAGTTTGTCTTTCATCCCTCTCCCACCCCATCTCTCCCTCTGTGCCTCCTGCCCTCACTGTTTCTCCCCCCATCTCTCCACTCTGCCCTCTTTGTATTTCTCTTCCCTTTCCCACCAGCTCCCGCTGCCTGGACCCCACAGAGCCACATCTCTGCTTCCCCTTGTCCTCTGGAGGCGCACATCACCAAAGCGTCCTTTGTCTGTCCAGCTTGCCGGGCCTCTCCCCCTTCCCTCCTTTTATGAGCCGGTGTGTAAGTGGACAGGGTAGAAGGTGGAAGCCACTCACTAGTGACCCATCCTCACGATCACCTCATTATTTATCACCAGGGACACCGGTGCTTCCATAAATTACCCCGACCTGGAGCTGCCCGCGCCAGAATCGATAGTGCCGCTTGCCTAATACCCAATTATTAATAACCATCGGGGGAAGGGTGGCCAGACATGGCCAGACATGCCACTCTAGCCCCTTGCCTGGCAGGGGGAGGGGACAGGCTGGGAGGGAGCTGTGATCTGCCTGCACAGGTCCCTGATGGGACCAAGAGAAGGAACTATTAGCATCCCCACATCTTCCCAAAGTCTGGGACACTGTATCTGAGACCTGAGACCTAGTCCCCTGAGGGGACAGGCAGAACTCTGTCTTAGGTACCACCAAGTGAGGACAGTACACATTGACATCATCTCTGAGGGACCATCCAGGACCCTAGTGATACGAGTGACTCTTCTCAGTGGGGAGCTGGGGTGGGCCCTGCTGCATGAAGGCTGCCAGCCTACTTCGTGCACTCAGAGTGTGTTAGGTGAAGCTCTGTTACCACAGTCTCGGTGGCTGGAGGAAGGAGGCAGGGGAGGTGGAAATGAAGCATCTGAAGTGGGTTACAACCAGCGAGGCCCCAGCTGGAGGCTCTGAGAGTCAGAATCAGAACAGTTGTGTGTGGAGGAGAGTCCCAGGCAAGGGAGGGCGGAGGGGGCGGGCAGCTCCAAGAGTCTCTGGTCTTGGTGTAAACACAGCCTCAAGGTGTCCCCACCTCTCTCACAGAACCACTTACCCTACATGTGCATATCAGGACCATGATGCTTTTACATGCAAACACCATCTCCCCATGAGCGTTCTTAGCTCATATAGTTACACATGTTCAGAGACACAAAGATACACCACCATTAAAAACACCCGTGTAGGCACACATGCTGAAAAGCAAGCATGCGTGTGTACCTATGCACACAGACCCCTCCAGAATCTACTATCTATGATCACATGCACCCTCACACACCACCCAGCATCTGTACCTTTTGTGCACCCACCATGCACACTACACAGCAGCCTCTGAAGGCATCTTGCAGGAGCTGGCCTGTGCCTGTGCCTCCCAGAGCCCAGTTGGTGCCAACATTGCCACCTTGTGGCCATGGGTGCACAGTGCACCAGCTATAAGCCTGGACCACCAGGTCAGAGGAGGAGGAAGAGGAAGAAGAGGAGTTGGCAGGTAAAAGGCAGCTTATAGGCCTCACCCCATGTCCTTGACCTTAGCTCTCCATCTAAAGGAACCAGCTTTTCCTGGGCCATTTCAAAGCGAGACTGACCATAGCTCTGAAGAAACTGGGTTGGAGATCGTGACATCTAGAGCCAGCCACTGTGGCCAGGGATTTTCACTCAGCCTCAGCCTGCCTTGGTCCATGTCTCTGCTCCCAGTGATCAGCACCAAGTGGAAGGCAGGTGGCCCTCCTCCCCCCTGCCCCATGCTAGGATAATCTATGCTAAGGCATGTACGGTCTCAAATTCAATCTCACCTTTGCTTCACTATATTGACAGGTAAGGCCGTCTGTGTTCTGGTACAATGCTGGGATAATGCCACAGTGAGCATTGCAGATGGGTCCCTGTCCTAAAATGCTATCGCTCAGCTGAAGGGGTGGCACCATGGGTTCGTAGAAGTTAACCCTCAGAAACTGCCTACAGCGTAATTTCAGAAGTTGAATGCTGGTAATTTCCTGATTTACCTTAATGGTAAGCATGTCATGTGTCCCAAGAAAAGCCAGTGGAACCTCCCCCATCGTAGAAAGCTTCCTGGAGAGGGTGTCTGAGTAGCGAGGGCAAAGACCCTGAGGTGGGAAAAGGCTTGCAAATTGTGATGATCAAAGTGTGCTTAGAGCCAAGAACCAATCAGCAGAGGGTGTTTGAAGATGAAAGAGTGGAGAAGCTGGACCACACAGGCAGGGCCTGAAACACACTGAGTTGGGAGCATTGAAAAGCACAGTCCAAGTGCGTGGTGGCAGAGTCACACGACTCCAGGCTCACAGCCTGTCGTTAGTAAGACATGATTCCCAGGCCATCTATGCTCCAGGCTGGTGACCCGCACACCAGAGAACTTCAACTGCCCTGCACGATAGCTGGGGACAACATCACCTCGAGATATCAGTTTTACAGAGTACTATGCAGCCACTAAAATCCACAGCGGGACCATTCATTTGTTGATGTGGAATGATGGGTAAGCTTTGTTAAACAAAGACTCTAAGTCAGCATTCATGAGCTGGGCCCTTATTATCTCAGCTACAGGGAGACTGCAGCAGGAGGTCCTTTGAGCAGAGGGGTTCAAGGTTATCCGGCAAAACACAGCAAGGTCCCAGATCCTAAGATAAAACACTCCCCCCTCCCAACCATAGTACTCAGAGACTCTCATTCTGTAATGTACACTCCCTTACATCTTGCCCTTTCCTTCTTGCTCTGTGCATGGTGTCTGTGTGAGTGTGAGTGCACACATGTGTGGAAGTCAGATGTTTAGAAGTTGCTTACCTTACCCCATTGAGGCAGGTTCTCCCACTATTGTACTGGGTAATCCAGGCTTTGCCAACCTCATAATTTCTGACTGATTCTTTCACCTGAGCTTTCTGTCCCACCATAGGCATTCTGGGATTGAAGATGCCTGCCAGAGTACCCAGATTTTCCCAAGAGTTCTGGGGTTGAACTTGGGGTTCAGGGTTAGGCATTCCGAAGCCATCTCCTCAACCATACTATATTTTCTTGGTTCTAAGAGGCATGTGTTTTTTAGGATGCACACTGTATGTGGACATATATGTTTAATACACTTTGGAACTGTGCAGTTAAACCTGGGGTTTAACCTGCAAGTCTGTTACTCTAAAATCAAAGGAAAAGCATCAGGCACATATTATATCATGCCTATGAAAATTTCCAGAAAGACATAAGCCACAACATCAAAAACTTACTCATCATGACTGGGGTTGTATCTCAGTTGGTAAACGGATTCCCCAATAACCACAAAGCCTCAGGTTCCATCCCCTAGAAGCCCATAAACAAGGGGTAAAGGGGTCTGCCTGTAATCTCAATACCTGAGAAGTGGGCAGGGTCAGAAGTTCAAGGTTATCCTTGGTTACATAGTAAGTTTAGGATCCACCTAGGTTATATGAAACCTGTCTCAAAAACAAGACTAACAAAAAAATTACTGTAAGATGATTTTTTTTGCTTTCTTTTAAAAGAAAGTATGCTGTATAGGTTTTTACAAGCTGAGAACACATCTTTTTTATAACCAGAAAGAAAAAAAAAATACACCCTATTTCTGTATTGTAAAACAAAACGAAAGTTCAGATTGAAAACCAAGAAGCCAAGTTTTGTCCTACTCACTAAGTTGAAGGTTTGTCAAACAGGGCCTCAGACATGGGCTGCCAGAGCTCAGCAACTGGGAGGGCTAGCCCCCCAAGACAGGAAGGATTGGGTGAATGGAGACCAGGAGCTGGCACATCGGGCAGAAGGCATAGCCTAAAAGATGGCCTGGGAACCTGAGACAGTCTCTTAGGGAGATGACTTGGGCTGAGAACTGGCAGAGGGCAGTGAAGATGACAGCATAGGAACATTGACTGACACTTACTAAGGCTTTTCATGAATGGGAACTGTTCAGAGTGTTGCATAATCCATCCTTTATCGTAACCAGCAAAACCACCCCTCACTGCAGCTGTCCTTTTTTATTACCAGCTAAACTGACCCTCACTGCAACTTCTATGGGGACATCTTGACTGGAGTCAAGGATGGGACTGTAACCACACACAGTTCCTTAAAATAGGAGTGACTTTAGAATAAGTCCATTAGGGGTGGTTCCTAATCCAGTATCACTGTCTTGATGTGAAAAGGAGGTGAGGACATATCTAGGAGTGGGCTGTGGGAGACATCAGAAGGAGGTAATAGCTAATCACAATCAGATGGAGAGGCCTCAGGAGGAACTGAATACCCTCACTTTCTCATATCAGACCTGCAGCCTCCAGAACATTGAGACACAAATATCTGATTGAATCCACTTGTGTGATCTATTGCCAGGACAAACTATCTCACTTCATTTTCCTCAAAGGAGTCTGTAGGTCTGGCATCTCAGCTGTCTTTGGCCAGGTGACAAGCTCCCCATCTGTAAGGTCTGAAGATGACCCTGAGGATTTACCATGCTCAAGGCTTTGGCAGAGTGCTCTCATTCAGCTCCATGGGGTATCTCCTGGAGCAGACCTTTATCAACATGGCACACTCTCAGCTTGTCACTGAGTGCACACAAGGCGATGGGTTTTCTTGGAATTTGATCACTGGATACCAAGAGAGGAAATCTCAAGGAGCCAAACAAAAGTGCATGGCGTTTTATGATCTCTTGTAAGCATCCAGGCATTAAACAACATCCACTTGAGTTTAGGAGGGAACCTCTGTCATGCCACAGGAGGAATGCATGCGGTTAGTACTGAGACTGCTATCTTTGATAAAGGCCTATCTATAATGGTGGGTGGGTGCCTCCATCATCCCTGCTGTCAGATGAGGAAATGAAGGTAGACAGAGCATGAACCAGCAGGTTCAGATTCTGTAGCTATGGCAATGTATATGCTGATGCTGAGCCAGGAAAGGCCTTGAAGGGCAAGTTGATGGTTTAGGCATCAAGTGGGAAGACACTGTGTGTGTGTGTGTGTGTGTGTGTGTGTGTGTGTGTGTACTCTCTTGTGGATGCACGAGCTTATATGTTGAGGTCAAAGGACAACTTGAAGGAGTCAGCTCTTGTCTTGTGCCTTGTGGATCCTGGGATCAAACTCATGTCAGCAAGCTTGTAAACAGGCACCTTTCCCTGCTGATCCACCTTGCTTACTGAGACAAGGTCCTCATTGTCCTAGAGCTCACTAAGTAGGTGTTTTAGTCACTGTCATGTTGCCGTGAAGAGATTATAACCAAGGAAACTCTTACAAGAGAAAGCATTTAATTGGGGACTGGCTTACAGTCAGAGGCTTAGTCTGTTATTATGGTGGGGATTGTGATGTGCATGTCACGGGAGCGTAAGAGCCAGTGGGGGCCGTTCTTATTGGAACCGCCACAGTGGGCTGTGCTGTCTGGCCAGTGAGTCCCAGCATCTTCTGCCTTCATCTCCCCTGCGCTGTCACGGCAACCGCATCTGAACTCAGGGAGCCTCGGCTGTGCAGCCAGCGTTTAGCTGAGCCCTCTTCTCAGCGCAGTCACTGAATTTTTTGAGGCCAAGTGACAGCATCAGACTGAGTTCCAGGACAGACTCCCTGGCTGCAGGACAGAAGGAAGGGTGGAGGATGGAGAGCAGGCAACGCAGCGGGAACTACGGGGCTGGGGTGTGGTGAGTTAGCCCAACCAGGGCAGTGCATGAGGGCCTACTGTGTGATGATTACTGCTTCTCTCACTCCTCTGGCCAACTGAGGTCCACACCCTAAGGTCCTCAGTCTCACAATGCCAGATGCTCTATCTCCAGGACATGCGACTTCGGTTGTGCCAGGCCCTGTCACCAGCTCCCATCACATGTTGGGTTTGGTTTGGCTACTCAAAGCTTCCACCAAAGACATGAGTCCTTGGTGACTGCTGAATGAACAAATAAATGTCTGGATGAACTGGTGAATGAGAGAACTGATGATGAGTGAGTGAATTAATGAATGAGAGAACTGATGATGAGTGAGTGAATTAATGAATGAGTGAGTGAATTAATGAATTAGAGAACTGATGAATGAGTGAGTGAATTAATGAATGAGTGAGTGAATTAATGAATGAGAGAACAGATGAATGAGTGAGTGAATTAATGAATGATAGAACTGATGAATAAGTGAGTAAATTAATGAATGAGAGAACTGATGAATGAGTGAGTGAATTACACAGCCCCAGTGTGCACAGTCCCAGCCACTGGACCTCCGGCTTGGGAGCAGCATCTCAGAGGGCCCTGGCACTCACCTGGTGAGGAGTGGCTTATGTTTCTCACCCACCCATCCATACCAGCCTGTGGGCTTCTAATGGGCAAAGTTTGTGTTTCAGCTCAGCCAGGCTGGGTTGGGAGGTCTCAGCAGTCAAATGCATTGTGGGAAACTGGCTTGCTATGTAGCTGTCCATACCAAAGAGTGGGTGAGATGTCTGGATACTGGTCAGAAAGCTGTGGTTTCAGAGACTGGGCAGAGCCAGCTGGGTCCACAGGAACATAAGAGAAAGTGGCCGGGGGGAGGGGGTACCTGAATTGAAAGAACACATCCAATATGCACCCATTTAACAGCTGTGGAAACTGAGGCTGAAAATGTTACACCAAGTAAAGGTTTTGAACCCAGGCCTCCCTGACCCTCAAATGATGTGTTTGCTCCATCACTGGGCATGGACCCTCCTATTTGAGGAGGAGAAAGAGGGGACGTTGAGCAGGTAGCAGATAGCAGGGGGCATGTGAATACGCATACGTGTGGAGGTGTGTGTATAAGTGCATGTTGGGTGTGTGGCAGCCAGAGTTTGACATCAGGCATCCTCCTCTCTTGATGGACTTTGTCACTGAATTCAGAGCTCACTGACCAGCCAGATGTCCCTGGCCAGCAAGTTTCATGGAGTCTCTTCCTCCAGAGCGCTCAGACTGCATGACTCTGTACGGGTGCGGAGGCTCTGAACCCAGGTCCTTCTGCTTGCATGGCAAGCACTTTCCCAACTTAGCCATCTTCCAAGTCCACCTGCTTTCATCATTAACTTCCTGTCATTTCCCTAGAGCTGAGGTCCCTATGGGTCACCACTTGTGCTCTGCTGTCTGGTCAGGACAGAGCTCCTCCGGTGCCAGCTAGATGAGCCGCACGCCCCTTTGGCTATGGGCAGCCGGGCAAGCCTGCGTCTCACCCTCACCCTCTCCAGCTGGCTTAACTCAAGGCCAGGCTCAGATAGCTCTTTGGACACTGATTTGAACAGCTCCCCGCTCTATAACCGGGCCTTTAGTTAGGCCAGGCCCATAAACATCCCCAGGACACCCCCTGACCCAATCCAGTTTGTCCAAAGCCCCTGAGTCCCACCTTTCCCCCAAAGCCTGCCCGCTCAGTGGTTCTGTTGTATTTGACATTCACCCGGCAGCCCAGCCTCCTAGGACCCCCCACAGCCCTGCCTGGGGACCCAGACTGGGTTCCAGCTGGCTGGTGAACCCAGCCAAGCATCACAGCTCCCGCGACATCCCTGAGTGACAGGAAACAACTCGCTCCTTCCAAGAGGCGACGCTCTGACAAACACTCACTAGGAAATAATAAAGTGGCGAAATAATTCTGCCTCGGACACACTTACCAGAGCAGAAAGCGTCTGCGGAGGAGACAACATCTCGTACCATCTATCTTCCTTAAATCCCCACGCTGTGACAAAGTGGAGGGCAAAATCATGATGAATGATCGGACACATTTAGCCAGTACCTGTGCTCTGTAACTAGCGTGGCCCAGGAAAGGGGCGTTAATGAAGATCTGTGCCCCCGCCCCAATTCGGCCTCGTTGCAAAACAAGTCTTTATTAGGAAATTGGCGCCTGCTCTTCCTACCACGCAGGCTGGAGGTGCGAAGGGTGACATGAATTAACGGCGGCCCCTGCGGGGTCAGGCCGGCCCTCGCTGGCGGTACAGAGACAGACGGGTTCAGCTCCTGCCACCATCCAGCGTCTGGTTGACAAGGCGCCAGTCGCCTCCCATCCTGGAGGAACACGCCTCGGTTTTGTTCCTCCCCAGCCCGCCATCATTTATTTTGCCGCCTCATTTGAATATGATGGATACTGAAGCCCTTTATTTGTTCACAACAACCAAATAATTGTAGATCCGTGGGCTTCGGGGCAATTAATCACATTTTCCCCTCCACCAATCCACTAGGAACATGACATTGAACAATAAAGTACATTAACCTCTGCTTTGCACAAAACTTTGCTTATTTAAACCCCGCAAGGTTATTTGTTTTCTTTTTTACCAGGCCTCTGCCGCCAGCTAGGGAGAGGGGTTGGGGGGGAATCTTACCCCACAGTAGCGACTGCCCCACCCGACTGGGTCCAGCTCAGCTAGTCAGGGGTCTGGGGTCAGGAAAAGTCACATGTGGCTTGGGCATTGTCTGGGTATCCATCGGGACAGGTTCTGCTGCAGCTCTCTCTCTCTCTCTCTCTCTCTCTCTCTCTCTCTGTGTGTGTGTGTGTGTGTGTGTGTGTGTGTGTGTGTGTGTGTGTGTGTAAGCAACAACCCAGGCTAACTGACGGGGACTGAAAAATCTATGCATGCATATATGTGCCTATGTGTACAAATGCACATCTGTGTGTGTGTACTTGTGTATGTATGCATTCATACGTCTGAGTATTCACATGCATGTGTATTTTCAGGTAGCATGATCTGGTGGGTAGCCGTGTCTCTCGTGTACATGTGTGTGCAGTGTTGTGAACAGGCACATGTGCGTTTCTAAGGCATTCCCCCATTCCTCCATTCAGAGCCGCATGGGGCACGCCTAGACCGGTCTGTCAGAGAACAAAGCCAAAACCAGGTCCTCCAAGGTCTTGCATTCCAAAAGACAGACAGACAGAGGAGAAATGACAGACTTAAGGAAAAGTGTAGCTGCTGCATGCTATGGGGACATCTGCCATAGCAAGAGCAAAAGTACAGCTTAGCGAGGAGGGTGGAGGGCTGGGCCGTGGGAAGGGTCATAGATTTCCACGGGTTAGCAGGGTGGGGCTTTGGGATGACTGTACCAGTTCATCCTCCTTGTCAATCACACACCTCTGGGTGACTATGTGAGCATGCCCCAGAGAGGTTTAACAGACGCCGGAGGACTCATCCTGACAATGGGATCTCGTGGGCCAGGGTCCCTGACCGAGTAAAATGAAGGGCCAGCTGACCCCCCCCCCCCAGTCATTCCTTTGCCTGCCTTCTGACTGAGCACAAAATAGGAAGGATCATCTCACGTTCCTGACACCTCGCCTTTTCCACTGTGGCAGACGGCAGCCTTAAACCAGGAGCCGAAAGAAAGCCTTTGCCCCCTAAGGTGCTTCTGCCGGGGACCTGTCACACTAAGGAGAAAGCCGATGAACACAGTGATGCTGGAGAAATGCTTGGAAAGTGGGAACTGATACCACAGATCTAGTTATGGTCTCCACTGTGAACCCCCACATGATGTTAGGGTCCCAACATCCATTTTGGGAACAGGATCATCACCTGTGTAACTGGTTGAAAGGAAACCATTCCAGAGTCTGGTGACCCTCACTTAACTGTGACTGGAGTTTCCATATGAAAATAGCCAGAAACAACTCACAGACTATATGAAGTTCAAGAAAAAACAAAGGCCGAAAGAAAGAAAGAAAGAAAGAAAGAAAGAAAGAAAGAAAGAAAGAAAGAAAGAAAGAAAGGAAGGAAGGAAGAAAGAAAAAAAGAAAGAAAATGAAAAACCATTATGCTTAATCTTTACACACCAAGAAAACTTTGACTATTTCCAGGTTACATCTTATTTTACATGTACTTTATGCTCAATGTAACTAGTAAGATTTTAATGCATACTATCAAACCTTTAAAAAATCTGGCAAAAATGTATTCATATACTTTTATGCAAAAATGCTTAAAATCTGTACATTTATCTTTGTTTTTTTTTTAAATAAGGTTGTTCAATTTAAAAAAGAAAAAGAAAATAGCCAGAGAAACACAGAAGAAAAAGGCCACGTGAAGAAGGCAATGGCAGAGATTGGTGACAGGACTACAAACCACAGGCACCAAGGACATCCTGAAAACACCAGCAGCCAAGGAGAGGGAAGGGAGTCGCCCCGCACATGCTTATGGAGGGAGTGTAGTCGGGGTGCTTTGACCTTGACTGACCTCAGTTCTCAGTGTTACTTGGTCCTATCACAGAAACTCTGTTGGGCTTAGGAGATCTAGAGAGAGGTGCTCTCCAGGCAGGACACTAGGTAGTGTGAGGGCCCATAATAGGCTCACAGCAGCAAGCCTGCAGGATTGGCAAAGGAGATGGGAACGCCAGGGAAGGGTCAGAAGGAGACGCCAGGCAAGCTAGGGACCCATTCAAGACTCGGCTCTCTCTCTCTCTCTCTCTCTCTCTCTCTCTCTCTCTCTTTCTCAATTTTATATGAGTATACTGTTGCTGTCTTCAGACACACCAGAAGAGGGCATCAGATCCCATTACAGATGGTTGTGAGCCACCATGTGGTTGCTGGGATTTGAACTCAGGACCTCTGGAAGAGCAGCCAGTGCTCTTAACCACTGAGCCATCTCTCCAGCCTACATTTCCTCTCCCTCTCTCCCTTCCTCCCTCCCTCCCTTCCCCCACACTCTCTGTGTATACACACACACACACACACACACACACACACACACACACACACACACACACACGAGTGAGGTGAAATGGTTGCCATAGAAACTATTGTTCCCACAACTTCTTAGAAGCCTCATCCCATGGCTGAGAAAACTTGGCCACCCATGCTCTCACGGAGAGGGGGCTGCTCAGAGTGATGAGCACCCCACACATGGATTAGTCCAGTGGTTTCACATGTCCACAGGTGTGATATTGGCTTGCCTTCAAAAATAGCATCTTCAACAAATAGTTATTTGGAAAATACCCTTTCTGATAATGCTGAGTTCTAATAGGAACTGACAGCGCTGCCCTTTATGAAGGCAGGAAAGCCATCAGCTGTGCCCTCCAACTCATACTGTGGCCCTGCAATCTGTGTCTCAGAGACTCCTTTTCACCAGGTAGAACAGAAGTTAGTCTGGTACTGCCTTGGTAACCTCCTTGTGTCCTAAGGATGCTCATCTCATCCAATCCCAGTGGCCTGGATCCTGCCTCGAGGTGTGGCATGCTACCTTTGCTACAGAAGGTAGGCAAGCCTTGGGCACAGGGCACGTTGCTGTGAACTTGGTAAATAAATGGTTTTTGGTTTGTTTGCTTGTTTGTTTGGAGGGGTGGTTCTCAAGCATCCTGGAAGGCCTTGAACTTGCTGAAGACGGTCTTGAACTCCTGATCTTCCTGTTTCACCCTCTTTAGTGCTGATATTTCAGGCATGTGTGTTGCCATACCCAGTTTATGTGCTAAGGACCAAACCCAGGGCTTTACAAGTGCTGAGCATGCCTTCTACCAGTTATGTCCCCAGCCACAGGTTCTGTCCCATTGCAATCTAACGCCATGCTGCCCAGAAGTAAACTGATGACATCATGCCAGTGTGAACAACCTGGATCCAGCCAGTTCCTGGGTGGGGCTGGTGAAGACACGGATTCACCCACAGCCACGGACATGTGTGTGTGTTTCTAGTTCACTTCAACAGCCTACTGCTACACTGCCATTTTCTTATGTTTCAATTGTCTCTCTGCTGGCGAGATTGATCTGTGAGGTTCTGTGCTCACAGGAACTTCTGCTTCATGATAAAGGGGTCACTCCAGACTGCACCTATCTGCCCTCTGACAAACCAAAACCACCCTTGTAGGGTTCCCTTTGGGTTCTCTGGGTCCCTGTGTGTATTATTTCATAAGTAGTATGGGATCACACACACACACACACACACACACACACACACACACACACATACACACACACACACACACACACACACACACATACACACACACACACACAAAGCCCTTAACCAATTTACACTCCCATCAGCCCTTGTAAGGAATCCTAGTCTCCTCTGTCCTGCATTAATTGGTATTTCCCGGTTGTGGAGTTTTTGCCAGTCTGAAGGTGCAAAGTGATGTCTGATTTTTAATTTGCATTTCTCGGGCTGTTAATGAGTTTGAGCATCGCGTGCTCATTAGCTTTTGGGGTTTCCTTCTCTGTGAATTGCCTGTCGAGGCGCTTGCCCATTTTTCTGGACCTGACGTCCTCTCTTCCAACGCTCACTTGAGTTCTAGGTGTGAATCTCTTGTCAGTTTTGGACTTTGGGGAACAAAAAAAATCCTATTTCTATCATCTGACTCTTAATTGGTCCATGTTGTTTCTTTGTTAAGTAGGATTTTTTTTTTTTTTTCATTTTGATGTAATCAAATTCAGGATCACAGTGTGTGCTTTTAAAGTTTGGGGAACCAAGCAATTTCCTTTCCCTAAGTCTGAAGATGTCTCTTCTTGTCCCTACTAACCACAATTCACATTTAAATCCTTAATCTGGTCAGGGGTTTTTCTTACCCACAAAGCCAAACAGTGATCTGGTTCTAATGTTCTCAGGAGATTAAACTCTGAGCAAAACAACCCCTCTGTTCCCACTGATTCCTTATTCCCGAGTGTTCACAAGTGTGTTCTCTAGTTTACTGTTTGGTTTCAAAGTTGTATTTGCTTATTCATGTACCAATGCTGTTTGTTTATTTTGATGAGTGAAACAGAGAAGGAGAGGGAGAGGGAGAAAGAATTGGGCAAACTCCCTAATGACTCATGGGTCTGGATCTCACTGATTAGGCTGCATGTCTGCATTAGGCTGGCCAGCGAGCCCAGGGCATCCTCCTGTCTCCATTGCCCCATCCCTGGATTAGATCATTCATACCACACCCTTCTGTGGGTTCTGGGGCCTCACGTGTGAGAGGCAGAGATTACTGGCTACGCTATGTTCCCATCCCCACAGTTTTAACGACTGTGGCTTTGTACTGCCCTCCCTGGCTGTTTTTAACTCAGCTCCCCGTGGACTCTGGGAGTCGATCCAGCTAGTTAATACTTATGAGTTTGAATTTGTGTACATCCGTGTGTAGCCTTTCATACAACCGTCTCTATGAGACTGGTTCACCGCATTTAGAAATGAGTGACCGTCACCTACATAGCCAGGGCTATCGATTTGTTCACACTTGAAAGGTCAAGTCCTACAGATCTTAGATGTTGTTAGCATGATTCTCAAATACTTGGTGACATTTTGGGGGAAGGCCTGGTTGGCGGTGTTTCATTTTCATTACATTTACTTATTATTTCTTTTATCACGATCTCTTTACCGTTGCATATCACTGTTTAGTTTGACTTCCCAGTTGGCTGTTGCTGTGGTCACACTGTTGATTATGTATGGCAACCTAGTGTCCAGGGACTCCACTGCAGCCTTGGATGTCCTTTATCAGCTATAACTGAACCCACACCCACAGGGATGAAATGATATGAATACTTAATGACAGTTTTAGCTTGTCCCTTCCGGACCTCATCATCTTCCCACACTCCTCAGCACACTGTGAGATCTCTAACAACCAATCAATCCTTATACTGAGGTCTTGAAACCACCTCAAGCGTATCTATGCCATGTGTAATTTGCCTTAAGTTATATGAACCTTGTCAAATTAAGTATACGTCTCTACTCCAACTTCATAGTTTTCATTATCTGCATCTCTCTCTCTCTCTCTCTCTCTCTCTCTCTCTCTCTCTCTCTGTGTGTGTGTGTGTGTGTGTGTGTGTGTGTGTGTGTGTTTAGTCAGAGGATAACTTTTGGTACTCTCCTTCCACCATGAGAATTCCAGAGACTAAACTCAAAACTGTTAGAATTGACAGCAGGTGTCTTTCCTCACTGAGCGGTCTTGCCAGTTCCAAAGTACCTTATTATTTAAAGGTACTGAACACCGTCAAACATTTTTTCTTTATCTCCTAACTATTAAGGTTATCATATATTTTTCTTTCCCCTCTATGAATGTGCTGATATAAGTGGATTTTTCCTGATGTTGAACTATCCTTGCATTCTTTCAATATAACATATTAGTACATTACCAGACTTGTTTAGAAAGAAATTTGCTTAAGATTTTTGGTTCTATATCTATAAGTAAAGTTAGTCTACAATTTTCCTACTTTGCATAGCTCTTGTTTGGCTTTGAAATCAGGAATAGATTGCACTTTTTGAAATTAGCAGGGCAGATTTTCCTAGTTTTTATTTTCCTTTGGAGGAGGAATATCAAAGACTTGGTGATTTCTTTCAAAAATCAGAAAGGAAAAGTACACTAAGTAAAAACCTCAGTCAGAAAATGAACATTGGTAGGGAACAATGACAGCAGTTGTGATGTGTGGCTCCACTTAGAAGAAATTGAGACTTTATCACACACACACACACACACACACACACACACACACACACTATCAAAACTGATTCCAGAAGAGAAAGAAATGATAAACAGACATGTTACCACAAAGCAAACAAGTATGTTGCAGATTTCACCACAATCTTAAGAAACCAACTCGTTCTAGGAAAATTCTATTTCCAAGGGACAGATAATTTCAGTGCTTCACAAACTGTCTCGGCACCTGCATTTCACAAAACAATTCAGATCATTTCACTTCTGCAAAGCTATTTGTTCCTGGGTTTTGACCAAGACTGTCTACACATACAAATTTATACCATATGTATTTACAAATATATAGTAATCCAAACTCAAAAAGCAGCTAAGGGGCTAAAGAGATGGCTTTTTGGTGTGTTCCCCAGGGCCCACATGGTGGCTCACAACCATTTGTAACTCCAGGGGATACACTGCTGTCTCTTCCAGTCTGAGGGTACTGCACATCAGTGCACATACAGCAGGCACATACAAACACAATTGTGCAGTATTTACAGTCCAAGTAAGAAAAAGCCACTGTGTGGGAAGGAACATCCTGCAGGCACCAGAGAAGGTTCAACATATCAAGACTAGGCTATTCATGCAGATTTTAAAACTCAAGAATTAACCAAAGCATAAGCTAGTACAGTCGTCTGTCCTACAGGACACAGCCGGGAGGTAGACCCCACCCACATCTACCGTCTTTCAATATTGATGCATATTTGAAAAATTTGACAATAAAAATCCAGGGGAAATATCTATTAATATAATTCATCACCTTAATAGGTCTAAAGAGAATGATCTGAGGACATTTCCACAAGCCCTGAGAAGGCATTTGACACAATTCAATAACTATTCTTAATTTTAAAAGCACTTAATAAAACAAGAAGAAATAGCTATTTCTTTAGCATATGAAATAGATTCATCTCTTTCCACAAGCTTGGTTGATGTTTGGTTGATATTTTTATTAGTAAAAAAATAATTTATGCTTAGCGCTTAATGGGAAAAACACTGAAAGCATTAAAGTCAGAATAAAACAAAAAGTATCCAATATTAGCCCAGTGTACTATTATTTAGCATTGTTCTGGAAGAAATCACCAGTGTAATTAAAGAAAGACATTATGGGAATAAATATTAAAAGGTGGAGGTGTTAATCATCTTTATCTGCAGATGATGAGACTGTTCATCAAAAGGACCCAACTAAAAACTATTATAAACTATACAATTGGCCAAGTGCTGATAGACTACTAACTACGTTAAAAGATTAAGCGCAAGTGCGTGCACACACACACACACACACACACCAAGTATAAATGTCTAATAATAGGTGCACACAGGGGATGACTGTAAAAAGTTACTTTGTCTTCTCGGCTAGAGAAACTCAACATGAAGGAAGGTACACATTTCTGAAACTTAATTCGCAACAAAATGAGACCCCACTAAAATGGCAGCAGTGTTGTTAAACAAAAATCAGCAGTTCAAGGTTCCATTTAAAACGGACAAATTAAGCTAGGAAAGCAATCGTCACTCACCTGTTTATACTGCATGTGTGTGTGCAGACATGTGTAGAGGACAAGATTCAGTTCTCTCCTTCCACCCTGTCATGGGTTCTAGGTCCCAAACCCGGGTCTTCTGGTTAGTTCGGCAAGCATCTTTGCCTGCTGAGCCACCCCAGGCTCAGGCTTTTGTTTGAATTCTGAGAACTCTGGAAGAATAACACCAGATAACAAGACACGTGACGTGGTTTTAAGAAAACGATGCAGAAGTGTGTCTTTATGTGGAGAAGGATAAGAGCCCAGGCTAAAACCTCACAGTCCAGAGGTAACATGCCAACGGGGGAGACATGGGAATTGCAGGACTGAAGGTTACCGGAACGTCACTGGGGCGTCGTGAGGGTATTGGATCCTACCTACATGTCACATTAACACCAGTCCCATGCAGGGATATTTCCACATGGAAAATGAAGCTATAAACTACAGAGAAATGTTTGCAAAATTTTTGGGATGGCAAAGGCTGGCGTATGCATGTGCATGCTCATATGTGTTTGTACATGTGTGGATGTGCATGTGTGTGTGCTGTGCTTTTGTATGTATAAGACTGTATGTACATGTGTGGATATGTGTGTGCAGATGCATGTGTATGCTCATATGTGTTTGAACATGTGTGGATGTGCATGTGTGTGTGCTGTGCTTTTATATGTATATACCTGTATGTACATGTGTGTATATGTGTGTGCAGATGCATGTGCATGTGTGTGGTGGGTGTGAGTATGTGTGTATGTGTGTGTGTGTGCACGTGCATGCATGCATGTAAGCCAGAGGCCAGCTTCCAGCGTCATTTATCAGGTGTCGTGTCCACCTTGTGTTTTGAAACAAATCCTCACTTACTGACCTGGACTCTCTGGCTAGAAAGGCTATTTGGCCAGCGGCTCCAGGAGTTTTCAGCACATACATCACACATCCTGGCTTTTTATCGGGGTCACACATATCGATTGCAGATCTTCATGCTTGTGTAGCAAGTGTTTCACCCACTGAGTCAGCTCCTCAGCTCCTCAGATACAAAAAAAAAAAAAAAAAAAAAAAAAAACCAACAGCAACAAGCATGGATATACATCTCAAAAGCCGTATCCAAGAGACCACAAACTCTGTGCAATGCATATCAGAGTGGCTCTGTAACAGCATCCTTGAAAAATGAAAAGTGCAGGAACAACAACCAGCAGGGGGCAGCATACAACAGCTCTGCCTCGACTCTAAAGCAGGACTGGGAGATGCTCACTTGCCACTCAAGAAGGAGGACACAAGTTCAAATCCCCACAACTTGGATAAAGGTCAACTGAGGGAGTAAGGGTCTGTGACATCATTCTCCTGTAGTCACATGGGACGCAGGAACAGGAGACTCCCGGGAAGATTGCAGGCCAGCTAGCCTGCAGTAAACAGAAGAAGAACAAAAAAGCCTACTTCAAACAAAATGGAAAGAGTCAGTAGACACTCCGGTTGCCCCCTGACCACCCTTAATGAGACTGGCAACTGCCTTGCATGAAACAGATCAAGTGCATAGGTGAACTGAGCAAACTGGATGGTACATGAGTTAGATTCAATAAAGCTTTTTAGTGTGTGAAAATATAACTCCAATAGTGGTTCTTAGTCTTGCTTTGGAAAGGGCCACTTTGGAGTTTCATTAAAGCGCTGGATATGGACTGTCGAGAGAGTCGGTGGTAAGAGCACCCACTGTTTGTCTGCATCACCAGAGTTTCCAGCACATACATCCAATAGATCTCCATTGCCTGTAACTCCAGCTCCAGGTGATCCAGAGCCCCCTTCTGGCCACTGCAGGCACACCTGTACTCACATGTATATACTCCACATAGACACACATATGCATACACGCAACCCCACAGGCAAAGGCACACACACACACACACACACACACACACACACACACACGTAAGAACAGGACCAAGGATGGGGGCCAGGGGTAAGAGACGACAAAATCATGTGATGAATCCCAGAAAAACAAACTCTAGAGACCAGCATCAGGGTGCAGATCTGAGTTTATTGAGAAGTGCATAAGCTTATATACAATGTTTGAGCCAATCACAAGCCCCTAAATTCTCAGCCAATCATATCTCGCCACATGATCACCATTCCTCAATGAAAGCCCTACCTGGTAAGTTAACTCAGAAGGGAGGGGGATGGGCATCGTCACTCATTAGGACTTCTAGAAGAATTCACCCAAGCAGCAGAGTTGCATTTGATTTCAGAACATTTAAGGATGCACCAAAGTCCATGTGACTTAGAACCAGAACTGCCAGAAAATGGTCTAGGATATGAAGACGTCTTCATTAAACACCATAATGTCCAAGGGGTTTCCTTATAAAAGTAGAATAAGGCCTGGGCAGAGGGCTCAGTAGGGAAAGTATGTGAGCTGTGCGGTGCTCAGATCTCCAGGTCTACTGGAAAGCAGGCGGGACACAATCTGTATCCTAAGGTTGGGATTGGCTCAGGAGACAGGCGGGTTCTTGGAGCTCATTGGTCAGCCACTCCAGCAGAATCAACCAGCTCCAGTGGGAGACCCTGCCTCAAAAAAATAACAAGGAGAGACTGAGGACAATGCCCAATCCCTGGACACCCCTCCAACACCCCCCCACACATATACTTTACAGGGTTCTAGAAACCTACTTAAGTTCCAAGCTATTAACAGCAATAGTTTCTGGTGAGTGGCGTTGTACACGTTTTATTTACACCCTCCGCATTTTGTTCGTTGTATTTTGTATAATGAATGTGCTTCCGTTTTGTAATATGAAACATAATGAGCTTCAAAAAGCTGTGCTCCTACCCACGTAAGACAAGTCTGTTATTAATCACCCTTCCGGAGAGCTTTTACATTGTTTTAATCTTTTTAATTTCTGCCAGGTGAATTTTAGAATCGTCACATGAGGAGATTTTCCTCCAACCGAATCCTGTGTCTGTTATCTGGAATTTGAATTATTATTGTTGTTGTTGTTGTTGTTATCATTGGTGTATGTGTATATTGGGGTGTGTGTGCGTGTGTGTACTTTGGAATTCAAACGCCAATCATAAGGCTTGGCAGCAAGCACCATTACCTGCCAAACCATCTTACAGGTCCTTGGTCTCATCTCTCTAGAATTTTGACAACACATATTTATCGGAGGAGAATGAACGTCTGCAGAATCTGAACTCCACACCTTAGGACTTTCTTGGACTTTTTTTGTTTATTCATGTCTTCCTTTGTGCTTAGCTATATGGTTCCACTGATGATTTTGTACACTCCCAATTATTAATTCAGGATGCTTTTTAAATGGGGGCTTTATTCCAACATAATCAATTCTTCTCATTAATTTTATTAATTTTTTTCTGTACTGAACTTCGCTGGGTGGTTTCATCCACTCTTCCATTTTATTTAATTTTTAGAATGAAACTATCATTATCGTTTTCTGGGTATAACAGTAAAGTGTGTTCATCATTTTGAAAATACAAACAATTCCCAAGAACAGAAAACGAGAGTTCAGCAATCGTCCTACCCCAGGGGACATACGGTGCTTCTTATTAGCCCTAAGTGTTTTCCAATTAATTATCCAGGCTTTCCCAGATAGAAAAATCGCACAGTGGGTAACGTGTGACAAGTTAACGTTTTGAGGATATTAAACCAGTGCATTTTCTGTTTTTGAAATTCTAACTATGAAATATTTCAAATACATGAAGAAGTTAGAAAATGACACATCTGTTTCACTAGATTAACAACTGACCATCCTGCTAAGATAAAGTCCCTCCCACTCCCGTTCTTTTTTTTTTCACAGCATCCCCCTGAGGGCACCACACCTGCCTGCCTTCAACAAGAACATTGGTACATGTGTGTGCAAGTGTGTGTGTGTGTGTGCATGCACATCGAGGCCAGAGGTCAACCTTGGGCATGCTCTTCAAGAGCTGTCCATCTTTGGTTTTTCTCATGTGTCTGTGTGTGCATGCGTGTGCTGGCTAGAGACCGAAGTTGGGGGCCTTCTTCCTTTCCTGTCTGCCTTTTTCACCAAGCCAGGCCTCTCAAGTGAACTCCAAGCTTGCTGCCTCTGCTGGTCCGCTATGACTCTGATCTCCACCTTCTGATCTCTGGAGTAAACACCGGGCTGCCACACCCACCTGTGCTTTACCTGAGCTCTGGGCACTCCCCCCACTGGCCCCTCTCCCCAGCCCCACTATGCTTTTTGAGGTAGGATCTCTCACTGGCCTGGAGCTTACTAATGCAGCTAGGCGGACTGATCAGTGAAACCCAGAGATCCACCTGCTTTTACCCCTCAAGCACTGGGGTTACCCACCCTGGGGACCGAACGTGGGTCCTAACACTTGCAGGGAGCACTTATCAGACTGAGCATCCCTCCACAGTCCCTCTGTTTCACACTATTCCATCTGACACGTGAGAACACTTCCTTCTTATGTCTTGGGCACAAAGAAAGCTCACCTGGAGTAGGCGTTCGGACACGGATGGTTAAGCCACAGATAATGACACCTGCTGCATAAGTAGGGCCGGTGTCATTAAACCATTACCGACAAGGACCTAATTTCTCAACTAGTCATTCACTACTTGAGTTTTTCTTAATCCCCTGTCTAGAGCCTCACACATTTCTCCATTTTCCTTCTTATTGATTTGTAAAAGATCATTATATATGGTGGACATTAATAATTTTACTGCAAGTGACTTTTCCCAGACTGTCGTTTGTCTTTCATTTCCATTAAAGGCACATTTAATTGTGTGTAAATGTTTGATGTTTATGTAAAGCTATCGGTGTTGGCCTTTATGGGGAGCCCTTTTACTGCCTTTCTTAGCCAGCCCCTCCTGATCCGATGGCATAAAGATATGTGCCCCGTCTGTTTCTAAAAGTCTCAAGATTTTGCCACGTATGCTTAAGTCTTCCTTCCACTTAGAACCTTTTTTCTCTTTAGCTTTTGAGTCTTTGTGAGTTTCACATCAGGCACCCCAGTCCTGCTCATCTCCAGTCCCTCATCTCCTCTCCCCTGCAACGTCCTCCCAAAATAAAACGTCCACTGCAATGAGTCATTGGTCTGGTCTGAGATCTCTGGCTTCTGGGACACCGTCAGTACCGGATCCTCACGGGGACTCCTCCCAGTTATTCTGTTGTCATGGAGATCCCTCAGCTTTGACTTGATTCAGCAGGACTGGTCCTTTCATGCATCTCAACTGTTTGCAGATGATATAGATTTTGGGGTGCACCAACTCAGAGCCCAGGATCTGGGCCTGGGGGGTAGCGGAGCTGCTCAGCCCATGGGCTCTTCCCTTGTTTGCACCACCAAGGCTAGCTCTCCAGCACGGCTCTGGCTAGGCCACCCAATGCCACCATAGGCAGGGTCAGCTCTCCTGCGCTCATGCCCTTGGGGCCAGCTCACTCATACCTCCAAAGCCAGCTCCACCTGTGCTGCCCAGTCAAGGTGTGGGGTCCACTCTCCCGAGTGCTGTAGCCCGTAAGGGGCTGGGCATCACCCCCAACTCAGGCCCCTGCACGGCAGAGTACTGAGTAGCAGGACCAGCTCTCCCTTGCTCACACACTTCGGCCAGCTCACTGCCCCACCGTCACCACCACCAGGGCCGGCTCTACTGTGCTGCTCAGGCAAGGCCACACAATGCTGCTGTGGGCAGGAGGCAGGGTCAGTTCTTCTGACCTTGGGCCCAGCTCAACCATACCCACGCCTCCAGGGCCAGCTCCATTGCTCTGCCAAATCAAGTCTGGGTGGGGGTTGGGGGACAACAGGACACTCTCCCAAGTGTAGCCCCTATCTTTATAGAAACCAAGACAAGATGGGGCTCTAACTTTGTACCCTCTGCACGCATACAGGTAACGGCTCTGCTGTTTACTTCCCTTTCCGTTTTGGTTTTTTTTTTTTTTTTTTTTTTTTTTTTTTTTTTTTTTTTTTTATCAAACATACACAAAGGGACAGACGTGGAACTTGCCAGCCTCTCACACTCGTGACTCAGCTTAAGCAATTACCCAATTATGAACAGTCTTGATTCATTCCTGCCTTTGGATCTTTTGATTGACAGATGATAGTATCAAGTCTTCATGAACTGACATCATCTAATTTCCAGCCGTAAATATTTTGGCAGGAATCTTGAAAAGATCAGGACTCTTTTTAAACCATAACATCATTAGTCTTAAAAAATAACAGTGAGCCCTCTTATCAATAAAAACATTTCTGCACAGGTGAGATGGCTCAGCACCCTGGCCACCTGAGTTCAATCCCTAGAGCCCACAAAACGGTGTAGAGAACTGACTCCACAAGACTGCCCCCTCACTACTGTAAGCACACATGTCATATGCACACATGTGTGGTAATAAACAATAAATAGATACCATTTAAAATCCATTCAAATAATACCATAATTTTATTTTTTGCATTATTTTCCATGCTGGGGACAGAACCAGGGCCTCTTGCATGCTAGACAAGGATTCCCATACCACACCCTTTTTTTTTTCATTTTGTTTTAATGAGGCTCCAAACAATGCCTGTGTGTTGCCCAGGTCTATTTCAACACCCACCATCTTCCCTGCTTCAAATGTCTGTTAGAGAAACCAGACCTCTAGCTTCAAGTAGACCCCACAAACACACATCAAGTGTCCCCCAATTGCCTCCCCTTGGCACCCACCTGTCAACACGCCACACTGCACCTGTAATGAAGGTGTCACTATAGAAAGTTGATGAACTTTGGGGTTTGATGTGGGGCTAGGATGCTCCTCCAGGAAGCTGTGGGCTTCACAAAGGTTCAGAGACAGCAGCAGTCCAGTCCCTCCCTCTGTCCTCATGTTTAAGCATGCGATGCGGTATCTGCTCCTCTGCCTTCACGTGCGCCTCCTCCTTACTGGTTGGGTGCATTTCCCCTCTTCTGTCTGTCCTTCTGTCCGTACTCTCCCAGCTCTGAAGCAGTATCACTTCATCCCTCTGGCCTCATCAGATGTCCTCATAGTTGGGAGAACATCACTTCATCTGTAAATTTGCACGCACATTTAAAACATGTGTCCATTCCCGGCTATGGCTGGTTTTCACAGCTTGACTTAAGAGCATCAGGTTCAAGGAAATTCTCTTGATTTTTTTCACTTTTTGCACAAAACATATTAATATATTTTTGTCAGTACTTGATTTTTTTAAAGGTTTAATAGCATGCATTGAAAACTTAACTAGTTACAATGAGCATAAAGTACATATAAAACAAAATGTAACATGGAAATAGTCAAAGTTTTCTTGGTGTGTAAAGGTTAAACATAATGATTTATAAATACCAAGGATGACCACAATTATTAATGATTTAAGGTCTAGGTGCACCACACTCTGAGAGGGTGCTATACACTTATCTTTTTTTCTAAGAAGGACTGAGGCTTCCACTTTTTGGCCTTCCTTCTTTTTCAGCTTCATATGGTCTGTGAGTTGTTTCTTGGGTATTCAGAGCTTTTTGGGGTTAGTATCCACTTATCAGTGACTGCATATTATGTCTGTTCTTTTGTGACTGGGTTATCTCACTCAGGATGATATTCTCTAGTTCCATCCATTTGCCTAGGAATTTTGTAAAGTCATTGTTTCCACTAGCTGGGTAGTACTCCATTGTGATAGCTGAGTAGTACTCCATTGTGATAGCTGAGTAGTACTCCATTGTGATAGCTGAGTAGTACTCCATTGTGATAGCTGAGTAGTACTCCATTGTGATAGCTGAGTAGTACTCCATTGTGATAGCTGAGTAGTACTCCATTGTGATAGCTGAGTAGTACTCCATTGTGATAGCTGAGTAGTACTCCATTGTGATAGCTGAGTAGTACTCCATTGTCATAGCTGAGTAGTACTCCATTGTCATAGCTGAGTAGTACTCCATTGTGTCTTGATGTTATAAGATGGCTGTTTGTTGACTTTATGTGTTTATCTAAAGAAAACCCCTAGTTTTAAGACAAGAATAGGTCACATTCTTAGCAAAGTCTTTCATCTCCTTAACTAACATACAGTTTCCTTCTCAACTCTGTTACTCTGTTGCTTTTATAAACACAGTCATTTGTTGCTACTGTGTAGAAACACAAAGGCTTTTATATATGGGTCTCCTACTGATAGGGCTTGTAGAATTTCTATAATTTGATAGTAGATTTCCTTAAAACTTTCTTCAAATGTAGGAAATAGCATGGGGGGTTAGTAACGGTGATGCTTTCACTTCCTTTCCGTGAATTCTTTCCCTCATCTCAAAGCTTAATTAGATTTATCTTCTAATCTAATTAAATGTAAGTGGTTGTAGCAACCTTTACATTTTAATTTTTTACTTAGTAGAAGGATGTATCTGGTAAAATACCATGCTTACTGTAAGTTCCTGAGCAACATGGTTGTGAAAGAAAGTAGGTTCCTGTCCATTCTCTGGATTCTCAAAAGGTAGCCTTCGCCTTTATCACATGCTTTTCCACACAATCTGTTGAGGATGGTAATGTGCTTTTTTCTGTTTGTACAGAATGAGTGGACTTTGATGATGACAGTGGCAATGCTGGAGGTGGTGGTGATGATGGTGATGCTGGTGATGCTGGAGGTGATGGTAATGATGATGATGGTGGTGATGCTGGTGGTGATGGTGATGATGATAGTAGGTACGACCTCTCTGAACTGTAAACAAGGTCCCAATTAAATGCATTTTTCATAGGTTACTTTAACAGCGGGTAAGACATTTGCAAAGATCAGTCCAGTCTTGCTTACCTATCCTCTTAGTTTTATATAGAATTGACTTCTTTTATTTCTTTGTTATTATCTTTTGAGTTTATTCTGTTTCCCTTGAATTGAATCCATAGCTGGATTTCCTGTTCACTTTCTTCTCTTGATATTGTTTCTCATACATATTTGAAACACAGTACTTTCACTTTAGCTTCATTTTCTAAATGAACAGAATGTTTGACAGTCTATGTATGGTTGATATCTGACTTTGCTGTGTTGCTATTGGAGTACATGGTCTGCATACCTCATCTGGTTTCCTGATCCATGGTAAATTTTATAACCACTCACTAGTAAAAGTCTGATGATTCACTAAATTTTGACAGTAACATTCTCAAAAGCTGTAATTCCCTGCCTGCTAAATGGCATTCCTCTGTTTTTCCTGCTAATGGCCTTACTTGAATCTTCTTTATCTTGCTGGTTCACTTTTCACCTACTTGATATATAAAGGATGGGGGGAAGGAGGGGAGAGGGAGGGAAGGAGGGAGAGAGAGAGAGAGAGAGAGAGAGAGAGAGAGAGAGAGAGAGAGAGAGAACTTCACAAATCTCACTCCGTGGTTTTTGGTTTTCTCTACATTTCCTTATAATTTCAGCAAAGTTTTGCCTTACATGTTTTGAGCTTGTTGGTAGGTGCATACAAGTTCAGGGTTCTTAGATCTTACTTGTCAGTTGTGTCTCATCATTAAACATTACTCTTTCTCTGTTTTCTTGGCTTTGCCTTCAAAGTCTGTTTTTCCAGATCCTAATATAGCTACACACCAAGTTCATTGGATTTCTCTAACTCCACACATTCTGTCTTGTTATCTTGGTTTTTAGTCTTTCTTGGTCCCAGTCTGGCATCTCTGCCTTTTAAGTGAGAGGTCTAGTCCATTCACAGTTATTTTAGTACCAGGTTTTACTTCTTCCATCTCGTTTGGATTGCTGTCTTTCTTCTTTACTTGCTTACTTCAACCACATTTTCCATCCTCTCTCTAGTCAACCAGGCCCACTTTCTTCTGTTTTTCTTCTTCCCAGATGGCTGGAACTTTTAACATTTATTTCTCTGCTTCAGAGAGCATGCTTAGATTTATATATTGTATACTTGGGTTACCAAAGTCTGAAGTTAGTAACTATACTTTTATCTTCAGATGTTGAGGGCTCTGTGAGCCACTCCTTCCTAAGTTTTCCATGTTACTCTTGGGAGGAAATTTAATGGAACATTTGTTTTTATATTTCTCTAAATTAATTCCGCATTTAGTGTCTGGTTTCCTCACCCCAAGACCACTAAACTTCAACATATCCTACAGACCTAGTTTAAAAAAACAGAAAACGAAACTGATGAGGTGGCACTTGAGAGACAGAGGCAGGAGGATCTCTAAGAGTTCAAGGTCAGCCTGGTCTACATGGCCATAGCTACATAGTGAAACCCTGTGTCAAACAAAACAAAACAGACAAAACAAAAGCAAAAACAAAAAAGCTATCCCTCTCAGAGATTGAGAGAAGGCTCAGTGGATAAGAACATGGGTCATTGTTGCAGAGGACTTAAGTTAGGTTCCCAGCACCTACTTCTAGTGGGTCACATTCACCATGGACTCCAGCTACAGGGGATAGGACTTCTGTAGCCACCTGCACTCACATACACATACCCACCCACCCACCCCCCCCACACACACACACACAATTAAAAATAAAAATGAGCTCTTTCTCTCAGGCCCGAGGCGTCGTCAAGATGGGCAAGTATCGTGGTCTCCATACTGCCCGGAAGTCACCGGAGGGACCAGAAGCCGCGTGACAAGCAGTAGAAGAAAGTCCCCTGGGCACGGCCCTGAAGGCCAATCCGTTTGGAGGCGCCTCTCATGCAAAGAGAATTGTGCTGGGAAAAGTAGGGGTTGAAGCCAAACAGCCAAATTCAGCTATCAGGAAGTGTGTCAGGGTGCAGCTCAGTAAGAACAGCAAGAAGATCACAGCCTTCGTGCCCAATGATGGCTGCCTGAACTTCATTGAGGAAAACGATGAAGTTCTGGTTGCTGGATTTGGTCAAAAAGGTCATGCTGAGGGTGATATTCCTGGAGTCCGTTTTAAGGTTGTTAAAGTAGCCAATGTGCCTACTTTTGGCTCTGTACAAAGGCAAATAGGAAAGACCAAGATCTTAAAATTTGACAACGGAAACACAGTAATAAATTTGCATATTCTGAAAATAAAAATAAAAATAAATCTTTAAAACAGCCCTGTTTGTTTCTTAATTCTGGATGTTTTTATTACACGGGAGCACACACATGTCTGTAGCGTGTGCATGTGCATATATGCCTGTGTGTGAAAGAGAGTGAGTAAGTGTAATTTGAAAGCCTCACCAACTCTTTCATGCAAATTTGAAGAGGATTCTGGGTAGGAGGGAGGACAGCACAGTATCCGATTGCTTTACGGTCTTTCTCTGGCTCTCCTGCCCTTTATATACCTGGGAGCTGACAGTAAACGTGGCTTGTTCTGCTGTTGCCTGTCAGAAAAGACACGGCACCCCACACACCACTCCGCTTCTCTCTCTCCCCTGTGTTTGACTCTCTTTTCTTGTCAACAGCTACAAACCCGATGCACCCATTTCGGCTACTGCAGCGTCTTGCCCATGGGTCGCATGCGGTTTACTGACCACATTCTATTCACTGGCGCCGAATTACATCCGGGTTTTGCTGGGATAGAAAATGTTGCACTCGGCACCACACAGAGGCAAAATAGGTGGATAGGAATGCGCGCCAGGGCTTCTTTCGAGGAGACAGAAGCAAAGGTGAGCAGCTGGCAGGCTGCAGAGTGTGCACTTGATCATCCTGGACATGTCCAAAGCCTCTAGAGCAGAAGTGCCAGCTCAGGCACAGTTTTAGTCGCGTTTTACATTTTTCTGTTCTTGGGTGAACCTACTGTCCCCGACCCCGGCACTGGATGCACTAGTTCTTGAAAATAATTGCTAACGGAACCAGAGTTCAGTGGGCAAAGGTGCTTGCTGTCAAGCCCGATGACTTGAGTTCAATCCCTGGGCCACACATACGCACACATACATACACATCCACACACATGCACATACACACATGCATACACACACTGAATAAATAAATGAATATTTTAGAAAAAAATGTCTAGAGAACAATTACCTCAGCCTTTATAATTAGTCATGCAACGAGATGAAACATTATCTTCACTCTGATTGCCACGCACCTCGTTTCCTTCTCTGTGATTGGCTGTCCATTGCCACGTACCTTGTTTCTTTCTTTGTGATTAGCTGTCCATTCCCACACGCCACATGTCCTTCTCTGTGATTGGCTGTCCTCTCTTTTCCTCCCTCCTTTAACCTCTTGCATTTGTCCTCTCTTCCCTGCCCACCCGCTGCCTTCCTTGTTCTCTGGTAGTAAGCTCCTCTACTCGCTGGTCCAACTTATTGGTTCTTCTTACAGATTTTTAAAGAAAAAAATTAATTACTGTTTCTGTTTTAATAATTAATCGGAGGATTTAAATGTACACAAAACAACCCAAATGAAAGAAGAAAATCACCAAAATAAAAATGAAACTCTGAAAAAAAAAAAGCCTAAATGTGCAGAGACACGTGAACACAGCGCACACAATGCTTCCAGGCATTACTCGTCAGAACAGAGCGTCTCTGGTGCAGGCCTGACAGTGGCTCCTCAGAGCCGGAACTTGGGTTTGAAATCACGATGGTCAGGTGCTGACTTAGCCACACCCGACTCGGGCCTTAAATGTAGCCCAAATAACGATCACAAAGGCTTAAAATGAATTGTTTTTATTCTTTGAGACAGACAGACAGAGAGAGAGAGAGAGAGAGAGAGAGAGAGAGAGAGAGAGAGGGAGGGAGGGAGGGAGGGAGGGAGGAGAGAGAGAGAGAGAGAGAGAGAGAGAGAGAGAGAGAGAGAACAAGCGTGTACTACTAATGGAATCTGGAAGAGGGCCTCAGATCTCCTGGAGGTTCAGCAGGTTGTGGGACATTTGACATGAGCTCTGGGAGCTGACCTCAGGTGACCTGAAAGAGCAGTGCCTGTTCTTCATCACGGAGCCTTAGCTCCAGCCCCATTCTCTGAGATTTATTTTCAGGGTGGTTTCCTGATCTTAATCCCTAAGCTCTTAGCTGGGTTGTCAGTACTGGCAATACATTGCTATAGCTGTAGGTCAGGTTCCTTCAGCTTTGAGATGCTCGGTTTGCCTCTCACCCTTTACCTCAGGGTGACCACAAAGCTCCCTGTCCCCAAGTGACCACACAGCCCCTGACCCCAGAGTGACCACAGACCCCTGACCCCAGAGTGACCAACAGGCCCCTGATCCCAGAGTGACCACACAGCCCCTGACCCCAGAGTGACCACACAGCCTCCTGACCCCAGAGTGACCACACAGCCTCCTGACCCCAGAGTGACCACACAGGCCCCTGACCCCAGAGTGACCACACAGCCCCTGACCCCAGAGTGACCACACAGCCTCCTGACCCCAGAGTGACCACACAGCCTCCTGACCCCAGAGTGACCACACAGGCCCCTGACCCCAGAGTGACCACACAGCCCCTGACCCCAGAGTGACCACAGCCTCCTGACCCCAGAGTGACCACACAGGCCCCTGACCCCAGAGTGACCACACAGGCCCCTGACCCCAGAGTGACCACACAGGCCCTCTGTCCCCAGAGTGGCCACACAGCCCCTGATCCCAGAGTGACCACACAGGCCCTCTGTCCCCAGAGTAACCACATAGGCCCCTGACCCCAGAGTGACCACACAGCCTCCTGATCCCAGAGTGACCACAGACCCCTGACCCCAGAGTGACCACAAAGCTCCCTGTCCCCAAGTGACCACAGACCCCTGATCCCAGAGTGACCACACAGCCTCCTGACCCCAGAGTGACCACACAGCCCTCTGTCCCCAGAGTGGCCACACAGCCCCTGATCCCAGAGTGGTAACACAATCTCCTTAACTTCTTCTAATACAATTGTGCGAATTCTAAAATTATTTTTATTGAATTTATTTTGTATGTGTCCGTGTGTATGCGTGTGTCTATCTGTCTGTGTCTGTCTGTGTGTGCCTGCATGTGCCACAGCACACATGTAGAAGTCAGAGAACTAAAGGGAGTAGGGGTGAGTTTTCTCCTTATACCATGTGGGTTCCAGAGTTGAACCCAGGACATCAGTCTTGGCAGCAAGCCCCTTACCTTCGAAACCATCTTGACAGCTCATCCTTTTATTTTTGCTTTCAGAAATTCTGTTCATTGGGAAGGATGAGATATGGATATAATTTCCTCACAATCTAGAGACAATCATTCCACAGCTGTCTGTCAAATAGTATTTCTTCCTGCAAACAGTTTACATTGTATCTTATTTGGTCCAGTAACTCAGAGGGCAGGATTCTCTGCATTAGTTCTGGTCCTTTAGTTGCCTTTGGGGGCGCCATTATTTGACCCTTTAAAACATCTCCTGAACCAGTGAGATGGTGAAGGAACGCATCCCAAAAGCTTAAGAACCTGAGTTCGAGCCCCAGATCCACGTGATGAAAAACCCGCAAAATTGTCCCCTGACCTCCACACATGACCTGCCCACTCATTCACATACTCATTTATGAAATTACAAATCTCAGAAGGGATGTAGATGGGGCCAGCCAGGTGCAGATGAATAAAGCACTCACTGCCGGGACTGACTGCCCCCTCCTGGGCTCAATCCCTCTGACCCACGTGCTGAAGGAGGCAGGACTCCCAAAAGTTGTCCCCTGACTTCCACATGTTTGCCATGGTATGACGCATGCATCAATACATATATGCTCAGGCTCACACTATAAACAAACATTTTATTCTACTATTTTATATGTGTGGGTGATTTGCTGGCTAGGATGTCTGTGCAGCCTGTGAGTATGTTGCCCTTGGAGGTCAGAAGAGGGCATCAGATCCTCTAAAACTGGAGTGGAGGCTGATTGTAAGCCACTAGGTGGGTGGTGCTGGGAATTGAACCTGGGTCCACTGGAAGAGCATCCCTGCTCTTAACTGTTTAACCACCTCTCTAAACCTCCTCTGTGTGTGTGTGTGTGTGTGTGTGTGTGTGTGTGTGTGTGTGTTTATGTACAATTTTTTTTGTTAATTTTGAAACAACACTGCAAAGTTGTAAATGCTATTACATTGGTTTTAAATATTTGGGGGAGAACTTGGGAGCATCTTCAGGGAAGCATGGGGGAGGGGGAGGGAGAATGGGAGAGGGGCAGAAAGGGGATAACATATGAAATGTAAATACATAGAATATCCAATAAAAATGATTTGAGAATGTGGGTTGCCGTGACTGGGAAGGCATAACCCATGCAGCAGGCGTATGAAGGTCCGTCATGACCGGAAAGAATGCGGCGGGAGTGTGGAGCAGTTGGCCGCAATCTCTGCAGTCAGAAGCAGAGAACGATATTCACTGTCTCTCAGCTCACATCTCCTGTGTTCAGTCAACAATCCCAGCCCAGGCATCCTACCTTTAGTCTGGATCATCCCACCACAACCTAATCTACATAAGGCTCCACAGACGTGCCCAAAGATGTGTTTCTATGGTGATTTTAAACCCCATCAAGTTCACAATAAAGATGCATCCCAGAAAGAGAGCCTATCTTTGGACAGGAGTAAACTTGGTGCCTATTTTTTGCGGCCATGGTCCCAGACACTCAACAGTGGACCTGAGGCAGAACCACCCTCTGTCCTGTTGTGGCTCAAACTTCCCAGCTGTTGGAAGGGAGAAACGTGGCTTCTGTGAATTAGAGAAGGATTAATGTTCTTAAGTGCTAAATGGAACAAATTGAGATTGTGTGCTCTGTGTGGGTTACCGCGCGTGAAACATACCTAGTAAACAACTGTATTAATGACATTACTCAACTCCTTCATGGTTTTTTTGTTCCTACTTTGCCTACTTGATTTGACAAAGACTAAACAATGCAATAATGTCAGCGTAGCTCGTTAAGACAGTGATGTCACAAGATTCATCTTGGTATTCCTAATAGCTTTTGGTTATATATTGCTTTTTTAAAAAGTACCATTTATTAGATTTTTTAATATAGAAATTGTTAAAGAATAATCCTACCATCAACATAATCCTTTTTAAAAAAAAGACCCCTCAAACAAAGGAAGGAGAGGGAGGGGAGGGAAAGAGAGAAGAAGAGGGAGGACTGGGGGAGAGGGAGGACCAGGGAAGAGGGAGGTAGAAGGAGGGAGGAGAAGGAGGGAGGGAGAAGGAAAGAAGATGAATTCGAATCACACATACAAAGCCTAAAGAGCTCTGCTTTGTTATCTGCTGTGGTTTGGACCTGGGGTGCTCTCCAAGTCCTGTGAGTTTGTCACATACTAGGAGAAAGAAAACAATAAGAGTAATATTAATAATGGTCCCTCTGAAACGTGCCTTCAGTTGGCTTCAGTCTGACTACAGATGACTAAAAATCCCAGGCTCCAGTTCCCACTTGCTAGTCCAGCTTCCCTCCTCAGCCCAGGCTAAAGTTTACAACAGAGGCACAGCCAAGCTGGTAGCTGTGGTGGGGTTCAGCGCTTTATAAACTTTAAAACACAATTAAAAGGTAGAGATAAAAACACCCATGCTTTCAAATAGCTGGGCGGTGGCAGAGGAAACTGTAAGACCTGAAAGTCATGTAAGACACACCCTGGCCCTCCTGACCCTCCTGACCCTCCTGGCCCTCCTGACCCTCCTGACCCTCCTGACCCTCCTTACTCTCCTGACCCAGCCAGTGAGGAAAGGAGGGAAAGGATCCACATTAAAACAAAAACAAAAACTGTTCTGGACCGAGTCTGACTCTCCAGTTTATAAAATAGGCTGTCTCACTTGGCTACTCTTGAGTCCCAGGTACTCTTATAGAGGGGTGGAGAGCAGGTCTGCACTCTTCCTTTGGGTTTGATATTTAGGATGGGGTTATTGGGTGATGGGACAGCCTTCAAGATGCTATCAGACTGCTAGGGCCAGTCCTTTTCTTTCCTTTTGTTTCTTGGCCATGGATGAGTATTTCCCTCAGCTTACATCCTCCCTCCACGGTGCTGTCTTGTTCCTTGCCCAAAGCGCTGGGGTCAGCTGGTCATCCACTGGAACCGCCAAAACTATCTTTGCAAGTTGATTGTCTCAGGCAGTTTGGTATAATAACCCACTATCCTTAGGCTGACCCAGAGGGAGCCACCAGAAGTGCTTTGGCAAGCTTCACCCATGGTGACGTCCCTCTCTCCACCATCACCATCCCATGGAGCCTCCTGCTTCTAGAAGCTCAACAGTGAGTTGAGCTGTTTTCAGAACCGTGGCCCACCCGGGTTCAGATCCTGCTCCTGTTGCCAGCGCCTCTTGCTCTGATGGTTTAGCCTAGGACGCCATTTGAGCTTTATCTCTGTTGTGATCAAAATATCTGACAAGCAACCTTAATGAGTAAAGGTTTGTTTTAGCTTACAATTCCATGTTCTGGTCCATCACTGTAGGGAGGTCAAGGCAGGAGCCTCAAATTGTTGCTCGCATTACATCCACAGTCATGAGGAGAGAAAAACGGGTATACATGTGCTCATTGGTGAGTTTGTGCTCAGCTATATTCTTAAACAGTCAGGACCCCCAACCTAGGGAATAGTGTTGCCCATGGTGGGCTGGGTCTTCCCAGTCTATTAAAGACATGCTCACAAGTCAATCCAATGTAGACAGTCCCATGCAGAGACTCTCTCCAGACAAATTGAGGTTATAGCAAACTGACCCTTAAAGATAACCATCACATGCTACAACTAGAAACCAAATCTGTATTAAAAAGGCTTACATTGCCCCCTTCATAAAATTCCTCCCCCATGGGAAGTTTTGACTTTAAAAAGCCTGGAAAGGGCTGTGGGTCTGGTGTCCTTTAACACTGCAATTTCATCAAGCCACTTCCCTAAAAATTTTTCTTTAATCTTTTTTTCTTCCTCTTTCCCCTCCTCTCCAGTGCTAAAGTTAAGCCAGGGCCTCACACACTTCAAGCAAGTGTTCTACTACCGAGCTACACCATCAGCTCGGACACTTAAATTTCTATCAAAGTCTGTGTATGTGGCTTAGAAGTCAAACAGCACAGTGCCTGCCAATGGACAACAAAAGGCGCTGCAGTGGTTTGAATATGCTTGACCTAGAGAGTGGCACTCTTGGGACGTGTGGTCTTGTTAGAGTATGTGTGGTTTTGTTGGAAGAAGTGAGTTACTGTGGGGGTAAGCTTTTAGACCCTCCTCTTAGCCACATGGGAACTAGTCTTCTGTTTTCCTTTGGAACAATATATAGAACTCTCAGCTCCTCCTGCACCATGCCTGCCTGGATGCTGCCATGTTCCTGCCTTGATGATAATGGACTGAACCTCTGAACCTATAAGCCAGCCCCAATTAAATGTTGTGCTTGTAAGAGTTGCCTTGGTCATGGTGTCTGTTCACAGCAGTAAAACTCTGACTTAGACAGACATCATCCCTGCTACACTCTCAGTGTCCTTCCCCAAGAACCTGCTGTGCTTGACAAGAGTCCTCCACAGGTCCTGAGGATGGAAGGGAAGTGGGCTATCAAGGGGTAAGACCTCATGGAAGGCACTTACCTTATTGCAAGCATGACCTTGAAGAGGGTTGTGGCAACCCACACGGGTCCTTTGTCTTTCTCCTCCCCAGCTCTTACTGTGGGTGAATTCACACACACACACCACACCAGAGGATGCACACTCTAGCCTTTCTGGTGAGAGAGATGAAGATGCAGTTCTCTTGCACCACAACACATGACCCTCCTCCCATCTTAACAATACTGCTCATTAACTGGATATTTCATATTTCATAGATAAGACTATAAAATATTGACTATAGCTGAGCCATGAAGTGTACTGTGAGTGTGTTCTCTGCTTAAACAAGTTCCTTAATCATTGTTTTGCTCTTGCTCCTCCAGATTTTCTCTTACCCTTTTTACTGAATCATATTTTTTGGACCTTATGCTTTTCTTTTTCTATCTGGTTTCTCCCCCTCCCTCACTGGTAGAAAAACGTAGCACTCAACTTTCTTAAAAAGTATTGTGTGTGTGTGTGTGTGTGTGTGTGTGTGTGTGTGTGCATGCGGTAGTTTCTATGCTACGTTTGTGCAGATGCCCACAAAGGCCAGAAGGGGGCATTAAATTCCCTGGTGTTGGAGTGCCAGGTGGCATGACCTCCTGACCTCCTTACCCCCTGACTTCCTGAACCCCCACCTCCCGACCTCCCAACCTCTCGACCTCCTGACATGTGAACTTTTCTTGTATCATGTATTTGATGATGCCCTTTCTGTTAGTTCCTTGTTGTTGTTTTAATTATAGCATCTGTTGTCATTAATTCTCTCCCTCTTTTTTTTGATTTTACTTTTGAGACAAGGTCTTACTCTAGCCCCAGGCTGTCCTGGAACTCATCGCAATCCTTTTGCCTCAGCCTTTCTGAGGCACTACACTGAACTCTTCTAGATTCCCTTTGCTTTCCAACCCCTCTGTGCTCTCTAGGCATTTCCTTCAAATTCTGTCATTGTAACCTTCTTTTATGGCTCCTGTGCTCTCCTATCTTTCACAGAATGTTATTAACATTGCTAATGTATGTACCATCTTTTCCCTCTCAGTTTCTGCTTTCCCTACATAACTGGCCTGGGGTAAGAAGGGGATGTGGGCTCAGTCTAGGAACCAGCGCTGTGAGCCATTCAGGGAGAACAGACCTTTCATACTGTAGCTTACAGAAATACCCCCCAGGATTAGTTCGGGTCTCTCTCCCTTTCCTCAGTTGGTGTTCCAGGTCCTGAAGTTCTCCAAGCCCACTCTCCTCCCCCACCTCAGGGGTGCTGCCTTGGCCCCTGACTGTAGGAAGCTGTCCCTGTCTCCCGTTATTCTCTCTATCCCTGTAGCCCTATGCCAGGCCCCTTCCTGGGTCTCCCCCAGCTGCATTGGCCCAGCTGCTTTCCCTGAACAGGCTGAGCACCCACTTTTGTCATCGAGCACCAGCTCTCGGTACCCAGTTCACATCTGGTTCATCGTGTCGGCTCTCCTGTTCTCTTCATCCTGGGGCTTTAAATGTTTAATTTCTGTTAAAGTCCATCTGGGTGACATGTTACAAGTGAAAAGTGACACCTCCAACCTGCCACTTACCCAAGCTTCTGCATGTCTTCTCCCTTTGCTTTCTTTTCCTGAGTCATGCCTGTGCTTGCATCCATCCATCCATCCTTCCTTCCTTCTTTCCTTCCTTTCACCCATCCATCCATCCATCCATCCATCCATCCATCCATCTATCCTTCCTTCCTTCCTTTCTTTCATCCATCCATCCATCCATCCATCCATCCATCCTTCCATCCATCCATCCATTTTTTCTTCCTTCCATCCATTCATCCATCCTTCTATCCATTGATCCATCCATCCATCCATCCATCCATCCATCCATCCATTCTTTCTTCCTTCCATCCATCCATCCATCCAACTATCAATTCATCCATCCATCCATCCATCCATCATTGATCTATCTCCCCCTGCCCCTTCCTTTCTTCCTACATGCCATTCTTATCCCCTGGAGCCACTCCTGTTCCTCTGGCCTGCACTTAGCCTGGCTCCCTGATCAGATTGCCTCAAATCTCACACAGGCACACGCACACGCTCCTCAAAGGACTCCCCAGCCTGGGCCTCCTCCATCAGAACTTCTGCCCTGATCTTTTCACAAGAGCTGCTGCTCCTGGGCCTGCCCTGACACTCCCCTCCCTCTTAGACTCAGGGAGAGAAAAGGAAAGAATCCTTTTATTGGAAGCCCACTAGGCCTGTCCACAGCTCCCCTACCCACTCTCTGATCACATGGCTCTTACCCCCAGTAGTTGAGCTGGTGTTGGAGTCTCTGCCAGCTGCCTGCCAGAGGTTCAGCTGAACAAGGCCTCCCTGTGTCTCCTCAGGCTCCTGCTCCTCCAGGGTTTCTGAGGCTCACTGTTTTTCTGCGCCCTCCCCCACCCCCACTCATTCTTTCTCCTATTCAATGCTCCCGGTGGACATTCCTCTTCCTCCCACTTTCTCTCTCTCTCTCTCTCTCTCTCTCTCTCTCTCTCTCTCTCTCTCTCTCTCTGTGTGTGTGTGTGTGTGTGTGTTGTGTGAGTTCTCTCTCTTTTTCCTTGTGTGTCCTTCTCCCTTTCTGCCTCTGTGCGTGGCTCTCCCTCCCCCCTCTCTCTGTGTGTGTATGTGTGTGTGTTGTGTGTCTTTTTCTCTTTTCTCTGTCTTTTTCTTTCTGCCTCTGTGCGTGTGTGTTTGTCTGTGTGTCTGTCTGTGTGTCTGTTTCTGTGTGTCTTTTTCTCTGTCTTTCTTTCCTTGTGTGTCTTTCTTTCTTTCTGCCCCCCCTCCCTCCCTCCCTCCATGGACTTCATTTTCTCTTTGTCTTTTTCTTTTTCATTTCTTCCATGTCAAGTCTGACTCTGGCCCTGAGGATCAGCCTCTCTCCCTGGCCCCGATTTCCTCCCAGGCTCTCTGCTGCCTTCCACAGCCCTGTCTCAGGATGTGTGGATGTGTGGCTGGCTGCTGGTGCCTTCCTGCCGTGGAGGCCCAGGTGTGGTGTGGCCCCGTGGCCGGCCGGATCGCCTGCTGTCTAACGCTCTGGTAAGGTTACTATTTATCTAGTGCAACCGAAGTTGGCACACACATCTGGCGCCTGGTACTTAGTGCAATTATTTATGATTTCCACCAAGATTTAAAAGCTCATCGCCGGCCTTGTAATGCAGTAACTGATTGCGCTGCTAATGTAATTAAGAAAAGATTATGATGTCCACGTGGCGTACCAGATGGTGGCATTCATAGTAATCGGCGAGCACAACTGGCAAACAACTGCACAAGGGCAGCGGCGCAGAGGCAGCTGGAGACCTCCGTTTCCCTCATCACTCAGAGAGGGAAGGGCAGCCGGGTGCGGACAGCACAGGTCGACAGGAAGTAGAGGCAGGCCTATCTCTACCAGCCTCGTGCTATGAGCTTGGTGTGTTACGTACAATTCCCACCAGAGTACACACACTGAAAGTCTTACCTCAGATGCAATCAAGCAAGAGCACATGTGGGCAGGCACTCATGGATCACCATAAATACGAAGCTCTTTTTTCCAAAAAAAAAAAAAAAAAAAAAAACCTTTGAGGGCATGCATGGTGGTCCTAATCCCTGAGGTTACGTCAATGAAGAAAACTACCATGACCTTCTTGACCTGTGGAGTCCAGTAGATGAGATGTGATCAGATAGATACTCAGGAATAAATGCAAAATAGGTTGTAAGCAATGTTACAAATGGATGTCGGGCGAGTGTGGTGCGCTTCCCTGGAGCAATTAGCCAGGCAGGTCAGGGGAGGCTTCTCTGAGGAAGTGATGACAGAGGGGAGTCCTGAAGAGCAAGAACCAAAAAATCTCAGCGTGTTCCAGCAGATCTGTGTGAAGACTGTGGGGTTGGAAATCGCACATCAAACACTGGAGTCTAATAGAAGGCCGGTGACCAAGAATGGAGGAGCGGAATTTGAAAAAGTGGAATAAAAATTGGACAGCAATATCTTAAATAATGGTAGTGTAGTGTGGTCAGCCACAAGGACAATTCGCCTGTAGACCATCAAGGGGAGTCAGGAGCAGACCCATGCAGTACCATGTTTTCACATGTGTGGGGCAGGGCAAAGAGTCCCACCTATGTAGATCTGCAGCTTTGCTGTTTAGAGATGTCTCACTGGTACCTAGGACGTGTGGTTTAGACTAGGCTGCTTGACCAGGGAGCCCTAAGGATCTACCTCCTCAGGACCTGCATTGAGACTATGTGACACAGGGTCTGGCTTTGTGTGTGACTATGGCGACTCAGGCACTACCTCACTAGCTCCATCCTGTTGAAACCTTTGAAGGAATTTTGCTTTGTCTTTCCCACTGCTGGGGATTGAACCAGGAATGTGTGCACACTAGGCAAGCACTCTACCACCGAGCTATCTCCTCAGTTCATGCATGTTCTGGAACAAGTGTGTGTGTGTGTGTGTGTGTGTGTGTTTCTTTGTGTCTGTGTATTGTATGTTTATATATCTGTGTGTCTTTGTGTCTATGTCTGTGTGTGTCTGTGTGAGTTTGTGTGTGTGTGTCTGTCTTTGTGTCTGTGTCTGTGTATTGTGTGTTTATATATCTGTGTACCTTTGTGTGTTTCTGTTTGTGTCTTTGTGTCTATGTCTGTGTGTGTCTGTGTGAGTTTGTGTGTGTGTGTCTGTCTTTGTGTCTGTGTCTGTGTATTGTGTGTTTATATATCTGTGTACCTTTGTGTGTTTCTGTTTGTGTCTTTGTGTCTATGTCTGTGTGTGTCTGTGTGAGTTTCTCTGTGTGTGTGTGTGTGTGTGTGTGTGTGTGTGTGCAACCATGTGCAGAGTGGATGCCTGCAAAGACAAGAAAAAGGTGTTGGATTCTCTGGAGACGGAGTCATATGTGGTGTGCACCACTATTTGAGTGCTGGAAACCAAACTGAGGTCCTCTGGAAGAGCAGCAAATGCTCTTAACTTCTGAGCCATCTCTCCAGCCCCGGGAGTGATCCATTCAGTGCTGGGTCCACTGGATGCCCATGGCAAACAAGAATTTCTTGATCCTTGCCACACACCAGCCCCAGATGATCAGCAAGTAAATACCAACAGAAGGAAGGAGGCCACCTGAGCACCAAGGGCCAGGGCAACATGTCTGAAACCACATCAGGCTAAGCATAGATATATATGTAAATCAAGAGTATGTGTTCCAAGAAGATTATACAAAGTGGGTAAATAGTTTATGGGAAGCAGTAGAAATATGTACATGCACATTTAACAAGAAACACCAGGCACACATCTCTAGTCTAGGCATTCATAAAGCAGAAGCATAAAATCAATCACAAAGGCAAAGCCAACCTTGTCTACATAGGGAAGCTCCAGGCTATCCAGGGCTACATAGTGAGACTTTGTCTCAAAAAGCCAAACCAGGGGCTGGGTATGATGCCCACACCTTTAATACCAGGACTTGGAAGGCAGAGGCAGATTGGAGGCCAGCCTGGTCTGTCTAGGGAGTTTTAGGACAGCCAGGGCTACATAGAGAGACTGCCTCACAAAACCAAATCTAACCAACCAAAACATAACCAAGAATCTCACCAAGCCAGGTCCTGGAGAAATGGCTCAGTGGTAAAAAGCACAGACTGCTGTTGCAGAGGACTTGAGTTGGGCATCCAGTAGCCATGTGATGCCTCACAATCACCTGTAACTCCAGCTCCCCAGGACCTGGCGCCCTCTTCTGGCCTTTGTGGGCACTGTACTCAGGTGCACATACCCACACACAGACACACATACTCACAACATTTAAAAATAAAATGTCTGCTGACCAAACCTCCAGACCACACTCTGGTCTTCCCAGTATCCTGCAAGCACTGGCTGTCCCGAGGAAGCTGGTACACTGGGCCACCATATATTTCTTGATGGGAGGGTCTCAGACCTAACCTTAATAGAGCCTCTCAAAACAAGTGAAGGTTTTTAGAAATCCTTTCTATAAATTTACCCGTGGATGTGGAAGGACAGTAGAGCAAGCAGCTGGACAGTAATGGACAACGTAGTCTCTAGTTCACCTCAGCTTTCACTAACATTTGAAACTGTCCATTAATAGTGGAAACTACTTAAGGGGGTACATGCGAGCAGTCTCACGCCTTCAGAAGTTGAAGCAAGGGGGTTACGAGTTTGAGACCAACCTGGGCAACACAATGAGAGTCTGCCTAAAAATGAATTAAGTTTTTAAATGGTGGACATGCACACGCCTTTAATCCCAGCACTGGAGAGGCAGAGGCAGAAGGAGCTCTGTGAGTTTGAGGCCAGCCTGGTCTACATGGCAAGTTCTAGGACCACCAGGACTACATAAATACCCCATCTCAAAACAAACAAAAATGGATTTGTTATGCAAATTCTTTGCAGCCCTACAAAGGAATGTATACATTTTTTGTAAAAGTGACCACATGTGCTAGGGAAAGTCTTCGTGATCCATTGATAGCCTATTCTTTAAAATGATATCGGCGTCAGTGCACCTGGGGGTGTGTGTCTGTGTGTGTATATATAAGATACATATAAGTATCTGAGATGTATACATTAGAGACATGTACACATATGTTTATATATACCAAGCATGCAAGTGTGCAGATCTGAGTACATGTTCGTATACACAGAGAGTGGCTCTGTTGTTAAATACACCAAAAATGGTGGAAACGGTTATAATTGGCTATGAGGATTCTGAGCATCATTTATTTTATTCTTTATAGATTTGTGGATTGTCTGAAAAACTTTAGATGTGCATAAATTGCCTTTTGAATTTTTTTTGGTAGTAGCCGTAACTGACCTCAAACTTACAGAAATCTCCCCCCCAAGCCCTAGAGCCAGGATTAAAGGCACACATTACCACCCCATCTTGTACTTTTCTGAAGGCATTTTCAACCTACAAAACATACTGGCAATGAAATGAACTAGCATGAAACTGTCTACTACAATATGGCACAGGTAGCTTTGGCTAAGAGAAGAACGCAGCTCAATTAGTCCAACAAATGCTGTTCCTTACGTTTCAATCAATATGGAGATGTGCAGAATATTCTTAACTTTACCTAGATTTTTACTGAATTGTGAAAAATGAATTCAAGGCTTTAAAAATGTATTGTGAGAAAATTGGAACCATATACTATATATTTGGATGGGTCTTTCATAAACGCATGTCAGTTCTGAGCGGGCAGACAGAGATTGGTAGAGCGCTCTCTGTGCACCAAGCTCAAGCTTTAGAACTTGTACAGAAGAGTTCAGAGCAGTGACTCTGGCCCTTGGTGAGCTTAACTCTGGGGAGGCAGACAGGTGGGTCCCCAGCCTCCCGTACTTGGTGAGATACAGAGCAGTGACACACTTTGTCTCAAAATATCCCAGGTAAATGGTTCCTGAGGAATGACACTTGAAGTTGTTCTGTCTCCATGTGCACATGAACACACACACACACACACACACATCACATCACATCACATCACAATTCAACAAACAATATTTCATTTTAGTAAGGGAAGCACTAATTAAACAACCACAGGAGCAAAAGCAGCTCTCTGAGAGAAAATAAGAGAGGAAAACCCATCCCTAACAAGACGTTTACATCATCCCTTCCGAGACTCAAGAAACATTTCATAAGAGGGGGCAGAAAGAATAGAAAAGCCAAATGATAAGGAGAAGGGCTGTGAAATGACAAGTTCTGAACAAACAGCAGCAGTGGGTGCCTGGAGTTCTGCACAGAAAAGGGCCAGTTTGCAGTCAGGCGTGGATGGAGGGGGGGCTCACGAGGCCACGCCCCTCGTTGCAGATCTGTTTCCCAGGGAAAGATTCAGGGAGAAGGGGGAGTCCTTGCTTACCCACGGAGGAGCCATGGCTCACATGGATAGCTCCCACCCAAGGCTCACAGAAATGACCCTGGTTAAATGAAGCGAGTCACGAAACAGAAAGTCATGACCTGGGTAAGGGAGGAGGCAGAGAGGAGAAGTGAGGGTGTAGGGGAGAAAGTCATCAGAATACTTTATCCACAAGCATGACACTGCCAGAGCACAAATTTGATAAGAAATGACAAAAAGTGGCAATCCGCAAGAAAACGGGACACATACAATTTACACTCAAATAGAAAATGGTCCAAGGCAGGAGCTGGAGGCAGGAACTGAAGGCAGGAACTGAAGCAGAGACCATGGGGGGATGCTACTTTCTGGTTTGGTCCCTCTGGGCCCACCTACCTTTCTTACGCAGCTCAGGATGCCTATGGATGGCACTGCCCTCGGTGGACTGAGCCTTCCTATATCAGTGAACAGTTGATAAAGTGTCTCACAGACATGGCGACAGGCCAGCCTGAGTCGGACAATTCATCAGTTGAGGTTCCCTCTTCCAGGTGACTTAAGGTTTGCATCAAGTTGACAGTTGGAGCTAATGATGACATGCATCCATTTCTTAGCTTATGTTTTCTTTGTAGTCATTCATTGCTAGCATACTTCCCCTCATGTCTTTGAGCAGAGCTGTAACAACAACTTTAAAATATTTGCCTCTTAATTCTAAGGTGCGGGTCACCTTGAGGTTGGGCTCCATTGATAACCGTTCCTATTGAATATGGATTACATTATCTCATATCTTCATATGTCTAGTAACTTTAGATTGTGACTTGGTCACTGTCCTTTATGTACTATATTGTTTTGGGGAGGGAACGTATTACATAAACCTTAATTTAAAAATGCATCCATCCATTCATTCATTCATTCCTGTGTGTCACTCCGGAGGTTGGAGAATGTTTGGAACTTGGTTGTCTCCTTCTACCATGTGTGTCCTGAGAATCTAACTCAGACCATCCGGGTTCCTGGCAAGCTCCTTTACCCACTGAGCCATATAAATTTAAATTTAAACATGCTTACATTTCCATAAGCAGCATTAAAAGGCATGCAGTCAATTGGAGGCAAACCTGTTCCCCATGCCTGTGACAGACAAAGGGTTAATTTTCAGCTTCTACAAATTGTTAAGAAAAAGACAAAGCATCCGACAGAAAATGGTTCCCAGGACATGAATAGGCAGAAGAGTAAACCCCAATGGCCAATAAACATATGGCTGGAGCTCCTCCACTCAGGGAAATGCAAATTAAAATAACAACGAGGTAGCGCTTCTCACCCATACGATTGGCAAGGATTCAAGAGCGCGTTCACACCTACTCTTAAAGAGAATGGAAGAGAAAGGGGATTTTTAAGGATAGCCAATGACAATAGAATTAATTCTGCCTGTTGGGGAAAGCAATATGGAAAAAAAAACATTTTAAACGCACACGTGCACACACAAGTACACACACACATGCACACACACATATACACACACATACACACACATGTACACACACACATAGGTACACACACACATATCTTTCAACCAATATTCCTGCTCATAGAATCTCTCAAAGAAATAAGCAAAAACTCTCAGGTGTGGACATAGACGAGTGTTTAATGTAGCAGTTTTTACTGTGGCGAAAGAGCTAGAGAGAATTCATCTATAGGAGAATGTTTAAATCGTGGCAGTTTTACATCACAGAAAAAAAAATAAGACTTAAAAGAAGAAAAAAGCCAACAATAGGGTTTCTACCATGTATTGCTAATTGGGGAAATTAAGTCATAGATGCAATATGGTTCTGTTCAGTAATAATCAGCAAGCCCTGAGTGTGTCTGATATGCAGGTGTGTGAAGTATGTGGAAAGGCGTGTAACAGGATATTGAGATTGGTTTTGAGAATAAATCACATAAATAGAACTATCTTTTAAATTATTGTTTTAGGCCAGAAGCAACTTACAGTAGGAATATTTTGCTTGCAGATATGTTTGTGTACTACATGTGTACCTGGTGCCCAAGTCGGCCAAGGAGGGCCTCGGGTTCCTCTGAACTGCCATGTGGGTGCTGGGAACCAATCCAGGTCCTCTAGGAGGGCAGGCGGTGCTCCTAACCACCGAGCCATCTCTCCAGCCCCACATGATATTTTTATTATGAAGAAATATCGTTAACTACACAAGTACAGAAGGCAAAAGGTTAAAAACTAGGGGCCTACTCACAGTTGTTATACAGGAGCTTTATCTTAATGAGTAAACCCTGAGCTATATGACATTGCATATGTAAATAAGCACACCCAGAATGAATATTATATAATTTGTATACATATGTTTGTATGTATGTATGTATCGTGTGTGTGTGTGTGTGTGTGTGTGTGTGTGTCACCTAGGCATTCTATTTTAGTGAATGAACTCTGAGGTTAACTATATCATATATGCAAATATGCACATCCACAATACATATTATGGAATATACATTTGCATGTATGTATCGTGTGTGTGTGTGTGGTCACATGTGTATCACTTACTTTCTATTGCTGCAATAAAACACCATGACCAGTTCCTGAGAGGGAGTCGGCCATGGTTGGGAGGCATGGCAGCAGGTAGCCAGGCGAGGAGACTGAGAGATCACATCTGTATCCACAAACAGGAAGCAGAGCTTGAGCAAGAAGTAGGGCGAGTCTATAAACACTCAGAGCCTGTCCCAGGAAAGTGCTTCCCCAGTAAGGCGGTACCTCCTCTTTAGCACGTTCTATAGGAGGTTCTTTAGGTTTTATAGCACCCCCTAATCCAAACAGCACCACAAACTCAGGACCAAACATTCAGATGCCTGAGCCTATGAGAGACGGTTCTCAATCAAACCACAGTGTGTATACACGCATCTTTATTAGATTTGTTTATTTTACATTTATGAGCATTTGCCTGTTTATGTCTGCGTGTACCACGTGTGCCCACAGAGGCTAGAAGAGAGCATCAGATCCACGGGACTGGAGTTGCCGTGTAGGTTTTGGGAAACAACCCAGGTCCTCAGTAAGGTCAGCAAACTGTGAGACTAGTAAATGGACAATCCCAGCTTGGCAAGCTGCGCTTGAACGCTAAAGGGCCTGTTCTCCAATTGGCTCTTGGAAGATCAATAGAGATACTAGTGGCCAATGGCTGGGCAGGAGAGGCGGAACTTCCAGGCTCCCACAGGTGGGCTAGGAGATGTGGAAGAGGAGTTTCGTCGTGCTCTCCCCCTTCGGAGGGAAAGCTAGCCACCAGGCATAGGAGATCTCGGGTGGAGTGGCCACTTTCCTTGCTGGGCCTAGGGTTGCAGGGGAGAGATTAGAAATGCAACTAAACTGAGGACAGATTTAGGGTGCTGAGCAAGGAGAAGGTAACCGGGCAACTAAACTGAGGGCAGATTTAGAGATGTTGAGCTTGGAGTGAAAGTGAGGGCACATTAGCAATGGGAGGCTTAGAAGTGCCCAACATTGAGCTAAAAAGGATACTAAAAATAAGCTAGTATGTGTGTGTGTGTGCGCGCGCGCGCGCGCGCGCGTGTGTGTGTGTGTGTGTGTGTGTGTGTGTGTGTGTGTGTTTCATTCACAGATACAGGTAACCTGGGCAGGGGCTGATCGCATGGTCCACCCAGAGCTTAAAACGGGGTAGTAGAAACTACATATATCCAGTGTAAGTAAAAACATGGGGTTATCTATAGGAAACTAAACTCTAATAATGTAAACAATAGACATATTCCCAGCTTTTCTGCTGTTTAAGGGTTATGGTAAATATAAAGGTTGTGTGTATCTTTTATTCAGGAACTTATATGATCAAAATGATCAGAGGAGGGGTAGAAACCCTGGATCCGGATTAGAAGTTTCCACAACATATTGGTGTCCAACAAGAGGCCTAGCCTGGGTCCACTGAGTCCCCCAGCCCACTGTCTGGTGAGAGGTGCCTACACAGCCAAGCACAGCACGTACATGGGCCAGAAACTACTCGCAGAGCTTGGGGACTCAGTGCTCTTCTCTCAGAAGCAGAGCAAGTTAGAAAGGCCTGGCCAGGGCTGGCAAAAGGCTGAGCAAAGATCCCTGAACTAGCTGGACACTAAGACAGGGTTAATGAATCATCCCAAGATACAAGTGAAAAGGTCCCAAGAGTCTAAACTGATAAGGTATTGAACTTAAAGAACAATAGAAGAGAAAGGGTGAGGAGACTGGAGAGAGAAGCCACCATAGGTGAGTTCAGAAAAAAAAAAGCATGGCCCTGAGGGCTGGCCCACTGGAGTTAGGAGCAACCCAGATGAAACATAGTAATAACGTGGGATTATCTATAGGTAAGCAGATTCTAATAGCATAGAGGGTAGGTATCTGCCCAGCTCTTGTGCTGATAAAGGCTTGTTGTAAATATAAAGGCTGTGTGTGTCTCTTATCCAGGAGCTAAATGACCACAGGCGGGGTAAAAGCCCTGGATTGAGATGAAAAGTTTCTACAACACTGGTCACATGGTACAGAAGACTCCTGGCTTCCCCTCTCCATCTTTTAGCACATCCATGTGAACCATTCATACAGTTCACACAGCAAGCTGCCTCTGCAACAACTCTGTCTGTGGGACTCCTAGAACTTAACCTGCCAGCAGGAGGGATTTGTTTGGCATCTTAATAAATATCATCACCTCCTATCAAATTGATCAAGTCCCAGATGTGGAAGCTAATCGATATTCTTATGAGCCTTTCAATGCCTGGTTCAATCCAAGGGCAACCCGGTGAGGTCCCTGTTCAAACTATGTCCCGTAGTCCATTGTCAGCAGCACTGATATCTCTGTCACTTAGCTAAGGAGCAGCTGCCAGACTCTGCCCCGGGAAAGAAGACTCCTTATTTGAAACAGGAAAAGAGTTTGCTGAGTGATACTTGAAAAGTATGTGTCCATATTGCATCCCTTAAGATCTCATTCAGACGTGTTAGCATCCATGAGGGAGCCTTACCCGGCGCAAATTCTGCTTTAACAACTGCAGAGTGGTAATTCTCATAATCTTATCACCTCGGTATCAGTACTATGCACTATCTGTGACGAACTTTCTCCTGTCCCCTCTGGGAATACTGATCAAATGTATGGATTACTTTTTAATTCTGTATGCCATAACTCATGGTGGCCATTTTTTTTCTAACGTCCAAATTTAACCAAATCCTTCAAGCTATTCTTATCTTTCAGCAGGTACCCCCCACCCCAACCACCATTTTTGTGATAGCTAATCTTAGTTGTCAACTTCACTGCATCTGGAATCAATTAAACCTGAAGATGCTAGATGCTCCTGGGAGGGGTTTTCTTGCTCAGATTATTTGAAGCAGGGAGACCTATCCTAAATCTGGGTGGTACCTTCAGGTGGCATCCCACATACAAGGACATAGAAGAAGGACTCTTTACTTTTGCCTGCTTGCCCTCACTCTTGCTGGCAAGGTCATCTACTCTGTAGATGTGGCTTCTTCAGGATTCCAAAACAGACTGAAGGCCAGCAACTCTCCTGGGGTCTTCCAGGCCTTCAGCACCAGATTGGCAGTGCTAAGACATCCAGCTTTGAGGGCTAAGCAACAGCTGGTTTCTTCCAGTGGAAGAATCTCTCCAGTGGAAGACAGGCATTGTTGGAATACCTGTATCATATCTAGGAGACCAATCTATAAATCCTGTTTTAATATATTTATTCATTCTATCTGTTCTTTTCCTTTAGAGACTCTTGACTAATATGTTTATTAAAATAGCATTCCGTTCCGACCAGAGTCTTTCTTAATGTGTGTGTGCACATGTGTGCATGTGTGCACTCGCACACACATTATTTATACTTCTGTTCAATGTCACTCTCCACTGAGAAACCCTCTCTGAACATGCTGCTAAAATATCATCTCTACCCCAACCCAAAGTCGGTCTCAGTCCAGCTTAATTTGTGCATGTTTTTGTTTATATGAGGGTTTGCACATATGTGCAGGTGTATGTAGTTCTGCATGTGTATGGAGGCCAGAGGAAAACCTCTAACGTTACTTTTCAGATGGCGCTCACATTGGGGTTTTTTGAGACATGGTCTCTCACTTGCCTGAAGCTTGCCAAATTGTCTCACGTTGAGTTGCCAGGGGTCCATGTGTTCCACCTCCCCAGCCCTGGGATTATAAGCAATGCTCCCAAGCCTTGTGTAAGCTACAATTTTTCAAACCTTACTTTAATTAGGGTTCTTAAACACTTCAACCTCCCTTCTAGCCTACTAACCAGGGGTAGAGGAGAAAGAAGGTAAATAGGAAAAGGGGGAAGTAGACCTGTTTAGAAGTAGGTTTTTGGGGTCGATTCTGATCTTTGTTGTCAGGATATCTGCAGAAAGTCCAGTCCAATAGCAAACACCAATCAGTGGCTGCAGCTTGATCCAGCAGAAACCACAGGGCGCTACTGAATCAGCAGGAGTTAGCAGAAGCAGTAAGAAGCATCCGGAATACCACGAGAAGTTCTTTGGCACGTTACTCTCTACAAAGTGAAGACCAGTGAAGTATTGCAAGGCATAGGAATGCAAGAGCGTCCTCTCCCTGCCCGTTGGGCTTCTTTATATCCTTTCTAAACGTCACAGTCCCTCTCAAACATCCTCTCCAGCCATGCCTGCTCACATGTCTGCTTTCAGAAAAACATCGCGTGACACAACACAGTTTCCAAAGAACCCAAAAGTTTCCACTTCAGCCTGGCTTTTTAAATGTAGGTTCTGGAGACTGAGATTAATGTCCTCAATGCTTTCTTGGCCATTGCTTTACACATTAAACTCTATCCCCAGCTTCCACGTTAGTTTTTCCTTGTTTTATTTCCCTGTCTGTTCCTCTGATGAAGTATAAGCAGAGACTGTTCAGTGCTGTGACCTCCACACTAAACGCAAGGTGAGCACTGAGTAGGCTCACTTTGGTGAGCACTGAGTAGGCTCACTTCATCCTGATTAAGTGGAGAGACAGACATTGATGGCTCAGATACTTAGAGAGCTCCTTTCAGGCAGGCACACAGCAGAGCGCACACAGGCTTGCTAATGAACATGTTAAGGAAACAGAACCACACAGACGTGTCTACAGGTGTGCAGCACGCAGTTCATTTAAACAGACACGTGTGCAAGGTAAAGATGAAATCACATAGCTAGCATTCTGTCTGAGCCCCGCCCCACAGTTACCTGACAACAGCCAGGTATGCCTGACTCGCTATAAAAGGGGCTGCTTGCCCCCTCCTCTCTCTCTTGCTCTTGCCTACCTGCTCTTGCTCTCCCCCATTCCCTCCCTTCTCCTCTTCTTCACGTGCTCACGGCCAGCCTCTACTTCTTTACTTCTCTACTTTCTCTCCCTCTCTGTCTCTCTGTCTGTCTCTGTCTCTCTCTCTCTCTCTCTCTCTCTTTCTCTGCCTTTCTCTGCCTCTACTACCCTCTTGATTTCCTTCCCCCATGCCCTGAATAAACTCTATTCTATATCATACCATGTGGCTGGTCCCTCAGGAGAAGGGATGCCTAGACATGAACCCACCAAGGCACCCCCTTCCCGCACACCTCCATATCCTCCCTCTCTTTATCTTTTTATAAACACATCACACATACTAACACTGATTTTTATATATACCCCCTAACCCATATCCACACAAGCCTTGACATACACAGACTTGTACATGAACACAAACATGTTCTCATATGGATACACATATCCAAAGACAGACATTTGGGTGCACATGCATGGATGAACACCTACACACATGTGTACACATGCATCCACACTTGGCTATTATCTGGCTGCAGTTTCCATGCCCTTGCTGAGCTAGAATGGGGGATGCTGGCCACTTGCTAGCCCCTAGCCAGGAGAATGGCATGTCTTCTGGCAGCATTTCCTCTTGGGACAGATGATCTGAGGGGAGGTGGGGGCTGCTGGGGAGGCGCCCCCTGATGGATGACCTCTCTGTGGCTGTTGCTGGAGCAGCAATGTCACGGAGGCCATTAACAGTCTGGGCAGAGCCATAAAACATGCCTGGTTCCAGCAGCTCCTGCCCCCCCATGCTAGCTTCTGCAATCACCCGGCCTCTGGGCCAGGGAGGGAATACCAAAGACAATGGCCTCTTATACACTGAGGAGTTGGGGGTAGTAGGACAAGCGCCCAGGCTTCTGCACTGTCTCTTCAGCTGGGGACAGGGAAGTGACCCTCTGGAGGTAGGAACAGGAGAAGGTAGTGGCTATCAGCATGGTGAGGAAACCAGGATGCATCCCACCAGGCACATCTAGACCAGCAGGGAATGGAGGACCAGAGAAATGGCTGTGCTAACCAGGGGAGGAGCTAAAGTTTCCCAGATAGGCTCCATTAGTGTCTGATGCCACCAAGGCATACTAGATGGCTGATCCCAGGCAGGAAGCTAACCCCAGAACTCAATGGCTAGCATAGCATCAGCCCACAGTTGGGTCTACATAGGACTACAGTACGAGCCCATGAAGAATTCACAGGGCTGGACAGTCTCATCATTTCAACACAAGTCAGAATCCCAGAGGACTCTTCTCCCCCCAACCCCGGCAGCCATCCCGTTCAAACAGACCCTTTGGATAACATTCTGGGCTGGCTCAAGAAGTGAAGGGGCAGGTACACAGAATCCAGTACACAGGATCTTCAGAATCCTGGACACAAGAAAGGAAACTGTGTGCAGGATCCTGAGCTTAGAGCTGTGGAAGACAAGGGCCAGCATGATGGAGGGTGGGGGTGGGAGGACTGTGCCATAAGAGACTGGAATCGAGGGATTTAGGAAGACCAAGCAAGCTGAAGAAAAGAGAAAGGTGGGCGCTGGGAAAGGCTAAAGAGGAGGAGCTTTACACCAAGGGCACTGGGGTGCCTAAGTGAAGGACTGAGGTGACTTAATTTGCCATCCCTCCTAGATATGCCTGTTAGGACAGACGCGCAGAGGTGGACTGAGACCAAAAAGGGGAAGAACATGCGAAGGACCACATGGTCTCTCTCCCTGTTTATTTTTCCTGCAGAAAAGTGTACGTGGCCAGTGCTCTGGGCAGGGAAGCAGCTCAGTCTATAGAGGGCCTGTTGTAAGCCAAACGTGAGGACCCAAGGTTGACCCCAAGAACACAGCTTTAAAATGCCAGTCACGGTGTAGGTGCTGGTTATCCTTGTGCTAGGGATGCAGAGACAGGTACATCTGTGGAGCTCACTGGCTAGCCAGCAGAACCTAGTGGTCAGGCTCCAGATCCCCGAGAGACGCTGTCAAAATAAAATATAAAATAAAATAAAATAAAGGTGGATACCCCTGGGAAACACAAGAGGGTTGTCCTAACGCCTCTACATCCAAGTGCACACCTGCACACACATGGATACACACACAGAGAGAAACTGGATGTCTTCCATGCATTCACTGTCCATGCATGCATTCACTGTCCATGCAGGATGATGGTAGCCTGCTTCACTCTGGAGGTGAAAGATGAGCCATGTTTGGCTGTCTGGGTGAGGATAGACTATTAGAAAGACTGAAGTGGGGGTGGGAGCCGGGAGCAGCAGTGATGGAGCAATGACTGAGCCTGGAGTAAGACAGATGGCACAGGGTGTCACTTTAGCTCTAAAGTCCCCATGAGGGAGATGTCCCTGCATCATCTCACCCACAGAGAAACTGAGGCTCAGAGTGTTGAGCCACCTGCCCAAGTTCTCACGAAGAGCCCTTACCCTGGCAGAGAGGCTTCTGAGGATGACAGAGAGGTCCTGAACTACTCCAAGGATGGTTTTCATCCTTGTCTTCAGACCTGGCAAGGTTCTGAAGTTCCCAGAAAGAATGGAGCCCTGGAGGATTTGGTCCAAGAGCCCAACACTGCCTCCCCCTTGGCTGTGATGAATGGCTGACAGTCCCTCCACTTTCAGGGAACTCATCAGACTAATGCCTCCCAGTGTGAACTCCTTGTCGCCTTTGGATGAGAAATCCCAGCCTCCTGGCATTCTGCGCCCCAGACGGATGGGATCCCGTCTCCGGGCCTGTGAGCAATGCAGCCTCATCTGCAGAGACAGGTCGATAAAGGCCCTTTATCAGGACCACGGATTCTCCCATCAACCACTGGGTGATACGGTGTCCCTTCAGCATGCTCCCCCTTTGAGGCTGACTCCAGCTGCACACCAGCATGTGAAAGCTTAGTGCCCAGAGAAATAAGAGTCCCACAAAGGAGAAACAGATTTTTTTCAGCCTTGACACAGATGCGTAGCAGACCCAAGGGCAGGGGCAGGGCTGATAACGTTCTGCTGTGGCTTTGAGACTCCTGAGAGCTATGGAGGGTGAGCATACACTTGGAGGATTTGAAAGGGACAAAGGCTCAAAGCATCCTGGGACCTCAAAGGTTCTCCAGACAAAGACCTCATATGTTGGAAGGCAGTGTTTCCAGTACCAAGAGGCCATGGAAATGCAAAAAGGACCACATACATGATGTTGGCACTGATGGCATTACTGTGGATCCTTGGGAAGCCCCATCGAGAAGGGTAGCATCCACTCATTTCCCACTCAACAGGTGAGAGCCAAAGGTTGTTAAATGATGCTCTGAGTAAGACAAGATCCTTCCATAGGCTTCCTCCCTTCAGAGCTGACCCTTTAGCTTCTTGTCATCCAGCGTCGCTCTCAACTGCTGTTTGTAAGGTGGCACATCCCTAAGATAGGGACTTGAGTTGGGTACTAGAGCTGCTCTAGGGTGTGGGGTGTCTACATGGGAAAGAGTGTTAGTGTTCCTTCTATGCTCTACCCGACAGCTACCTGCCAACAGCCAGGTAGGCCTTATTTGCTATAAAAGAGGCTATTTGGCCCCCTCCTTGCTCTCTCTGTTCCTTCTGTCTCTCTGACTCCTCTCTCTCCTTAACTCTTTTTCTTCTCTTCGCTTCCCCCTCCCTGCTCTCTCTTTACATGTTCCTGATCAGCCTCTCTCTCTCTCTCTCTCTCTCTCTCTCTCTCTCTCTCTCTCTCTCTCTCTCTCTCTTTCTCTCTCTCTTTCTCTCTCTCTTTCTCTCCCCTCTCCCTCCCTCACTTTCTCTCCCCTCTCCCTCCCTCTCTCTGTCTCCCCTCTCCCTCCCTCTCCCTCCCTCCCTCCCCCCCCCCTTTCCCCTCTCTGTCTTTCTCTGCCTCTACTACCTTCTCAACTCCCTTTCCCATGCCCTTAAATATAAACTCTGTTTTATATTACATCCACCATATTGCTGGTACCTCAGGGGAAAGGGATGCTTCCGCTGAGGCATCCCTCCCACCTCACCATACCTACAAAACATATCCTTGGCTTTTTATAAAATTCAGCATTTAGTGACATGTCACAGCATGGGAAGTGGGGGGAGTAGAGGCAGAGAAAGATACAGAGAGGGAGGTGGGGGTAGGTCAGCCACGAACATGTGGAGGGGGAGGGGGAAAAGGAGTTAGGGAGGGAAAAGAATCAGAGAGGCAGAGATGCCGAAAAGAGATGGAGGAGGGGCCGAACAGCCCCTTTTATAGGAAACCAGGCCTACTTGGCTGTTGTCAGGTAACTGTTGGACAGAATCTAGAAGGAATGTCAACAAGGAGGCCATCTTCCCAAGGAAAGGGGGTAAATGTCTGCTTTTGCAGAGTGCTTGGTGGAGAGAAACTAGTTCAGCACAAAACCAAGGTGCAGAAAGGTTGCCACCCTAAGGAGCAAGTACCAACAGGCAGACAGCAGAAGGCAGAGAGACTCATCGGGCAGACAGGGCAGGGAGGGAGAGAGGGAGGAGAGGGGCAGGCTGTCTGTTCCTGAACAGCAATTGCTTATGAAAGGTGTCGCTCAATGGAAGGAGGTTGGGTCCAGTCAGCAGGATGGGATCAGGGCAGAGCTCCAAGACTGGCAGAAGGACAAGGGTGGGAACTAATCAGGGTCCAGCCCTAGAAGGACAAGGGTGGAAACCAATCAGGGTCCGCTCCCAGCTGAGGCTCAGAGCCTCAAGAGAGAGATAGAAGGCTGCCTGTGGGTGGATTTCTGCTTGCTTTGTGGAGTTGGGGGGATCTGACCATGCAGAGCTACCCACATTGGGTTTCAAGAAGGGACAGATGGGAAAGGAAGTAGCCTTGCCCAGACTCCAAAGAACTCATCCTTCCTCCACGTCTTGACAGGGCTTTGGGCCCTCACCTCACATGTATCTTCTGGCACTGTAAGGTTTGGGCCCCAGCATCTTCCCACCCATCCCCACCCTGTGCTACCCCAGCTAGCTCAGGGCTCCTCCTAGATCATCCTTGATCATTACCCTGTCCATGATCCCCTCTAATTCCATAGCCTCAACTATCTTAGTCAATGTTCTATTGCTGTAAAGAAACCATGATCCCAGCAGCCATTATAAGCATCTCATTGGGGTTTGCTTACATTTCAAAGGCTTAGTCTGTTACAAGCCTGGTGGCAGACAAGCAGACATGGTGCTGGAGAGGCAGCAGGAAGAGAGAATTACTGGGCTTGGCTTGAGCACTGAAAGCCCACCCCCAGTGACACACTTCCTCTAACAAGGCCACACCTACTCCAGCAAGGCCACACCTACTAATCCCTCTCAAGTAATGCCACTCACTGATGTTCAAGTATTCAAATATACGAGCCTATGGGGGCTACTCCTATTCAGTCACCGCACTCAACCAAGCCCTGTGTTTGAGCCTGAGTCCCTATAACTCTCCACCCCCTTATCTCCCAACCACAGTCCAGAACTCTGTCCCTGATCCCCTGTGGCTGACCCTTCCTGACTCCAGTCCCACCCTGCCATTCCACACCCTGCTCAAAATCCTTCCTGCCCATCTCTCCTCTGGAGTCAGATTGGAATCCTCGGAGATGAGACAGCATCTGTTGATTATGTGCTTTTTATTTGCTCTTCCTTACCTTCTCTCCTTGTGCATATGTATATGTGAACGTCCAGGTGCATGTGCACATGTATATATGGAGGCCAGACATCTATGACAAACATCTTTATTTTCCCTCTACATTGTTTTTTGAGACAGAGTTTCTCACTGAACCTGGAGCTTTTCAGTTTGGCTAAACTGGCTTGCTAGTGAGTCCCAGGGATTATCCTGTCTCTGTCTCTACCTGCATCCTCCAGAGCTAGGGCTATAGGGGAGTGTAACCACACCCAGTGTTTCACTTGGGTGCAGGGGATAGGTTTTCATGGTAAGTATTTTACAATTGAGCCATTCCCCCAGGCTCTCTTCTCCATTGTTAATATTGTCCTTGTGTTTTTGGTTCTCAGGGGAACCCAGCTGCCGCCAGCCAAGTCCCCTATCACTGAGTTGCAGCCCACATCTGCTTCTGAATTATGTTGAAGACAAAAGGCTCTTCTTTAACTTCGGGAACCCAAATAACAAGTGGGAATCTCAATATGACCTCCTTCAGCCACCCTGGATAAAACTGAATCAGTGTCAGCCATCAGGAGCCCTTTCCTGGTGAGGGCTTCTGGGAGTTTCTGGGAATGGGGGTAAGGCTTCTCTATCTGAGAGCCTGGAACCTAGGGGGTTTTTTTTTTGTTTGTTTTTGTTTTTTTTGGGGGGGGGGCTCTGGTTTGAAAGATTAACCAAGCAATGTATTTAAGGCCTGGGTGTTTTTCTGTATGTATATCCTGAATTAAAAGGCGTTTAATTGTCTTGGTTTCTTGTTTTAAGGCTGAGGATGTGCCTAAGTGGTAGACCACCTTCTAAAACACACACACACACACACACACACACACACACACACACGGGAGGGGATGGAGACAGACAGACAGACACACACAGTTCTGTAGCAAGTGGAACACAGCTACCTGGGAGGCTGGTCAAGCCATCTACCTTGACTTGCAGATCAGAGTTTGGCCCTCTGTAGCCACAGCAAGCTCTCAGTCCAGTGGAACGCTGACAAGCCCCCCCCACACACACACACACCTCCACCCCCACCCCCACTAAGCACCCTACTGCCCGCTGGGACCCTGCCGCGGTGCCACCTGCCTCTCCTCCCCAACAGCTGTATTTTTCAGGTACTATATGACAGGCTCAATCTATTCCTGTTATATATTTCCCAGTAAATGGACAAGGTGAAACAGTGTCAGTTCAAATCACTATCATGACACTTAGTTCTGATTTACGGCACCTTTTGCCGTAATCTTGAGAGCGCCTGCATCCGTGCTGAGCTGGATTGCCAGCCAGGCCCCACGGGGTCAGTGTTCAGATCAGCTTCAATAAAAGAATTTAGGGTAAGGCGGCCCCAGGTGGGCAGGGGGCAGTCTAGGAGGCCCAGAGGACGAGCTGGAAGAGATGCTGAGGCCACCATTTTCTCCCACGCCTCCCTCCCTATGACTCTTTGTCCGGGCCCTGTGGTTTGCAGCATCTGGGAAATTTATGGCGGCTCCATAAACGGGTTTTACAGACAGCTGTTAGAGCGTGTGGAGCAAGGCCTGGCTGTCGGGGGACCTAGTCTCAGGCTTACAGCCAAGACACTTAAATATTATGGCCGCACATATATAAAAATCGTGCTAGGCGCGTCCTCTGCTGCCTCCCTCCTCCTGACCCAGGAGCTAGAGAACGGGCTGAGAAAAGCAGCTGCTTGCAGCTGCTGCTTCTGTAGAGACAAATGCCCCTAACCCCCTTGCTCCAGCCCCTACTAAGCCTCCGTAAGACTTAGCCTGGGCTGGAAGCACGGATGTAGGCGGAGCTGCCTAGAGGGCAGAACCAGCTGTGTGCAACCTCTCCTAAGCTTTGCCTCTCTGGTCCAGGCTTACTGTATCGAGTTCTCTGAGCCTGCTGTCAGCACTGTCAGCACTGTCAGCACTGCCTTCTGCCTTCCCATTCCTCCAGTCAGTTTCTATTTTCGCTACCCTTCCAGAACTCTGGCTAACACTGCTTTCCTGGTGGTATTGTTCCCCCTCCCCCTCCTGAGTCACGTCTCTGGTCATAAATGCTCAGATTCCCCCCTGGACTTCTTCATAACATTTCTAAAAATTGCAATGAAATAATTATTAGCGTCATTATCTGTTTAATGTCTGTCTTCCCCACTGGACAATAAAGTACAAGAAAGCAGGGTCTCTGTGGTGAATAGAACCTGCTATTCAGGAACTATATACTGAATGAATGAATGAAGGGGAGAGACAGAGACAGAGAGACAAAGAGACAGAGACAGACAGAGACAAACAGAGACAGACAGAGACAGGGAGAGAAAATGACTTGTAACAGCACGGGGCTGGAGGGCTTCATCAGCAAGAGAGAGGCTTTGGGGAGAAGGTACCCCTGGCCTTCACAGTACAGTTTTCAGGCAAGAGAACCCGCTGAGAGACTGAAGATGTGAGACAGGACTGCTCCAGTAGTCTCTTTGAGCCTCTCCTTCACAATGAGGCTAGAGATGATTTCACAGGGTTGTGAGGGTCAAATGCACTCAGTATGTGTAAAGAGCTCCTGGTGCTACATTATGACCACACAAGGCTGGAGCACAGTAATTCCAGGCAAAGTTTATTTATGGGGACAAAAATTCCCCAGACACCCTGCTGCCTCTGAAGCCACGTTGTGTTATTGCATGACCCCTGCCTAAGTCATTTAACCAGGAGAGAATATATGACCCCACTAGAGCCGATCATCTTGGGGCTAGCGACCCATGACCCCTGGCAGGTCAGTCAGATGTTCTCTACTGGGACTGAGAAACTATGGGAAGACTTGTTAAGAGGTTCAGAGAGCCAGCCTCGCACACCGATAGCCTGGGATAGCCCCCCCCACTCCCATCCGAGTTTGAGGAAGAAGTGTGAGTAGTTTAGATTCATCTTGTCACTAGAAAATATAACTGGATGTGTGATTTGGGGATTGGAACCTTAGCTTCTGTGAATGGCATTACCTTAGCCTTGAAATAGAGACCATTTTAAAAGTGAATTGAATGATTCCACGTGATAGAATGTTTTACCATTCACAATGTTCTCCTTACTAATACAACCAGATATTCTAATTTTTCAAGACTTTAGGTTCTCCTTGGGCTTCTGTTTTCCTTATATAATATGTATTGCAGAAACCTGACATGTATATGTGTATGTGCATGTGTATATGTATCACATATGTGAAGTGCCCATGTAAGCCAGAAAAGGGCATCAGATCCCCCAAGAGCTGAAGCTACAGGCAGTTGTGAGCTTCCCTGTGGGTGCTAGGACTTGTGTGAGGTCAGGAAGTGCTCCTAACAGCCCAGATGAGTCTCCAGACTGGACCCCCTGTCTTTTATAGCTTCCACGCTGGCCAGTGGAAAATTGCTGCTGTTCAACAATTTTCAGCCCCCAGATGAATTTCCACACGGTTCTGCCTTAGACAAATGGAAACAATAGGAAACATTAGACTGGGCACTCCCCCGGGAAGAAGGAAGGGGCTGGATCAGGAAGTTTCCTTTACCCAGGAAGAGAGCTGCTGAAACGGACACTACGTCAGCCTCTCAGCAGGGCAGCTGCTTCCATGTGCCTCTCCATGTGTCTAACTATGCTGTCTCATTTTACCACAGTACCAGGCCTTGACACTTGAATGACACTTGAGTCACTTTGCTCCATACAACTCTGAAATGAGGTACAGACAAATCCCCAAAGCTCACTGGTAGCCAACCTAACCTAAGGACTGAGCTCCAAGTTCAAAGAGAGACCAGAATCAAAACCAACATGGACTCCTTCCTGCCCCATTCCAGTTGCAAGGAGACACAAGTGGCCAGAGGGACAGAGCCCCCTTGATGATGCTGTCAGTCACTCAGACCGCAGCCCCATAAAGTCAGCATTAACCCCACAGGCTATTTTTGGCCAAGGAAATGTGACTGGAAGTGTCATGTCACAGTAAATGGTGACTGTGAGAGCCAGGCTGTGCTGTGCCACAGCCTCTTTTCTACTGAAACAGCACGTTCCAGGCCCCTACCCCCCTCCCCCAACCCCCCTAAAAGCTCTGGTATGGGTCCTGGGAGAAAAACAAAGCAGCAAAGCTCAGGCTGCCAAGTTCAGCCAGATTTCTCTGAACACAGAGCACAGAGAGACACAGGCTTTGGCAGTGTGAGTCCCTGGAACCTAGGCGCCCTTCGTTCCCACAGCTCAGCCTGGCTGGTCCTGACTGGTAAGAGGGTGGACAAACAGCAGAGCACAGGGGTAGCATGAATAATGCCACATTGTTTCTTTTCCCCTTTTGAGAGCCAGAGAACCAGACTAAACGCAAACAAAACAAAACAAAACAAAAACCAAGAGCATTTGGTTGGCAAAGAATTCAATGAAAACTAGGGTTCATCAGGTAAAGGTGCTTGCTGCCAAGCCAAACGACCTGAGTTCAATCCCAGGGCCATACATGACAGAGAGAACTTACTCTATTAAGTTGTCCTTTGACCTCCATACCATGCTTCACAGTATATATGCTCATAAATATACACAAATAGTGTAACAAATATATATATATATATATATTTATATATATATATATTTATATATTTTACAGAATCCAACAAAACTGAAATGTGAGAAAGCATTTGACAATCCGTGGAAAAACAGAAGGGCTTGGGACAGGAGTCGTATGGCTGGGGATGTACTGAAAGAAAGATGCTGTCTTTCTCCCTCTTAGCATCTGCTCCCCTTGTCTGCCCCACTGCACCTCATGTTGATGTCTCGAGGAAGGGTTCAGGAGAGCTCCCGGTCCCCAGGGCTTGTGTCCCTGACTGCTTTACTCTATCCCACAGTGTCGGCTGAAACCAGGATGGCTCAGGCCAGCAGAGCAAAAGAGGCAACTGATAGATGTGCTCAGTTAAAATGTAAAACTCCAATGTGACAAGGGACACCATAAACAAGTTAGAAACAGCTATCTCCAGGGAGAAAACATTTGCAATTTATATTGCAGATAAGGGATTAGCATCCAGAATATATAAAGAATTCTAACAAATCAATAAGAAAAAGACGAATGGCCCAATAGAACACCCAGCAAATGATATAAAAAAAAAGTCGATTTATAGAAAAGGAAGTTCAAATGGTCAATAAACTTGAAGAATGTTCATTTTCAGTAGCAATCAAGGGACTAAACCATTAAGCTACCACAAAACATATTTTACTCATCAGATTGGTTTAAAAAATTAAGGGTTGCCATTAAACATTAGTGAGGGTGCACGGAAACAGTAACGCAAATCCATACAACAAATTTGAAGGACAAAAATATCGATTAAAAAATAAATAAAAATTGAATTGTGAATCTCTCTCTCTCTCTCCTGGAGAGGGTGTTTGCATGGGGGCCTCTGTGTGGGTGCTGTCCACAGAGAGAAAGCCTGGGACTGGAGAGGCAGCTCAGTGGTACCTGAACTCTTTCGGCCATGCTAGAGGACCTGGTTGGTTCCCAGCACTCACATCAAGTGGCTCACAACTGCCTCTTAACTCCAGTTCTGGGCGATCCAATGCCCTCTGGTGGCCTCTGTAGACTCACGCACATTACAGACACAGACGCAGTCATGCCCAAGAATAAGAACTATCTTTACACTTCTTTTTATACTTAATAATAAATAGAGAAAGAAACCCTAAATACCCACTGATGGGGAATACATGAAAGAATGTCGACCTGGCCGGCATTTAAAAGACCAAGGCGAATCTCTGAGTTCTCATGAAGAGGTGCTGTTGGTCAGATAAGACAGGAAGTAAAACAAAGGCTGAAACTGCTGTGCAAACATGACAATCTGCATCCGGATCCCAGTGGTGAGAATTTTGCTTTCCTTTAAAACACAGAAGTGTTATGTGAGCATGCTTTTGTTGTGAGATATGGGTCTGCTTCAGATTGTCCACAGCCACTAACTATGATGTGTCTAGTGCTCTGGCAGGGGTGTGATTTTGTCAGCTGAAGATTGTTTACGTTTGGAATTCTGGTGACCCTTGAGAGGGCATAAAAATGCCAGAGCCCCAAGGGACACTGCAGCTGCTGCTGTCAGTGCTGATACCTGTTGATGCTGATGGTGGTGCTGATGCTGATGCTGATGGTGATACTGATGCTGATGCTGTTGTGGATGCTCTTGCTGTTGCTGTTGCTTTTGCTGTTGCTGGCTGCTGGCTGGAGATATCCTGCCAGATGAATATTGGGTTTGCCCCAAGGAACTAGATGCCGCTATCAGCAGGAAGTCGTCTGAAGAGATCTATACTCCTTTCCCCCATAACTTTCTCTTCTGCCTACCTAGCATGGAGGGGTTGAAAGGGAGCAGGGTAGAGAAGGGAGGTAGATATAAGAACCCAATAAAGTAGCCAAAAAGTAAGATGACAGATCCCCAGCACCAGTATAAAGTTGGGAGCAGCGCACATGCCTGTATCCTCAGTGCTTGCGGAAGAGTGGAGACAGGCTGAGCTCACTGGCCAGCTATACTAGCCAGCCAGTTTCAGTAAGAGACCCTCCCTCACAAAAATGAGGTGGGGAAAAAGATCAACCTCTGGCATCCACACACAACACACATACACGCAGGTGACCCGAAAGGTACATGTGCACACACATAAAAAGATGAGCACGCACACACACACATACACACACACACACACTTTATAGGTAGTGTGGTGATTTGAATATGGGTGGCCTTTAGGGAGTGGTATTGCTAGATGTGTCCTTGTTGAAGAAAGTGTGTCACGGTGGCAGTGGGCTTTGGAGATCTCCTGTGCTTAGGCTCCACTCACTGAGAAAGGGAACCTACTCTTAGCTGCCTGAGGGAACTCAGTCTTCTGTTTGCTTTCAGAACAAGATGTGGAACTCTCAGCTCCTCCTGTACCATGCCTGCCTGGATGCTGTCCTGCTTCCTACCTTGATGATAATAGACTGAACCTCTGAACCTGTAAGCCAACCCCAATTAAATGTTGTCCTCTTTAAGAGTTGGCTTGGTAATAGTGTCTTTTCACAGCAGAGGAACCCTAACTTAGGTAGGGACAAGAGAGACAGTCAGAAACAATTTTTATATTAAAAATACTTAAAACACAGTTTAAATGGAAAAAAGGCTGATTTCAACATGAAATCATAGATAAGTCTCCAAACCAAGGATTTATTTGGGAACATACAAAGATTATTACATTGAACATACTTGGAACCTACGTATCAAACCAGGGTGACTAATCATATGTCCAAAGAACAAAGGGCTGGGACTAGGGCAGAGCACAGTGGCTCAGTCTGGGATCTCAGCACTTGGGAGATAGAGGTGGGGGTCATCAGGAGTTCAAGGCCAGCCTGGTACATAGAAAGTAACTCTGAAGCCATCCTGGGCTACATGAGACTCTGTCTTAGAATAAGCAGGCAAGCAAATAGATGAATCAGAGAGGTTGGGGTTTTGTTGGGAAAGAGAACAATTTGTAAGTTGTTTAGATGCTGATGCTGGGAGCTGGTAAACTGGTTGCTGGGGAAGCTTTGGGCTGTGGTGATGGCTTGGGTATTTGCCAGGTGTCAGCGTCGGGGAGTGTTCGTACAGATTCAGCTAGCTGTCCTCTTGTGGTTGTGTAGTAAGTTGTGGTTTGGCAAGTTGTCCTGTGGTCTTCACTGCCCTCCATGACTCCTGTGTGACAGTCCCTCCCTGTGGCCCTTTGCAGCCGAGTTTCCCAAGTCCGGCATGAACAGCTCTGCTTTCTGTTTGTTTGCTGAGAAACTGTAGTGCGTGATGCCTTTATTTTTTTAATTTATTTATTCACTTTACATCCCAATGTCAGCCCCCCCTTCCAGTAGCCCTTCACACAGATCTTACCCCCCATTCTTCTCCCCCTTTCCTCTTTGAGAAAGGGAAGCCCCCCTCGAGGTTATCATCCCCACCCTGACCCCGGCATATGAAGTCACTGCGGGATTAGGTGCATCCTCTCGTACTGAGGCCAGACAAGGCAGCCCAGTTAGGGGAAAGGCATCCACAGGCAGGCAACAGATTCAGGGACAGCCCCTGCTCCAGTTGTTAGAGGGCACACATGAAGACCAAGATGTATGTCTGCTACATATGTACAAGGGGCCTAAGTCCAGCCCATGTTCGCTCTTTGGTTAGTGTTTCGGTCTCAGGGAACTACAAAGTTCAAGTTCATTGACTCTATTGGTCTTCCTGTGGAGTCCCTGGCCTCTTTGGGTCCTTCACTTCTTCCCCCAACTCTATGGAAATAAGAATCCCCAAGCTTCATCCACTGTTTGGCTATGGGTCTCTGCATCTGTTTCAGTCAGATGCTAGGACAGCCATGCTAGGCTCCTGTGTGTAACAGAGCATCATTAATAGTGTCAGGGATTGGTGCTTTACCCGTGGGGCAGGTCTCTAGTTGGGCCTGTTATTGGTTGGTCACTCCCCCAGTCTGCTCTATCCCATCCCTGCATTTCTTGTAGACAGAATAAATTTTGGGTCAAAAGTTTTGTGGGTGGGTTGGTGACCCTATCCCTCCAGTGGGATTCTGGCCTGGCTACAGGAAGTGGCTGCTTCAGGACCCATATCCCCCACTGCTAGGAGTGATTGACTCTGTTTTAAATTGGAGACCTTTATCTCAGCAGCCTTGAGGCTGTGGGGAGGGAGTGTCGCTGTGTTGGAAGTGGGTGAGAAGAACTCAGATGGGATTTAAACTTAGCTGTTTATACCTCCAAAAAGTCGGTCTAGAAGGCCAGTAAATGCCCTCTGACCTACAGAAGGATAATGAGGGACCAGGGACACATAGACTCCCTCCCACTGGGTAGCAGAAATGGTAGACTAGTCAAGACAAACTAACCATTGCATCAACACCACTATTGTCTCAGTGCCTTGTGACAGAATCTGCCTCTGACTTTGAAAGTCAAGTGGGGGCAGCAGCCGTGACTGTGTCACACAGTCACCCAGGACCCAGTGGTTCTGTTACCTCAGAATGCCCTCCCACAGGCCTTAAAGTCATTCTACTTCATAATCCGTTGGCTGGTACTTAGACAGTTGGCCAGCCTCCGTGCAAGGAAGGCTGGGAAATGTAGTCTAGGGCTACAATCAAGAGGAAGAGAGTGACTTGTTGATCATAACTATGATCAGTCATGGCAGTCTATCTTAGTCAGGGTTTCACTGCTGTGAGCAGACACCATGACCAAGGCAACTCTTATAAGGACAATATTTAGTTGGGGCTGGTTTACAGATTCAGAGGTTCAGTTTATTATCATCAAAGTGGGAGCATGGCAGCATCCAGGCAGGCATGGCACAGAAAGAGCTGAGAGTTCTACATCTTCATCTGAAGGCTGCTAGAAGACTGGCTTCCAGGCAGCTAGGACAGGGTATTAAAGTCCACACCCATAATGACACACCAACTCCAACAAGACCACGCCTCCTAATGGTGCCACTCCCTGGGCCAAGCATAGTCAAACCACCACACAGCCTCAGCTCCTATTTACAAGGCTGTTTTAAGCAATAACCTAGTTCACCTTCTGAAAGCACACCCATTTCCTGCATTGAGTTGCTTTCTGCTGACCACTCTCACACTGTGTGCCTAGGAAAGGGTTCCACTATGATTGTCTTATGAGACTAGCCCCACATTCTGTCTTCATCTATTATCTTGGCCCCCTTAGCAGAGAGATAGCCCATCCTTCTCCCCAGATATAGACAGACACTCAGCCTGATTTCAGTCTCTAGGGGATTGCTGTATTCTACCCTGTTACCCAGGGTTAAGGAATTTAAATATCACTAGATGTCCTGGGAACTCCAGAGACACCACTGTGAAGAATCCATGCCTCAGAAATGTGCGGGGCAGAGGTGGTAGTGGTGGGGGGCAAAGTCCAAGTGATAGAAAAGGCAGTCACAGGGTCAGGTGTAGGAGGAAGGGCCTAGAGCAGATGTGAGCCACCAGATGGGGTTGGACTGAGTGGGATGTGGTGTGAAGGTTAAAATAGAGACACAAAGCTGCTTCCAGGAGGCTCCTAACACTGAGATGGAGTCAAGGCTGATGAACGATGTCCGGGGACATTCATCTAGAAGCAACCCACAGGACACGTGGGCTCAGGGAGACTCAGGCCAGGGGTGGTACCTGAAGGGACTGAATCTTTGAGGTAATTCTCTGGCATAGATGCACCCAGCTCCCCTCCAAATAGACAATAAGCATGTTCTTGTTACATCTAAATGCTGAAATCAGATTGGCTAAAGATTGATTTTGGTGTATTTGCCCATCTTTGGTGTAGGACAGAAGAACCAGGCTGGCTAAAGTATCCCTGGGAAGGGAAAGGCCTGAAAGGTACAAAGGCTTCTTGAGACCTTGAGATGTAGCTGGGAGTTTTGAGGTAGTGCCTGAAGTAATCCAAGAGATGATACACTGGGAACCTGGGTAGAGATGTGGTCACAGTGAGCAGGGCCAGATTGGGTGTCAAGCACCCTGTGACTTTACATCTACACCCATCAAGGCCCTGCTCTCAGCTTAGCGCTTCACTGCTGACCTTTTGAAATGTTTCATGATTTTACCCAAGTCTAATGAGTCAAAGGCACATGCAAATGGGCAGAGATGCTAGCAAACCAGTATGCACCCACTGCCGCTTCCTTGTCACGCACATGGAACAGTTCTGAAGCCCTCTGTGGGCAGGATTCATTGCTTCAAGTCCAGGGAGACTGAAAACCTTCAGGATTAGCAAGCCATGGCTTCCACTCCATGGAGCGCCACAGCTCCATTTGCCTCACAGATCAGAATGTGCTTACTTTTTGGAAAGACAGTGGGATCCTAAGCTACATGAATGGCCACATATCCCTATCATGGTCCTTCCTCACAGTACCCCTGGTGTTAGCTTACATTGAACATATTGACAAGAAGTAAAGGAGGTCAGGCCTGGTGGCAGCACTGTCAGCTATTTGGGGGCTGTCTCAGAGTTTCTACTATTGTGATAAAACAGCACAGCCTATAAACAAGTTGGGGGGGGAGGGTTTATTCAGCTTACACTTCTATACTATTGCTCATCACTAAAGGAAGTCAGGGCAGGATCCTGGAGGCTGGAGCTGATGCAGAGGCCATGGAGGGGTGCTGCTTGCTGGCTTGCTTCCCCTGGCTTGCTCAGCCTGCTTTCTTATAGAACCCAGAACCACCAGCCCAGGGATGGCACCACTCACAATGGGCTGTGCCCTCTCTCATTGATCACTAATTGAGAAAATGCCATATAGCTGGATCTTATAGAGATATTTCCTCATCTGAGGCTCCCTTCTCTCTGATGACTTGAACTTGTGTCAAATTGACACAAAACCAGCCAGTACAGAAACCAAGGAAGGAAATTCACAAGTCCAAGGCCTGCCTGGGCAACTTAGTGAGACCCTGTCTCAAAAAGGGAAAAAGAAGTGTGGTAGGCACAAGTTGATACAGGTGGTAGAATGCTCGCCTAGCCCACACAAAGCCCTGGATTAAGTCCTTAGTGCCACATGAACCAGATGTGGTGGGGAACACCCACAATCCCAGCACTGTCCCAGAGGTAGGGACAGGAGGTGCAGAAGATCAAGGTCCTTCTCAGCTAAATAGGGATCGCCAGGCCAGCCTGGATCATAAGAGAGCCATATCAAAGAACAAGAACAGAGCTAAGGCCCAGTGAAATGGCTCAGTGAGGGAGGCGCTTGCTGCCAAGCCTGATGACCGGGCTGGATCTCTGGGACACATATGGGTGGGAGGAGAGCATTGACACTTATGAGCTGTAGAGCTTCCTCTAGAGACAGGCTGTGACGGGCACACACAGACACATACATATACAAAGCAAATAAATAAACAACGGAAACAGGGCTGGGGCTGCAGCTCGCCGGTAGGCTGCATGCCTGAGACCTTACTAGCAAATCCCAGTTTTTGAAGGAGGTGGAGGAGGTGGGAGGGGAGAGGAAATCATAGCAGCTGCTGTTCCTTCTTCCTTTGAGCCTTTCCTTCCTGTCTCTGGGCTAACACAGTGTTAGGAGACGTGCGTGCATTAAGACATGGAATGCAATCAGTTAAGCTAGCTGGAGGCAGCAGTGGTATGTCTAGAAAGAGCAAAATGCACCTGTCTGTATGAGCCACAAAATAATCTAGGCAATTCTACACAGAAGTTAAATGCTCTCCTGTTTGCATTTAAAGGTGACTCTGCAAACTGCAAAGGAAAATCCACGCGGTAATTTTAAATTATATCATGTTCTTTACTTACAGTGATATTACACAGCAGATAAAACCATCGGGCTAAGTCAAGAAGAGAAAGGACGTTAGAGACAGGCAGGTGCTTTAGTGCATTGTATTTTTTAACATTTTAATTTTTT